>NW_005354761.1:827545-882657 GCF_000412655.1 Myotis brandtii | reverse complement strand
CACACACACGCACACTGTGATGCAGGGAGAAGGCCTGCACAAATCAAGCCATCTTCACAACAGAAGAAATTTTTTTTTCTATTACTCTTTGTACCCCATCTCTGAAGACCAGATGCTTAAGAAGAACCATATAGCTGGGCCTTCCTGGCAGAGAGAATAACTGACTCTGAGCACAAGGGGACATGTTGCTCTCTCGGGATGTAACTGTGCATCGCCACCCGGAGTAGCACCCAATGGTGTGCTCATCAACTGGCCTATGGAAAACAAGCCAACAAGCAGTTCTGCTTTGTGGCACTTGCCAATTTCCATGTATAAACACTCTCAACTCAAGATACTAATGCTTTAACCACTAGCTTGCAAAATTCCTAAATAGTTAACAATCGGCTCACAAGCCAGCTCTATACACCACTGGATAGCCAGCTCAGAGGGTACCCCCTCCTGAGAAAGCAGGAGTCCTTTTGGACAATGGCCCAGTGTCCTCCTTCCCCACTGTGGCTCCAGGCATACCAAGACATTCCCTGTCCTTTTCATTCTTGTAGTTCCTTCAGACTAGAATGTTCTTCCCTTCCTCTTCCTTCTGAGATATTCCTACACATCCTTTAAGACCAGGCTGAAAATACGCTAGCCTCTTTAGGCAAAACTCTAGCCTCTTTAGGCAAAGCGCACTCTTGGTCCTTTGCCCCTGCCTATATTATCTGTTTAAGTTTCTGCTTTTCCTATTAAACTGGGAAGCCCTTGGGGAGGGGCCACACTTGCTTCATCTCTGAACTGGAGGCCACAGCCATAGGAGGCTCACAATAGATATTTGCTAAATGAATGAAGTTACAAACTTATCTCTGATTTCAAGTTAGGCAGTGAATGACATCACTCCTAAACCTAGTTTAAATGTTCATGTCTCTAAGTATCATGCTCAATGAACTAAATCAGAGAAAGATAAGTTATCACATGATCTCACTCATATATGGAATCTATCTAACAAAATAAACTGATGAACGGAGTGGATCCGAGACATGGAAGCATGGAACAGAGTGCGGAATCTAGGAGGTAATCAACCAAAGACCTGTATGCATATATGCATAACCCATGGACACAGACAGTGGAGTGGTGAGAACCTGGGGCGGGATGGAGGGGGAGGGCGTGAGGGCCTGGGGCAGGGGAGCGAGCTGGAAGAAGTATATGGGGGAAAAAGGAGAGCCTATGTAATACTTTCAACAATAAATATTTTAAAAATAAATAAATAAAATGTTCATGTCTCCAGAATGTCCATAAAAGCAGTTCTAATGGTAGTAGTTGGGAAACAGTGGCTAGTAAGGGTGTCTCATGCCACTGTGAGAAGGAACTGACCGCTGAAAGAAACAGAGCCCCTTGTGTCAATCTCAGCTCTGAGGGGATGTTCTGGGAGGACCCAGACCACTATAGTTGGCCTTAAACTTTTGGGCGATCACAAAAAGGGGTTGGGTGGGTGTTTTAAGACTCGAACTTGATCCTTCTCTGAAGTTCCCAAACCTATGAGCCTAAAGTCCATTCCACAGGGATGGACTGCAGGTAGGAAGAGTGTTCTCCAGGATGTCCCCTCAGGACCTGCCCGCAGAACCCAAGCATCAGCGGGGAGGGCTGGACTGACTCTCCCCAACTGGGAATTTCTAACCTGTAAGAGGAAGAGAGAGGGAGGGAGGGAAATGGGGGAGAGTGAGAGAGGAAGGATGGAGAACAAGAATGACTGGAGAGAGTAGTAATGTTCTCTAAATAAACAGGTGGCATAAGCTAACCATAACAATGACAAAATTAAGAAAATAAAAACACTGCTCTAAAGACAGACCAGCTAGCACAGAGCTCAATCAGCAATAAGTCAGGCCGATAAAAAGCAACAGAGCATCAGCCACATAAACACCCCGGCCACTTCCATGCTTCCTTCCGTGTATATTATGATGACCCTGGTTGGTTGACACGGCACCATCCCCACGACCCCAGGCACCAGGAGGGGTGTCTGACTCACCGGGGGAGGTTGTGCAGGGTTGACGCTGACGAGGAGCTTTTTCAGAAAGACAAGTTATCCTTGACTGGATGCAGATGGCCCAGTGAAAAATGAAATCTGCCAGCAGAGGCTGCCTTTATCAGCTGTAGAAGTTCAGCAGGGACGAGACTTCCCCATCCCTGGCTGCCTGAATGAGCCTCCGGTTTCAGCACCATATCACAGACTGTCCTAATGAATTCTTCTGACGGGTTGGAGCCTCCACATATCTGCTTCTCGGAGAGCATCCTGGCAGTCTGGGGCATGGTACCGAACTCGCCTGGTGTTTGCGTTCCGCCCCACGGAGTCGGCAAGGAATGCTTGCTTACAGCAGGAAGGGCTGCCAGACTTACCCAGCCTGAACAGGGGCTACTGACATCACCCTGGGCCCCCTCACTGACTTCCAGTTGGGGGATGGGGATCCAGGATGGCCAAGAGGCGCCCTAGGGCATGCCAAGCCACACATCCAGTGGGTATCTGCAATGTCAAGGACAAAATGACAAGGACAGGCATTGCTGCTTATTAACTTGAAATTATGGGCCAACCACCACACCAAGCGCTTTGACTCACTTAACGCATAAGACTGCCCTGTAAATTCACCTTATAGATGAGCAAACTAAGGATTAAGTCAATCTGTCCAGAGTCATGTGGCTGGTAAGTGGCAGATCCCGGGAATGACACCGAGTTTCATGGATCCACAGATCCTGTAATCCTAAAAGGACAAGTGTGGAGGAACAGAGGCAAAATGACATTAAATAGCTGAAGATTTGGCAGTAGATGGTCAGATAGATGTGTAAACTTTCCAGTTTCATCCAGGTTTAGTAGTACCATGGAGATGACACTAACTGGGGAGATGAATTTACCACTGTGGTTTTAAAAAAACACAGACACATACTATTAATTCATCTCAGAACCCAGTACCAGAGTTTTTAATCACCACTGTTCTTGGTTACTCAAGTCACCAATCTACTAGTGTGGAGCACCTAACCAAGAAATGAAGCCAGCAACTTAGGAGGCAAGGTGTCTCCAAGGCCCAAATTTGGCCTGCAAACCAGGATCCACAGACCTCTCAATACCTTGATACTGTCCCACCTGCCAACCAACTCTGGGTGAAAAAGAGGTGCCTATGGCAAGCCCTCTGAGTGCTTTCTGAGAAGCCACTTGATTCAACTTACCCACCCTCTACATTTATCTCAGCCCCATTCCCCGGACCCTCCTTCAGTCCTCCCCTGGTCCCGTTTGAGAAGTTGAAACCAGCAGGAGGCATTCTGATGGGTTCAGAGAAGACCTTTATGGGAAGGATGCCACAGCACACCTGGAGCATTGGCCTGACATCAGGTGGGTGCCAGCCAGTGCCACCCGACAGCAGCCTCCTCTCTGAGGAGGTGGGGAAGTGCCCTGTATGCCCAGTCCCTTCAACCTCCTGATTTGGCAGGTCAGACGAGGAAGACAGACAATTGTGTGACAAGAGAAGTTTGGCACCTACTGACTCCGGCCGGCTCTTGCTGGCTTCATCTGATGCAGCCCAGCTCTCCTGTAAGGCAGGACCATGGTTTGCTGATGGAGGTGGTCAGGGCCAGTGGAGGTCAGGCCCCAGGGACAGTCCTTTTTGAATGGCTCTGAATTAGGGAACCTGGCTGCCTTTGGCTGGGTGTGGCACCCCCCTTGTGTTAGGACAACCCTGAGCCCCCTGGACATGAACAGTGTCGTGATCTGAGCAGAAGCTCTGAGGCTCAGAAGGTGTTTCATGTCTCTCAGGAGTAAATGGCGAAGCCTGTTCTCTTAGCCTCTGTATCACACTGCTGAGATGTTCCTGCCTCTAGGACAGCGGTTCTCAACCTGTGGGTCTCGACCCCTTTAGGGGTTGAACGACCCTTTCACAGGGGTCGCCTAAGACCATCAGAAAACACATATATAATTACATATTGTTTTTGTGATTAATCACTGTGCTTTAATTATGTTCAATTTGTAACAATGGAATTGGGGGTCACCACAACATGAGGAACTGTATTAGAGGGTCGCGGCATTAGGAAGGTTGAGAACCACTGCTCTAGGAGGATATGTCTACCCCACGGCCTCTTTCCACAATCCTTGTCCTTTGCTCTGGGCCTTCCTAGGCTGCTCCTGTCAGAGGTGAACAGGGGGGGGACAGGCCAGCAGTTGGGCCAGCAGACAGAACCACATGTGTCTTGCCACTAGTTTGGGTATTTCTAGAACCTATGGGTGGGGAGGGTCTTTCAAAATTCACTTCTCCTCAGCGGCTTCTCCTGAGACCTAGGAATCCCTATTAAAGACCATGGCAGCTTGTCTCCACCTGGCAGTATCAGGAATCTTCCTCAAAACATGCTCTGTCTTGCCCACCTGGTGAATTCAAAGGCATCTTTATCTACCAGCAGAGGTAAACTCTGCCCCACTCAACCTGGTGCTGGGCGAAGGCAGATGCTGACCACCCGGGGGAGATCTCCATAAGGCCTCACCAGGGAGCGCCATGCCCTCCACCCCTGTAGAGAGGGGCTTGCTTGGGTTGGGCCTGGAAGGAAAGCTGTGCTTGCAATGAGTGATAAAGGCCGCCTACATGGGTCGTTATACTTTTAGAACTCAGAAAAATTGTGCCAGGAGACGTCTGTGATAGGTTCTCTGGATTTATTTGTATGGGTGGTAAGGATCTAGGCATCTTGAAAAAAAGAAGGGATACACAAGATTCGCACCACCCCCACCATCACTGGGAACCAGCAGCTTCCTCCTCAGCCCGCTCTCTCTGATACAGAGCTCCTTGGGAAAGCAGGATGCTGCTTTTTAAAAGTACTCATTGACCTTGAACTTTTAAATGTGTTTCTCAATTTTCCCCTTTTATCACTGTCCGGCTAACATTATGCTATGTCATTTCTTAAGTTCCGGTATTTAATGTAAAATATTGAATGAAGACATATTTTACAAACAAGCTACACAACTGGATATGGGAGGAGGGAACATTTTGCCAACCATGTCTATCCTTTCTCTGGGCACTTGACAAACATTCCTGGCATCCAAACAAGCAAGTGGGCAAGAAGGCATTCCCTCGGCATTCCTGCTCCTCTGGTTCACAGGGCCAACGTGCCCTGAGAGTAGGGGCATAAATACCATACAATGAGGGCTTTGAGTCAGCATTGGGTTAGAATCTCAACTCTGTCATACATGAGCTGTAGGAGCCTCCATGTCTTCATCTGTAAAATGGAATCGTTCTCAATAAGAGAATTCATGTAAAATGGCATTGGCCTACACATATAGGTCCAATAAGTGCACATTCTTATCATTTTCATGCTAGCACTTGAGCATCTCCTATTCGGGACAGCCCTGGGTGTGTGTTCACAGTGCTGGTGTGGGTTCACATGAGGGTCAGGCCCTGTCAGACAGAAGCCCCCTCTTCCTGTCAGACCTCCCTGACATCCGCACTCCATTCCTCATCTGCCTCATGTTTCTTCCCAGAGTTGTTTCCCTCTTTCCACCCCTCCTTCCTCTCTCTCCTGGAGTCTAACTGCCTCCTCCATGGCCCTCGGAATCCCTGCCGTGTCAGGCAATCCTTCTCGCTCAGTGTCAACATCACCAATGCTCCTGGGATGCTGTGAGGGGGAGAAGCCACTTGTTTCAACCAACCCACCCTCTACATTTATCTCAGCCCCATTCCCTGGACCATCCTTCAATCCTCCCCTGCTCCATAAAAACATCTCATTATCTCCTAAACTCACATTTGATCATGTGTTCTGCCTTAGCTGCTTACATCTGAGATCTTTCTGTCTGAGGCTTCCACTCCTAGCTGGCTCATCTTCAGATTGTGCTGAAAGGCACTGACTGCAGAGTCTCGATCCTCAGGAGTGTGTCCCTATCCCCTCACCAGTCTCTGAATCCCGTTCTTCAGGAGGGCATGACTGTGGATGGCTGTCTGCTGGCTGGTCTGGGGGGCTTCCAGCCCTCTCAGAGACCGCCCTTCCTGTGCTGTCTGGTTCTTTCTTTCCTTCCCAATGTCAGTCTGAAAACTAACAGAATCATGATTTTGCTTGAAAAACCGAGAAAAGCCCAGAGCCCTCCAGTGAAGCTGCTTTCTCCTCAGGGCAAGGAATTGGGCCAGATGTAGTCATTGTCATCTTGAGCATTTCAGTGGATTTATTAAGTCTTGCACAGAGTTTCAATCACTTGATAAATAGACTAGAAGCAAAGACCTGCCTGAAAAGGGCCAAGGGCTTCAATGTTTTCTTAGGGATCAGTTTCCCTTACTGTGGTTCTTATACATTCACCTGTGAGAAATTCCTACAAGCCACTCTGCCTGCTGGGAGGCTTGAAGAAAAGTGCCCCGGTTGATAACCACTGTTTTACACATACACACACACACCTGTTAGCACAAGAGCAGAGGTGCAAACACCCAGCAGGGAGAACACGCTTCTAGGAGTCATTGCCTTTGCCCTTCAGCACCCAAGAGAGCTAAGCAAGATGTGGGAATTCCTGCTGCCGGCTCACAGGGACTAAATCCTCTCCAAAGCCATAACATTTCAGTGTGTGGGTGTCAAGGAGGTAGAGGCCTATTGTTCAGATGTGAACCGAATGAGGCACAAACACTAAATATGCAGGTGTGACCATGCGCCACACCTTATCGTACCTGGGGAGGTCTCCCCTGCTTGTGGCAAGTCATTGACAGGATGGGCAGACTGTGTTTGAAAATAAACCTCATGGGTGGATTCACCTGGGCTATAACTCGTGCAGTTCTTCTGACTGCATTCAGCATGAATGTCCTGACCCACAGCCCCATGGACCATCACGGCAGGGCCAGGGGCTGTCTGTGCTGGCCATTCTGGAAAGGTTCAGTGCAGTCTCAGGAATTTCAAGTACAAATCCCATCAGTCACTTTTCAGCAGGTATTTATGAGCCCACCTTTCAAGTCCTTGCTACGTAAAGTATGGGCCACAGGGTGGGAATCGCCTGGGAGCTTGTTAGAAATGCACAGTCTCAGGCTCTGCCCCAGAACTGCTGAATCTGAGTCTGCACTTAACCAACTCCTCGGGGAATGTCTAGGACTATTAAGGTTGAGAAGCCCTGATGCTAGTAACTCAGGAAAGGGTAAAGGTCTGTTCCTTCCCTCTGGAAGCTCACACTCTGGTTGGGAAGACATGACTCATAGATATGAAACAAAGGAGCAAGTCAAATCATCAAGCACGTTTCAGAAGGAAACTTGAGTGCAGAACACCAGGACCAAGGCCTGCCTCAGCCACTTACTGTCACTGAACCTCAGCTGTCTCGGCTGTAAAGTGGGAATAATACTTGTTCTGTCCAGCTTACAGATTGTCCCAGATGGGAAAACAATACAGCCATATGTGCAAACTAACGTTACATACTCTGAGGGCTACAGAAGTTGAGAGATGAGGGCTAGGGATAACTAGAATGGTCTGAAAAGATCCTTGGGGGACAGAAAAGGGGGGCTCGAGGTAGCCTTTTAAAAATATTGAATCATACCCTGAAACTGGCATTATAGTAAAGATGGAAAAATGCACATTTTGACAACTGCACCTAATACAGTCTCTAGCCCAGGCTAAATATAGAGCTTCTACTGACCAACTCTCATCCTGACAACCTGCTAACAATCAACACCATGGGTCTCAGAAACACACACTCAATGCCACCAGGTGTTTTACCGGAGACAGGAAGCAGGTAGAGGCAGTCTCTCTGGGGAGGCTGGCAAGAGCCCTATGGCTACAAACCTTAACTCTGGTTTGGGGCATATAGAAATGGAGCTGCTTGTTATTTTGCAGAGCTGATCTGTGAAGATGCCTGGACACTGCACGGCAATGCCTGGGGGAGTGGGAGGTAAAGAAAATCAGCAGGTGGATAATCGGTTTCCTCGGTAATATTTCTTATGCCTTTGCTGTGTACTAGATGTTTTCATACCTTCCCACCTCCCAACCCCCCATTTAATCCTCACTCTGACCCTAAGAACCTTATGAAGCAGGGAATTCTTTTGTCCCTACATCACAGATGAGGAAACTGGGAATTTAGGGTTAGAACCCAGGTTGGTCTGCTTTCCAGAGCCCATGACCTTAACTGCAAGCTACACTGCTAGGGGAGTGTGAGAATTTCTGGTCTTCCTCGTGCCGTTGAAACAATGTGACTTTGCTTTTGTTGTGAAACCTGGCTCCCTTGGACTCGCTGACGTTTGCCATGCTTGTCCTGAGCTTCTCCAGAGAAATGCTGTCTTCTGGCAGGAAAAGATAAAAAGGGCTGATACAGATGAGTCACCGCACTCGCTATAATTAACAGTGATGCAAGAGCCAGATGCAAACTAAGAGGGGCCCCAGGACCTGCCTTTTAAGCGGCCAGAACTTTGAGCTGCACTTCAATGCAGAAAAGAGTCTCCGTGGCTCAGCCACAGGCTGCTCAATATACATTTAAAAGGGAGAAATGAAACCCGGAATGCCTGCAAGCTCCAAGATAATGGAGCAGAGAAGGCGACACCAAATTAATCTCCTTATTTACAACTGAAAAACCATACACCAGAACCGGAAAGAGAGTTTATAGTTTATAGATAATGTAGATCTTGGCTTTCACACTTGGCCGCCCTGGAACGTCTAAGTGGTTTTCAACCTGCTGAACTGATTTACGGCAACGATAGCTGTAAATTCACTTGTAGTAGGTGTTCAGCTTATACCCTCCTGATGGTAGTGTGTAATGGTGAACTTTTCAAAAAAGACTCATAATCGTTAGTATCTCTCTATTCTCTTTTGCTGACCTGGAAAAAGAAGTGATGCAATGATAGCCTGATTAAAATGACCCCTAAAACACAATCCCCACCATGCTGTCCACAAGCCCGTTCAGCCAGCTCCCACGCAGTCCCTTTAAGATGCGAGCAGAAGAGGGGCCTCTCTGGCTGCTCCTCTGAGGAATAACTGCCTCCTGAGTTTCCACAGGAGGAAATAAATAGTGGTCAGGACCTGGGACAGGCTCAACTAGTGGTCATCGATGTCGGCGGTATCTTCTTACCTATTTAAAAGAGGCTCAAAGGTTTGAGCTCAATAGGGCTGATAGAATCTTGCCACTTTCCTTTTGAATAGACTTTAATTGAGAGCGAAGTGAAAAAATGCAGGTTACATTTTTAGTGTTATCCATACGTTGTAAGATCAACACCGAGACAGTGATGCATCTAACGTTTATACATTTCCTAACTTTAGTTGTCAAAGAGCAAATCATTATCAGATAGATATATTTACACAATAATTTCAAGCAACAGTAAATAATAAACTCCCTCCCTTAAAAATCCAAAAAAAAAAAATCACACACATCCAATTACCTTTAAACAATGGATTTCCTCACCCTAGTAAGTATCATTTTTTGCACATATACTTGTAGATCCAAAGTTACTTAAGTTACTTAAGAACAGTCTTATCAGTGAGATCTCAGATCAGCCCTATTTCTTTTTGAGTCGCTTTAATTTTTACAACTTGAAGCCACATAACCAGCGTAGCCTATACACTTGAAGGACTCTAAGGACACCCCACATGATAAAAATGAATTCCACTTCCTTTGTGGAGGAGATATGTACATCTCTGAAGACGCATATGACTACAATTCAAAAAGTCAAAAATGAACACAAAACCAAAATCTCAGATCTTCAAACACGGTGTCTTAAGAGCATTGTGTTAATGTTAACATTGAATTAACTGAATGGTAATATTCTTTCATATTTCTCTACAGAGTTGCTATTTAGTTCTGATTCTTTTTTCAGCTGCTTGAAACACACGAGCTTTAAAAGTTGCCTGGCAGCACACAGCAGCCTGCCTAACCTCCGCACTGTCGGACGGGTCTCACCCCCAGGGCCCTGCTCTCTGATTTATTTCTTGCTATAGCTGTTAGTAAATGGAAACCATGACAAAGTTTACATTAGCAGACACATACACATGCCCTGGCCTATAAATATTCTATGATGGAAAATGGTACAATGACTCCATTCCCAGTGAAAATGAGCGTAAAAGAAGAGGGTGGGGGAACCTTCTCAGCAATGGCTCTTCTTACACTGGGAAATCCAGACCAAACGGCGATGTATGTCGTTGGCCACCTCTCTGGGGCTTTGTGAGTCAACTACAAGTTGGCAGAGTGGAGGCCACCTTCTCCGGGGAGACCTGGTGGGATCCAGTAGTACACGCATCTTGTCTTGGAAGCTGGATGAAGGCGAACTGGCATTTCCTTCTTAGAGAGGTGAGTGAGGAGGGATTTTTAAAGTCAGATTGGAAAGCAGTTCCCACACTGTCCTGCCTGGGACACAGCTCTGTCCCTGGGTTGGACCCCTCAAAGTGCCAGCTGGAGCTTGGTCATGTTTCTCTGGTGCATGTTGTGATGGCGGACTAATTCGTCTGACCGGGCGAACTTTTTCTGACAACTGGGCCACCGACAGCTGAAGGGCTTTTCACCTGTTGACACAATTGCCAGTCAGATACTTGCAGCGGAAAAGATGGTATATGTTTAACTCTCAAAGGCCCGAGTTAATGCCACAAGGCACCCACTCCAGATTCCTTCTAGTTTTGTCCCTAAGCTAACGCACCAGGCTTACTTCGGGGGCAGCTCTGAGATGGCAGCTCTTCTGAGGCCTTAAAATACTGTAACAAATTATAAAATACTAGAGGTCTGGTGCACAAAATTCATGCACTTGCGGGGGGGCGGGGGTCCCTCAGCCTGGCTGCCCTCTCGTCGCAGTCCAGGAGCCCTCGGGGGATGTCCGACTGCCTCGGAGGCTGGAGAGGCTCCTGCCACCACCGCTGCACTCGCCAGCAGTGAACCCAGCTTCTGGCTGAGTGGCATTCCCCTTGTGGGAGCACACTGACCACCAGGGGGCAGCTCCTGAACTGAGTGTCTGCCCCCTGGTGGTCAGTGCACGTCATAGTGACTGGTCGTTCTGCCGTTCTATCTATTTGCATATTAGCCTTTTATTATATAGGATTACTAAGTCAGAAGACTTGGGAAATGAGTGACTATGAATGGAAATGTCTGGGTAATCATATAAAATGAAGGGGTGGGGGGACACTTATTTCAACCTCTCCCTTTAGACTGTCTTATGAACTGTGTAAGTAGGGCATTGAACTTATCTGGGCTGCAAGGGCCTCAGGATTGTCACCCTAGATGTTACTTATTAATCACCATCCAGCAGTAGAGCTATGACTGCAGCTTTCCTATCTCTGTATAGATAAAGATTCTGGACAGGCTGAGTATTTTTAAATAAGTCACTGATACTAGTATTTTTAAATAAGTATTTTAAATAAGTAACTGATACTAGTCACTGATACATGGTATTTTTTTCTATTTCCTTAAAGTGTAACTCAGAGCATAATTCTGTTACACAGAAAATTCTAGTTGAAGCATAGTTTAGAGATTTTTAACAAGTCTGCCAAAAGATCAAGCCTTCTCCACCTAAGGTGCCCTCAGAAGTTCTTTCCAAGCCTCATTCTGTACAGGGAAGATAATTAGCATTTATCAAGTGCCTAATGTATGCCAAGCTTTTTGCTGGCCATCATCTATATATATAAAAGCCTAAACGACTGTTAAAACCGAACAACCGGAATGACTGGAACAACCGGTTGACCAGTCACTATGATGCACACTGACTACCAGGGGGCAGACGCATAATGGAGGAGCTGCCCCCTGGTGGTCAGTGCACTCCCACAGCCAACCTCCTGCGGCCTCTCCCCTTGGCCAGCCTGCCCCAATCGCCCTGATCAGAACCTCCTGTGGCCCCAATCAGGACTGGGTGAGATACTCCCATTGGCCCCGATTGCCGGCCAGGTCAAGGGACCCCACCCATGCATGAATTCATGCACTGGGCCTCTAATATATATATATGGCTTGCCTCATGTACTCTTAGAACAGCTCTGTAAGGGAAGTGTTGTTATCCCCACTCTACAGATGATGGTGGACTTCTGGGCAAGGCAGACCCAGGCAAGACTCCAATTCAGGTCAGTCTAATTTCAAAAACCGTGCACTTTGCTGTATCCCACCTCCTGGGCCTAGCCATATTGCAAATATACCTATGACTTAATGCTAAGTACAAATGCCACAGAAGCCAATCCCTTGTACCACCTTGGGGATCCTTTCTTGATATCGTTGGTCCCACTTTGCCTTTTCTGGGAGCTACTGGTCAGGACAAGCACTGAGAAATGTCCCAGGGGAGGTGCTGACCCAGGGTGAGAGCTGGGGGCCCATCAAGTATAGCATTAAATAGTCTACTGGTAACCTAGGTCACCAGCACACATGCAGATATGCACAGATTTGGGGGTTAGGGTACAAGGAATAGAAACTCTTTCCCACCAAATTATGAGCTCAGGACTAAGGCAAAGAAGCAACACCAAAGGCATCCAAGTAGGGCCAACGAGATGCCCATCCCACCAACTCTGGGGTACAGGTGCCTTGACTCTGTAAGTGCAGCATGTTTGGGTTGAAAATCCAGGACTGCACGAGGGGCTTATGACATCATGCCTTCTTTTACCTCCTGCTCACTGTTCCTCTGCTCTTTCTAATCTGGCTCCTGCTCCCAGTCCCCACCCCGAGCCATGCAGCCAAAGTCCTGTCCAACCCTTTCTCTTGCTGTCTTCATTCTCCTCAGTCTATCAATGGTATTCAACTCTGCTGACTTTCTACTTGATTCTCTTTCCTCCATGGGTTGTGACATAAAATCCAATCCCCCCAAACCTTTCTCCAACAAAGAAGGCATATGGTGGGCTGGGAGCAGATAAAACTGGGTTTGCTACTTACTAGCTTTAGGACTTTACACAAGTCATTTAATCACTATGTGCCTCAGTCTCCTCATCTGTAAAATGGGGATAAAACATGCCTGCCTACTCTTCTTACAAGGATGATGTTAAGATAAAGTAAGATAACCTAGACATTGGCCCTCCTTCCAAAGCTATAAAATACACAACAAAGATGGTGCCATTTTCATTATGAATCACACCAGCCTTACGGAGAAGCAAAAGCCTTCAACAGCCAGTGAATAAATGCTCGATTCCCCTTCTCTAGACTAGTACAAAGGAAATAATATCCACACGCTGATGTGAGTCTGGCAGAAACCATGGCAGCTCCTGGGGCACTAACTTTTAGCAGAGAAAGAATTCAGATCTCTGAAAATAGTGTTATGAAACATCAACTTTCAGAGAATAAATGTTTAGCTTGCTAGATTTGGGCTTGCTAGAATTTCTGTTGTTCTTCTGTGAGGTTGATTATCCTATCAAGCTGAGTGATAAAAAAAATATGATGAAACAAATTGGGAACAGAGGGACCTACGTTATCTCTTCATTTTTATTTTGGACACTCATGAAAAGTTCTTTTCACATCTCTGTTCTATTCTGTATCAATCCCCCGCCCCTTCTTAAACAATGTTGTTTAAAATAGCCATAGAATGTTCTTTCTCTCATCTAAGTCTAAACCTGTTTAGAACCGTTTTTACACTAGTCTTTCCCAATCTCTCTCATCATAAACAACTTCATTCAAACAGTAGTTTAAAAAATAATGAAAAATAAATGTGAAGAAAAGTTTACGCACTTGTTTTACCTGTATGAGTCCTGGTGTGGGTCTTCAGGTGGTCGGACCGGGAGAACTTTCGCTGACAAGTTTTACACTGGAATGGTTTCACACCTAGACGGACAGAGAAGGTCTAACCGCAGCCCTAACAATGTGGGGCATGACGAGGCCCACAAGGCCTGCTTCCCGGAGGCCGGAGGAGCCGGGCATTTCCAGCCACGCCTGCAGCATCTGCCTCACCCTCAGATTTCCCCCAGGCCCAGCATGAACCACCCGATTCTGTGCATAACCCTGAAGACCTGCTTCTGCTCTTGGAAACAAGTATTCTTTAACCACAGATGTCCAGCTTCTGACCAAGGTCTCAACTGTGTCCAAGACTGAAAAAGAGGATCATACACTACAGATGGGATTCTGATCTCCACCACCCATGATCTTTACTGGTGCTCGGTGTATCATCAGCAAGTAGCTAGTGGAATCTCCTTGTTCTGTGGTCTGCATGATAAATATGGGGTGCTTCTTTCTCTTTCCTCCCTTTCTTTCTTTTATTTTTTTAAGAGAAGGAAAATACCCAGCAATTAGAAAAAAAAATTAGAAAAATGAAACAAATGGCTGACCCTCTCACATCCATATTTAACAACAAAGAGAATCACAACATCAACTGTAATGCAAGAGAGCACACTGCTGGCAATGAGAAGTGAACCTACAAACCTGTGTGTCTCCTTTGGTGTCTTTTGAGCTGGTCTGAACGAGAAAACCTTCGCTCACAGTCCTTGAAGTCACACTGGTATGGTTTCTCACCTTGGAGGAAGAAACAGACTCCATTTGAAAATGATACTGGAAGTGGGGATCTCATTAAAAGCAACCTCTCCTCTTGGGACTGAAGGGGTCCCCAAGGGCCTCAGGCACTTCGGTGGAGCATGTTAGTGTGGCCTTGCCAAATGCAGTGTGTGGTTAAAGGCCCACCTATCCATGGGCTCACTGTCAGTGACTGAAGACTGGGGGGGCTGGGTGAATGAGGATGGTCCCTCACCTCCCAGTTAGAAGTGAACGGAAACCCAGGTTCTGGAGTTTGAGACCAAGGTCACATCCCACTCTGGCACTGTAAGGGCTGGGTGAGGTATGGTTTCCTTATTGTGAAATGGGGCCAATAATCTGACAACTTCCAAGGATTTATAAACTGATTAAACCAGACCATCTACAGAAAGGGCTTAGCCCAGTACCTAGCACAGAAGCGTGCTCAAAAATCACTGGCAGAGAATATTTAGACAAATAACAAATGAAAGAAATCTTAACTCCTAGACTGAGTCTGAGGCAGAATTCTGAGATGGACGTGCCTTGGAGCAGGCCCATATTTTATGGCCTGAAGATTTGGTGTTCTCTGCTACTGACTTCTCATTCCTGAGTCAAGCATAAACAGTTCAATGGTTGTGAGACGCTCAAGTTAAACCAGGAGCTTAGAAAGATTTTGCTATCCCTTTATCAGAGAGAAGTCAGTAGTGGGATTACACAACCTCCAGTCTCAGAATGGAGAAGCCCCACCCTGTCCTCGCTCAAGAAAGTTCAGCCAAACACTGGGAGCTGAGCCCCAAGAGTGCACTCAGAGACCTCGGGCCTTTCCACCTTCGTATGAGAATTCTGAGTCACCCGCATTCTGGGATGGAGTTCTGGGATGGAGAGCAAGTCCTCCCCCGCAGCCCCCAGGGCTCCGTCGGGTCTTTCCATTGCAGGGCAGTCCCTAGTTACCTATCCAGCCCTGATAGATAGATAACCTCCTCTATCTCCCCTGAGTAATCTGTATTCCTGCTATACCAGAGCTCACCATTCCCGAAATCTGCCTCACACTTTGCTCACACTAAATGCCCTTGGTCCCTATCCCGTTCCTACTGGCAAAAAGTCTGCTCTAAGTTCCTCACAAATGCCTGTTCATCTGTGATGCCTTCCTGGAAACGTCGTGTGCAGACTGAGAGCCCTTCCTTCCCTCCTTACAGAATTTATTACAGAACATCGAATGCGGTGGGCTGTGCCCAGGTCTGCCTCCTCCACCGGCTGGAAATTCCTGAGGGCAGGAGCCTTTCCTTAACTTGCTACTTGTCCCCAGCCCAGTGAGTGACTTAGCTTCACCTCTACAATTGGGGAGGACAATACCACTATTTGGTCGCATTTCTTTTCCCTGCCTTTCTGCTTCTGCTCCTGTTTTTCCTTTTTCTGCCCGACCTTAACCTTGATGGTCAGCCCACACCCATCTGCCACCAAGAAACCTCCTGGACCCTAGCTCAAATGGATACTCTCTGAACAACTCTTCCCACTCCTCCAGCCTCTGGTTTAGAACATTATCATGTGCTCTCTTAGTCCCTTTTCATATGTATATGTCCTAGATCCAAAACAGACCATATGCCCTTTGAACTGGGGGCTTGTGGCTTGGGAATGGAAAGGCGTGAGTTTGAATCCTGCTTCAGCTGTACCCCACCCAGCTGGTAATTGTTGTATGTGTGAGGATTAAATGAAATAATGCATGTAAAGAGCCTGACACACAGAAAGCATTTAATATAGAATTACTTAATATTATACTCTGCGCTGTTATTATAAATTGTACTCTTTCAAGAAGGGGACCACAGAATTGTTATATACCAGCCTGCCCTAGCGGTTCTGATAGTCCTAGCCATCTTGCCTACTGTCTTCCCTTCACACAGACATCTAACCCTCATTGTTTTCTAAGTATCTCTTTTCCATTAAAAGTTTCTACAATGGTATCATCTTGAATGTAGTCCCTCGCATTCTTCCAAGCAGAGTTTTACTTTACCATCTCCCTTCTAACCTTAACATTTACTTTCCAAATGATCCCATTTAGGAAACTATGTAAAAACAGAACATGCCACCAGTTTTCTCATCTTTAGCCTCAAAGCCAGAGGTGCACTGAGTGCAAAGTCAGGTTTAAGCAGGAACTGCATCCTCTACATGTAATGACCTAGCAATGGCCAATGGTCTAGAGATCTGAAAGCAGATCACTTTCTTCTCTAGCTTCCTTAAAGCAACCTCAGCAGTAATCCTATCTAATAAAGAGGGAATATGCTAATTGACCCTCACGCCATCGCAAAGATGGCAGCCCCCACGGCCAATAAGGAGAGAATATGCTAATTGACTGTCACACCCTCAAAGATGGTGGTGCCCACAGCCACAAGATGGCCGGCAGGGAAGGGCAGTTGTGGGCGATCAGGCCAGCAGGGGAGGGGAGTTGGGGGTGACTGGGCTGGCAGGGGAGGTCAGTTGGGGGCGATTGGGCTGACACAGGAGCAGTTAGGCGTCAATCAGGCTGGCAGGGGAGTGGTTAGGGGGTGATCAGGCTGGCAGGCAGAAGCGGTTAGGGGCAGTCAGGCAGGCAGGCAGGCAAGCGGTTGGGAGCCAGCAGTCGCAGATTGTGAGAGAGATGTCTGACTGCCGGTTTAAACCTGCAGTCGTACATCCCCTGAGGGGTCCCAGATTGGAGAGGGTGCAGGCTGGGCTGAGGGACACCCTCCTCCCAGTGCACGAATTTCATTCACTGGGCCTCTAGTATTAAATAATTATGCTTATCGTCACAACAAAGCTGTCTTTCAATTGTGGAAAGAATGCCCTCGTCAGTGTAGCTCAAGTGTTTGGAGCATCATCCCATACACCAAAAGGTTGCAGGTTCGATTTCTGGTCAAGGCACATATCCAGGTTGTAGATTCGATCCCTGGTCAGGATGCATGTGGGAGGTACCAGTCAATGTTTCTCGCTCACATCAATGTTTCTCTCTCTCTCTCTCAAATCAATTTTTAAAAATTTTAAAAATGAAAAAGTATGGCACCAGCTGCCCTGCAGAAAAGCCTGCTCTTCCCCCTTTCTCTATAGGGGAGACCCAATCTCACTCCCATCCACAGGCCAAGGGCAAATATTTGTAAAACAGCTGTTCACATTTGAGGTGTCCAACAACCACACAAGGACTCTTTCCCAGAGGCAGACCTGTGGGGAAAATCAAGTTTTCCTAGACACATAATCAAAAATCACCATCCTTTTTTAAGATTGAAAACAAAAATTAAACCTACAATCCATTTTCCCATTCTCATCTGGTTGATTATTAACCCAAGCAGTTAAGTTTGTCTTTGAACCCTCTCTTCCTAATCTTAGGATAACCTTGCCCACCAAGCTCTCAAAATCATCTGATTGTACCAAACTCCCAGGCTAGCTCCTCTCTCTTTAGAGATGCTAATAGTATTCCAATAGGAACACTACCATTTATTCAGACTTATTGGCATAGGGTACTGCACTTGGTGTTTCATACCTGTAATTCCTTTAATCCAATTTAATATTAAAATGTAATCTGCTCTTAACAATTATATAAGGTAGGCATTATCATCTCCATTTTTCACATGAAGCAAATGAAGTTCAAAGAGAGGTTAAGTAACTTTCGCTAGGTCTCGCCACTTGGTGATAAAGCCAGCATTCAAACACCAGGCTCTTTAATTCTGTGCGATTCTTTTTCCACCACTCTGCTCAGCCCTTCCTGAAGACAGCTTACTGACTTCTTTATTAAAGGATGGATAATCAGGATGCAAAATGGCCCTGCAGCCTTTTTCTATCACCTGAGCCAGATCTTTCAAAATGCCTACTGTCTATCATCCCAGCAATCACCTGGGCCCTTAGCAGTGTGAGACCCAGGAGCAGGAGCTCCGGAACCAGCCCTGCCCCAAGCTCACCAAACCAAGGCTGGACGGTGGACACACTTACCAGTGTGCTTCCGGCTGTGCATCTGTAAGTGAGACAGCTTAAAATATCTCTTATTGCAGCCCGGGTAAGCACACATGAAGGGACGTTTCTCACTGGTCTCAGATGCCGAACGGACAAGAGTCGGGGCTACTCCGGGCACGCGCCGAACGTCCTACAAGCAGAGCATAAGCGAATGCAGGCTTTAGCCACAGGTGAACATGCGTGCCAGGTCCCCAGGGAAAGTGAGCATTGGAATATACCCCAGGAAGGGATGGCAGAGCCGAAGCCTAAAACTGCTCCACACACCAGATGCCCACAGCAGACATCACTAACGGATGACGGATCAGTGCATTCTACAATGCAGTGCTCTGACGTCATCACTACTGACCAGCCAGAACCAGTACTTGAATTCTGTTTGAGGTCGATAATCCAGAGTATCTGGAAAAGAAATGCTGGTGACTGGAAGAGCTCCCAGTCCAGCCTGTCTCTCAGATTCTCCACTAGATGCAGTGAGGTTTGGAAGCCAAAGTCCCAGATTCTATTCCATTCCCTCCCACTCAGATGCATGGCCACAACACTGGGGCCAAATATGCAATGGGTGGGAATGTCCTTATTAGAGAGGCATGCAGGATACAAACGAGCTCCAACTAACCAGACCTTCCATGTGTGAGTAAATGACAAGGAAGAGGAGCCCCTGAGATGTGGGGGTGTTGTCTGTGAAGGGGAGCTGAAACCAGAGACTCCATGTGCAGTGCTTTAACAGTGACACCAGAAAACACTGGGTCTGCCCTCTATGCACCATGCACATCCTTCCCAGGGCAGCATGTTGGTCCCCTTTATCTTCCGAGTGTATGTGTACGGTCAGTCCTACCTGAGAAAGAGCTAGAGGGAAACAATGAGGCAAGCTCCCCTTCATTCTCTTTGGAGACTCCCTCCTCCCCCAAACTGTTCACAGCCTCTGTCTCCCTAGGAGGCAGTATAAAGAGGTGCTTAAAAACAGGGTTTTTAAAAACAGGGTTTTTGGAGTCAGACAAGCCGTGTTGTAAGTCTCTGCTCCACCTCTTACCAGCTATGTGGTTTTGGACAAGTCACTCATCTTCTCCAGCCTTGAGTTTCCTTACCTACAAAATGGAGCTAATGATAGTACCTACCTCATAAAGGTGTGCTGAGGATTAAATGGAGGGGGGGAGTCAATGTATAGACATGAAAGAAGCTTAAATGTGTATTATTAAGTGAAAGGAGCCACTCTGAAAAGGCTACATACTGTATGATTCCAGCTATATGACACTCTGGGAAAAGGCAAAACTATAGACAGTGAAAAGATCTGTGGTGATGGGGGCAGGAGAAGGGGAGAGGGGGGAGAGATGAGCAGGTAGAACATGGGGCATTTTTAGGCAGTGAAACTGCTCTGTATGATATTGTAATGGTAGATACACGGCATTATGCATTTTGCAAAACCCACAGAACCACATAGCACAAAAAGTGAACCCTAATGTGAACTATGGACTTTGGTTAATAATAATGTGTCATTATTGGCTCATCCATTGTAACAAATGCACCATACCAAAGCCAGATATTAATAAACATAGAGACTATGTCAGGGGAGAAGCAGGGGAGAGGGAAGAAATGGGAACTCTCTGTACTTTCTGCACAATTTTCCCTTGAACCTAAAACATTGTTGTAAAAAATTTGTCTATTTTTTAAAAAAAAAAACAGTCCATGTATAAAACTTAGCCCTACTGTCTATCATCCCAGCAATCACCTGGGCCCTTAGCAGTGTGAGACCCAGGAGCAGGAGCTCCGGAACCAGCCCTGCCCCAAGCTCACCAAACCAAGGCTGGACGGTGGACACACTTACCAGTGTGCTTCCGGCTGTGCATCTGTAAGTGAGACAGCTTAAAATATCTCTTATTGCAGCCCGGGTAAGCACACATGAAGGGGCGTTTCTC
The DNA here is from genome assembly GCF_000412655.1 of Myotis brandtii. Lineage (NCBI taxonomy): Eukaryota > Metazoa > Chordata > Mammalia > Chiroptera > Vespertilionidae > Myotis > Myotis brandtii. The sequence goes on along the minus strand of NW_005354761.1, from coordinate 862,449 downwards.
ACTGGTCTCAGATGCCGAACGGACAAGAGTCGGGGCTACTCCGGGCACGCGCCGAACGTCCTACAAGCAGAGCATAAGCGAATGCAGGCTTTAGCCACAGGTGAACATGCGTGCCAGGTCCCCAGGGAAAGTGAGCATTGGAATATACCCCAGGAAGGGATGGCAGAGCCGAAGCCTAAAACTGCTCCACACACCAGATGCCCACAGCAGACATCACTAACGGATGACGGATCAGTGCATTCTACAATGCAGTGCTCTGACGGCATCACTACTGACCAGCCAGAACCAGTACTTGAAGTCTGTTTGAGGTCGATAATCCAGAGTATCTGGAAAAGAAATGCTGGTGACTGGAAGAGCTCCCAGTCCAGCCTGTCTCTCAGATTCTCCACTAGATGCAGTGAGGTTTGGAAGCCAAAGTCCCAGATTCTATTCCATTCCCTCCCACTCAGATGCATGGCCACAACACTGGGGCCAAATATGCAATGGGTGGGAATGTCCTTATTAGAGAGGCATGCAGGATACAAACGAGCTCCAACTAACCAGACCTTCCATGTGTGAGTAAATGACAAGGAAGAGGAGCCCCTGAGATGTGGGGGTGTTGTCTGTGAAGGGGAGCTGAAACCAGAGACTCCATGTGCAGTGCTTTAACAGTGACACCAGAAAACACTGGGTCTGCCCTCTATGCACCATGCACATCCTTCCCAGGGCAGCATGTTGGTCCCCTTTATCTTCCGAGTGTATGTGTACGGTCAGTCCTACCTGAGAAAGAGCTAGAGGGAAACAATGAGGCAAGCTCCCCTTCATTCTCTTTGGAGACTCCCTCCTCCCCCAAACTGTTCACAGCCTCTGTCTCCCTAGGAGGCAGTATAAAGAGGTGCTTAAAAACAGGGTTTTTAAAAACAGGGTTTTTGGAGTCAGACAAGCCGTGTTGTAAGTCTCTGCTCCACCTCTTACCAGCTATGTGGTTTTGGACAAGTCACTCATCTTCTCCAGCCTTGAGTTTCCTTACCTACAAAATGGAGCTAATGATAGTACCTACCTCATAAAGGTGTGCTGAGGATTAAATGGAGGGGGGGGGGAGTCAATGTATAGACATGAAAGAAGCTTAAATGTGTATTATTAAGTGAAAGGAGCCACTCTGAAAAGGCTACATACTGTATGATTCCAGCTATATGACACTCTGGGAAAAGGCAAAACTATAGACAGTGAAAAGATCTGTGGTGATGGGGGCAGGAGAAGGGGAGAGGGGGGAGAGATGAGCAGGTAGAACATGGGGCATTTTTAGGCAGTGAAACTGCTCTGTATGATATTGTAATGGTAGATACACGGCATTATGCATTTTGCAAAACCCACAGAACCACATAGCACAAAAAGTGAACCCTAATGTGAACTATGGACTTTGGTTAATAATAATGTGTCATTATTGGCTCATCCATTGTAACAAATGCACCATACCAAAGCCAGATATTAATAAACATAGAGACTATGTCGGAGAAGCAGGGGAGAGGGAAGATATGGGAACTCTCTGTACTTTCTGCACAATTTCCCCTTGAACCTAAAACATTGTTGTAAAAAATTTAAGTCTATTTTTTTAAAAAAACAGTCCATGTATAAAACTTAGCACAATGCCTGGCATATACAAAGTGTCCAGCCATAGATGGTGCAGTTACTGATGTTATTGTTATTATTAGCAACCCTTGGCAAGATAGAGTCTACCTTTGGGCACTTTACATTGCAGACCAAGTCAAAGGCAGGCCATTAATTCAAGCCCGTTTAGCCCCAAATGCTAGTATAAGAGCTGCGTAGCCCACCATGGAGAAGGCGAATTAAACCATGAAAAGAGAAAAGATGGGATTCTACAGGAAACATCTTGGCCTGAGCCAGGGAGGCAGCCCCCTTCAAGCTGGCCTCTGTAGAGGAGGAGGCTGCCCTATCTCTCCCCTGGAAGAGGAGGGGATCCCTGCTGCCCCAGGAGCATACAATTAGGAACAGACTTGCTAGGATCAAATGGCCATCAGCAAGGAAGTGAGAGGGTGGATGTTGAGAAGGGAAAGAGGCCATGAAGTCCACTTCCAGCCGGGGCCCGAGTACTCACCTGAATGCCCCTGAAGACACCGTGGGTGTGTATTCTGTACTGGGCGCCACAGAGGATGGGCGTGGTGTGGTTATCGCTTTCATACCCTGTGCCATGGCTGCAAACACAAGGAAGAGAGGACAAGGCTCGGGTTGGTCCAGAGGCACCATTTGGAAATGTGCATCTGCAGCAGAGGAATGTTTTTTAAAGCTCACAGGACAACAGCTGGTTTCTGCCTCCCTCCATCGGGGCTACTTTCGAAGTAGGGTTTTGTGAAGAGCGGGGCTGCTCAATCCTGGTGTCACCACCACGCAGCCCTCCCTCACACCCAGATTCTCACAGACGCACTGCACCGTCCGGGGCTCTGCCTCTCTCAGACAAGCCGGGAACAGTCACAGTGGCAGGAGTTCATCCCCAGCACGCTGTTAACCCTCTAGATGGCAGGGCTGACAGCTGCAAGTATCTCAGGAATGAGCAGATGCCTCAAGTTCACATCAAGTGCAAGGGATGTTTGTCGGCACCTCATGACTCAGTTTTCACCAGATAGCGCCAAGAAAGTGATGACACAAGGAGAGATGTCACATCCTCAGAAGTGGGGGTGACACATCTGTGGCCCTGCTCCACTTAACCTAGAGATCAGTTTTCCAGATCAGCTTAACTCTTGGCAGCCAACCCGTGCCAAAGGCGGACACCAGATAATCTTCCTCCAGCAGTAGACTGACTAGTCCCCTAGTCGACGCTCAGGTTAACCGTGGACTACTAGTGAGAGCTGAGGGATGTGAAATATTGAAAAGGAATCGCTTGGAAGGGGTGGATGTTCTGCTCTAAAGGTATTCTCTCCTCCAGGAAAAAGCTGATTATCTGTTCTAGTTATTTTACTTCCAAACGAGGCAGAGTGAGGGTTCTTATCCACGCAGGCGCACACTGCAATCACATCTAGAATCATCATGGAGAGCTTTTATGAAATACCTCTGTGAAATGGTGCAGCGGCTTTGGTAAATGCCTGGAAGGTCCTCAAAAGGTTAGACATAAAGTTCCCGTGGGGCCGGCAATTCCACGTCCAGGTATGTTTCCAGGAGAAATGAATCATATGTTTACACAAGAACCTGTGCACACTGTTTTTGAGCAGCATTTATTCATCCTGGCTAAAAAGTGGAATCAACCCAAAAGTCCATCAGCTGATGAGGAAACAAAATGCAGGACCTTCATAAAATGGAATGTTATTTGGCAATAAAAAGGAAGAAAATACTGACACCTGATAATGTGGACAAACCTTGAAAACACTGTACTAAGTGAAAGAGGCCACTCACAAAGGACCACCTATTGTGTGACTCCATTTATACAAGGTGTCCAGACATAGGCAGAATTATGGTGACAGAAAGTAGATTTCGGTGGCTGGTTGCCTAGGGCTGGGGAAGCTGGAGAGAAATGGAGACTGACTGCTGAAAATGTCCTAAAACTGGGGTACTAGTCACACAAGTCCGAATATACTAAAACTATTGAGTCGTATACTCCAAATGAGTGAGCTGTATGATATATGAAACCTGTAAAGCTGCTTTTAAAAATTACCTCTGCAGAATGGGGTCCATGCACCAGCATTTTTTTGCCTCCAAGTGTAATTAACTGGCTGTCAGGGCTGAGAGCCTCCACCCCCTGACTGTTACTCTGGAGATTCCAAGGGTCCAGGGGCAGGAGGCAGGTGGCTTGGCTGATGAGCCCGCTCCATCTGAAGGTATGGGGAAAGTCTGGGGCTGGCTCAACTCTCACTCACCCAGGGAAGAGAATTCCTGGAAGGCAAGAGTGTCTGCCAGGACGCCTGACATGTCCACGTACCCTGTGGCCACAGCAGCTGTGGGGTGTCACATGTAGTTCTGGCTCCAAACTTTTAAGAAAAGATTGACTGTCTCCTTTGCACAGAGCAATGAGAGCAGTCTGGGGAGGTGGGTGGCAGTTTGCGCCCCGTAACCTACTATATACACCTTGTTTCCACATCTTTCAGGTGATTTTTGACATATCTGAAGAGAAATGTCCCAAAGAGCTAACCTAGGGTCAAACACGTAAAAATTGGAAAGACATGCCAAATCCAGATAGTATCTGCCTTTCTGAACCTTAGAATGTGCCTGCCAAGAAAAAGAGACCATGTCTGCGTTCCTTACAATTACATAGACAGTCGGGAAGTGAGAGTTGATGACGATGGTGATGGGGTAGCAGAAAGCGGACAGGACGAGAATGCTGCTGCCAGAACATTTTGCCTCAAAAGCTGTGAAGAGATGCTGTCTTTGCCTGCTTTAGCCTGCCTGCAGCCAAAATGTGACTTACACACTTTCCAGGGCTGAGGAATCTCTAGGGACAAAGCAACAGGAATACGAATTATTTTAGAGTTCTGCCATCAAAGGGGAGGAATTAGAACTCTCCTGTCTTGGCAGTTGATCTCTGGATGTTTCTGGGTTCCTGGAGGGTGGAAGACATGGGGAATAGACGTTACTCAGGATACTTGTCCCAGGAAATGAAGTGCTGTGTCATTCAAAGGGAATGACATGAATCTCACAGCCTGATGCAAGCCAACAAACAAAAGAAGCAACCAGCAACAAGAGTGTATCTGCCAAATGTGCCACTACATTCTTCTACCAGGTTCATGAATCAGAAAAAAGCTAAGCTTTGCCTATGGGCTCTTGTGTCTACAGAAGACAAACACACAATGCAATTCCACGCTGTGGAAGCCCTGCAACCCAACACTCTTCCCCATGTGGTCTGCCCAAGACACCAAGTACAACCAGTGGGCTCAATGATGACTCTCTCTAGGTAGGTAAAGGAAAGCAAGTCGGTGGTCTTGGAACCATCCACTAATAGAGGTAGGAAAGTAATCTATGCCAACCCCCATTCATAGCACCTCTAGCTCATCCTCAGCAGGTGAATAGTGACAACTATTTCAAGACAGTCCATTCTATTTTGGGAACGTTTTTATTGTTAGGAAAAGCCTTTCTAAACCAAGCTGAAATCAGTCTCCTCATTTCTGTCTCTTGAAGAACCACAGAGTGAGTCTTACTATTTTACAGGCATCTCTGTCTATCTACTCTGCTCTATGGTAAAGTTGGCCTTGAAGACAGAGACCAACTTGCTTCTCTCTGTATCCTCTCAACTTAGTGTCTGACGTAAGGTACACAGTCCATAACTGCTCCACAAGATGGACCGAATCTAACTCCTCTTCCACATGACAGTCCTCCAGGTATTTGAAGGCAGCTCTCCAGGCTACAGAACTGTGGTTCTCTCAACTATTGCAACATGAAATGGTATCTAATTCCTTTACTATGTGGATCCTCCTCTTCTTGATCCCCTTCAGTTTGTTAGGTGTCTCTCAGAGTGTGGGCTTGGGGTACTCCAGACGAAAAGTTCTATAAAGGATTGTTAGGTGTCTCTCAGAGTGTGGGCTTGGGGTACTCTAGACGAAAAGTTCTGTAAAGGCGTTAGGACACACACACACACACACACACACACACACACACACACACACACAGCTTTTGGAATCAAGAAAGGAACATCAGCACACACACACACACACACACACACAGCCTTTGGAATCAAGAAAGGAACATCAATGCATAAGACTGGAGAGTACATGCCTCACCCAAAGGGGCTCCATTTCAAATTTTTCAAAATCAACATGCTAGTCACACACAGTACAGTGCATCAGGCCTACAGGCTTCCAGGGCCTGGGGCTTCCCCCCTCAATCAGGACAAAGCAGTGCTATTTACACACCTGAGAGCACATCTTCCTCGCACTCAGGTCACAGTGGTCCTCCTCAGCCAAATAATACCTCCAACCACAGCACCCACCTAGTATGAACTGCAAGCGAGGCAGGTATCTCCAATCTTGAGCTTGAAGACACGATTTTTTCAAGCTTCAATTCAGGACTACACATATATCCTTCAAATTCCATTCTGTTTCTTTCAGCAAGTCATTCCCAACTGTTGAAATCTTTTTGACTCTTGATTTGGCTTCCGATCATTTGCTTTCATTCCTCTTTCATGTTATCTCTACATTTGAAAAGCAGCTTTTCTGTGTTTTCATAAGAGAAAAGGATCTTCCCTGCTGTTGTTGGGAATTATTGTATTTACAATATGTATAGAAGTAATAGAATTTGAGAAGGTTCTAGGGGGAAACTGGAGGGAAGACATCATAGAGAACCTAGTCATGTGTATGGGGCCCAGTCCAACAGAGCATAAGTCATCAGCAGGAGTTAACCTGAGACAGAGGCTCAGGAAGGTGGTGGTTGCCATTGCAACAACAGCCACTGTTAAGAGCCAGCTGCTAGCTTGATGACCAAGTGAAGCCAAGCTTTACCCCAAGAGAGACCAGCTTTAAAAACTTCCAGTTACTCTGCTGTGGATGAATAAAATAGGAGTGAGGGTAGGATTTCTAGAAGTCTGGAACCTTGAGGCTTTCCAAAAAGGGCAAGAGGCTACTAGCCCAATGAAGAGAGTTCTGGAACCAAACATGCACCTTCCACATAAAGGAATCACAGAGCCCTGGACAGTTATGGGGTAAAAACTCATCATGCCCCAGAGATGAAGGAGTTATCATTCATGAAACTGATATCAGAAAGAAGGTTTTAAAAGGAAGTGTGAATCCACTGACCAAGCCACTGAAAGACCCAAATCTCCCTTAGGGTAGAAATGCATGTAATGGTTTGATCCACCTTTACATGCAGATAATGAGAAGCAAAGTAAAGCAAGCCCAGAGCGATGCACAGTGAGGCATGTGACCCACGCCTGAGTAAAGCTGGACCTTCTTAGGCTAAGAAATTGGTGCTTTGCAAAATGTTTTCATGGTTTTCTGTTTTATTGCCTAGTAAACTTCTCTCTGACAGGTAAGGTACTTGTCCAGATGAATGAAAGGGAAAAGGGATTTGATGACACCTTGGCCAACATCATCAGGGGGATCACAAGGATTTACAGTGAGGTGGAATGAGGGCAGCTGTGGTTCAGAGAAGAGCTGGTGGGTCTGGTGGGGTCTGGTGCTGGCAGGTGAAGGTGTGGGGAAGGAGGCTATGAGTAATGTGACTACTTCTCCCTCCTGCCACAGAGCACTGCACTAGAAATCACTTGCCAGCTTGATAAACATGCCTAAGAAGCCCCTTTGGTTTTGTTGTTTAACTAGGCACAAATCATTCATTTAAGTATTTAGCCCATAATTCCCTGTCTTGCCCACAAGGACATCAAAAGTGACTATCAAATGTCTTTTTTCAATAAAGACCCATTATATTAGGAGCCTTCCACTATGAGACAAGTAATTCTACCACAAAAAGAAATAGACCCGAACATTGTTTTGTATGTGGTTAAAATACGTTATTTCCTAATGATCATTTTCTTTCTACATGCTCCCAAAGATCTGGCCTAATAACTTTCCCAAGAATTCAAGCTAACCTTACTGCTCTTTAGTTTCCAGAATTCACTGTTGTTTTTTTCTACTTGAAAACTAAGACATTTACTTGTCTTAACTCTCTTGTCACCTCTCTTATTCTCCATGAATTTCCAGATTATTGGCCCAGGGGCAAAATTATTTTATGTCTTTGTTAAACTAATCAGAATATGGATTTGGCTCTATTTTTCTTGAAAGCAGAGCCACAAACTCAATAAACCTATAGGGGCCAAGCAAGTAAGAAAAATAAATGAAGAAGGCCCTGGAGGCAAGATGGCACTGAAATGGAGAGGACAGCCACACTGGCCGCCCATTTCCTATCCAAAGGAGGTAACCAGGACTCCACTCTATCAGCCAAGTACTGTCAATAATTATGAACCCAGTATTTTCAGATCTTTCCATTCTCCAAAAAACACACACAGAAATCTGGATTTTTATATGAGATCACCTGAGTTTTCAATTGTGGCAAATAATTGAAAATTTATAGAATCATTGTCAGGTCATATAAACATCCTCTCGCCTAAGGACCACCAGTTTGCAACCTCTGCTTTAAAGATTGAGCAGTGACGTTTAAGCTGCAAACTGGAAAGTTCCATCTTGATTCTGCTGTCTCCTCCCACATGGCAACAAAGTAGAGGTGAGGCTGTGCCTGATTTCTTTGAAAACTATTAGAACCTTCCAAACCCTAGAAAAATTGAAAGGATGCTATACTTGTACAGCAGGAATGGTCGGTGGTGTTAGAGCAAAATCCAGTGGTTTACCTCTAAATTTCACTGGCCTACTTGAAAGTAGGTGTACACACTGAAATTACAGATAGAAAACCATAGTCACTATGCAACTAATTCAAATTACCACAAATTTGGTGGCTTAACACAAATCTATTATCTTACAATTCTGGAGAGGAGAAGTCTAAAATCAGCCTCACCATGTTAAAGTCAAGGTGCTGGCAGGCCTATATTCTTCTGGAGTCTGAGGGGAGAATCTCTTTCTTTGCTTTCTTCAGCTCCTAGGACTCACCTGAATTCCTTGGCCCCTTCTTTGCATCACTTTGACATCAGGCTTCCTTCATCATATCTTCTACTGCTCTTCTGTAATCAAATCTCTCCCTATCTTCCTCTTATAAAGATACATTTCGTTTAGGGACCACCAAGATAATCCAGGATGATATTCCCATCTCAAGATCCTTAACTTAATCACACATGCAAAGTTCCTTTTGCCACACAAGGCAAGATTCACAGGTTCCAGGGATTATGTCCTTGATGTCTTTGGGGGTCATTATTCAACTCACCATACAAAGGAAACCGTATTTATTCTTTCAGATACATCTGAAAGAGCTAAATTAATCTGAATCCTTTCTCTCCAGACTAATCTGAAAGACTAGTCCACAAGAACATGGGTTCCTCGCCTAAAGACCCGTGTTCCAGGCCCACTTCTATCATTTATTTGCTCTGTGGTCATGGGTGAATCATCCAAATCTCTTATCATCTGTAAAATGAAGCTAATAACCTATTTCACAGATTTATTTCAAAATCAAACAGGTAAGCTATGGGGAAGTAAATTTTAAAATCACTCAGCAACCTATCCCAACAAAATGTTCAGGTCAATGTTTACATGTAATAGGCAACCAACAATCTCAAAAATATTTCTTATATGCTTCTTAGAAGCCTGATGATTGAGATCTATAAAACTTATATTGTTTTTATCCTCAGCACAACCCCAGGAGTCATGAAGGCATATCATCTGAGGCAAATGACTTAACTTCCTCATGTAAAATTAGAAAAACAGTCTCTCCCTGTCTCTGCCCGCCACTATCACTATTTTACAAGAGCAAATGAAATGAGGTGAGTATTTTCGTTGCTACTTCATAACTGTAATGTTGCTACTGTTATGAATCATAATGTAAATATCTGATATGCAGGATGGTCTTAGGCGATCCCAGTGAAAGGGTCGTTCGACCGCCAAAGGGGTCACGACCCACAGGTTGAGAACCACTGCTCTAGACTAATCTGAAAGACTAGTCCACAAGAACATGGGTTCCTCGCCTAAAGACCCGTGTTCCAGGCCCACTTCTATCATTTATTTGCTCTGTGGTCATGGGTGAATCATCCAAATCTCTTATCATCTGTAAAATGAAGCTAATAACCTATTTCACAGATTTATTTCAAAATCAAACAGGTAAGCTATGGGGAAGTAAATTTTAAAATCACTCAGCAACCTTATCTCAACAAAATGTTCAGGTCAATGATTACATGTAATAGGTGACCAACAATCACAAAAATATTTCTTGTATGCTTCTTTGAAGCCTGATGATTGAGACATATAAAACTTATATAGTTTTTATCCTCAACACAACCCCCGGAGTTGTGAAGGTGTATCATCTAAGGCAAATGACTTAACTTCCTCATGTAAAATTAGAAAAACAGTCTCTCCCTGTCTCTGCCCGCCACTATCACTATTTTACAAGAGCAAATGAAATGAGGTGAGTAAAGCACGATGTTCGGTACGTGGCATGCCCTCAACGAATGTTAACCATTACTTACTGGTATAAACCCCATTTCACTGCAAATAATACTGAAGTTTAAGGAGAGACTAAGTTATTTACCCAAACTCAGAAAGATGGCAAGCGGTAGAGAGAGGGTTTGAGTGCAGGTCAGCTCAGCTCTTCCTCCTTCAAAAACTAGGGAGATAATTCTGGTTTTGTAACCCATGCTGGGTTCACATCTAATGATATTTGAATGACTCCAAGCTCTTTTCTCCAGGGGTGTGAATTAAATTCAGCCAGTTGAAGTTTTTAAAATGTAGTGGAAATGGAATAAGAGGGGGAGCAATGAGGAGTGGCAGGTTCAAAATATTTACTCTTTTAATATGCTCCATCTTGTGTTCTGAGGCTCAATATTTATCTGGTATGAAGAAAGTGCGAGGCACAGTGATGGAAATGGTCCACTTATGTGTGTTAGAGCAGTCAAAACTGAGCATAGCCCTGGCCAGGTAGCTCAGTTGGTTAGAGCCTCTTTCTGGTACACCAAGGTTGTGAGTTCAATCCCAGTCAGGGCACATACAAGAAACAATCAATGAGTGCACAAATAAATGAAACAACGAATTGATGTTTCCCTCTCTCTCTCTCTTAAAGCAATACATACAAACATACATACATACATAAAAAATTTTAAAACTGAGCACAATTTTTACTTTTAAAAAAATCTTCCTACCTAACTGGGAAAGTAAGCTAAGCAGAAGCATACTCTTGGTGACTCCATTTCTGGCGGTGGGCGTAGACTGTACATTTTCCAAAACAGCTTAAAATGCATAAAAATGTATCCTGAGAAACTGTGCTTTTCCTAGACAGCTTTAAAATACAAAACCACTTGTCTTTAGAAAGTCTGCAAAAAGAGAAAAATGTTCCTCATATAACACAAATTATGAGCCTTCTTCATGCTAAAAACTTGTACATTGAGGTTTGGTCCAGAAAAAACTTAGCGTTTGAAGAGTAGCTTCTTTAGAAATGATTAATTTTGATATTCCACAGGCACAAGAAGATTAATAAAAAGGAATTGAGGTTTAACAGATGAGGAAAACCAGAGCTGCCCTGAAATCCCTTATCAACAGAAGAGATAAAAAAAAAAAAGGAAGGACAAGGAGCATTTTTTAATAAAATTAGCATTTGATATGAATATTCAAAAAGGGAAAACCTAGGCCTGCCATTTCTCTCTTCACCCCTTGTCATTGGCCAGGTGGGCAACCTCCCATCTTCACCTCTTTCTTCTCACCTCGGCAAAGTTTATCAGACTGAAGGAAAGCACCTGGGAAAAATTCAAACTCTTGTGTCTCAAAAAAAAGGAAATTTACCAATCAACCCCTCTTCTCACGCTATTCTTGATACTGAGCTGAGGCATATATCAGACACTTAAATGTCTGATTTCTTTTGGTGTTGAAAATACCCTTTGCTGCAAGCCGGTCTAATGTGCTGCTTTTGAGGGACATGAACAATGGAAAACCATGCTAAGAAATTGTGCCTCGAGATGAAGCCAAACATACCACCACTTCTTAGTTTTCATATCAATAAAAGGAACCCAGCCCTAGCCGGTCTGGCTCCATGGATAAGGCATTGGCCTGCGAACTGAAGGGTCCCTGGTTTGATTCTGGTCAAGGGCACATGCCTGGGTTGCAGGCTCAAGTCCCCAGTAGGGGGTGTGCAGGAGGCAGCAGATCAATGATTCTTTCTCATCATTGATGTTTCTATCTCTCTCTCCCTCTCTCTTTCTCTCTGAAATCAATAAAAATATATTTTTTAAAAAGGAACTCAAGTCTAATCAAGCCTCTAGCTCTAACTACCTGTATATAGGAAACACAAGAGATAAGTAGAGGCCCAAAGTTAAAAGACTTTAAGAGGAAGCAATCTGCCAAACCCAGAATCTGGATTATTCTCCTGGCCTAGTGACCTGCTGTCTCCAACAAATCAAGAGATGAGAACACAAGAGGGGCAGAGGGTGGGAGGAGCAGTTATAGTATAAAAGAGAATTGAAAGAGGACAACCAATAAAATAAAACACAACAGTAAGCCTCTGCATAAATGCTCACCATACACAAGGATGAGCCAGAGAGTGTTGTACTTGAACTAACCAGTCCTAGAGGACTTAGGGCCCAAAGAACCGGGACTTCCTCTAGGAAGCCTCATTGACCACACAACAATGCTTAGGTTTAAAGCTTTAGTGAATGAAAATATAATTTCCCTGTAGCCAGAGTAATTTCAAAACTCACTTTCATATTCATTTATAAGATCCAACTTAGGGAAATGAATAGGTAATGGATATCCTTTTGCAGAACTGGTGATAACCTAGCACAGGTACCTCTAGCTCAACATGAATGTTATTTTATTCTTTGCTTGAATGTGATAAGCGAAGGACAATATTCAAATAAAATTCACAACTCTGCACAAATATTATCAGCAATGCCATTTAGTCATTCTCTGTGTGTAATTTAATCCTTTATAGTGGGAATATAACAAATCAATGGTACATTAAAAACCAAAAGATTATTCTGCTCCTGAGAATATAAAGGGAGAGGGCAAAAAGATGACGTTTCTTTCCCTAATCCAACATAGAATGTAAACCTAAAAATAAAACAACCATCTTACATTTGATTGGGTTAAAAGAAACCACATAAGTAATGCCTATCATCTGATAATTCATAGATATAAAAGTTCCCCAGAAGTGCAGTCTACAGAAAAAAACCATCTACATTTTTACTTGAAAATATGTTTACCTTTCTCCTTCCCTCAGGTTTTTCATTTCAGTTCAGGGCTCAAGAAAACAATGCATTTTTTACTTTAACAAAAACAATGTATTTTGTCAATTTTAATTTAAAATTGCAAGATGGTAATTATTCTAACTATTGTACTTTGTTTTGTTTTGTTTTGTTAATCCTCACCTGAAGGTATTTCTCCATAGGTTTTTATATAGAGTGCCAGAAGGGAGGGAAGGAGGGAGGGGAGAGACAGAGAAACATCCATTGGTTGCCTCCCACACGCATGCTCTGACCAGGACCGAGGATCAAGCCTGCAAGCGAAGATGTGCCCTTGTCCGTAATCAAACCCGGGACCCTTCAGTATGCAGGCTGACGCTCTATCCACTGAACTAAACTGGCTTGGGCTAACTATTATACTAAAATTTCTGATGAACACTTTCCCCATGGGCTTTAGAAAGAAGGCTTCCCCCATCCCCTGCTCCATCCTTCATTGATTATCTATCCAGGTCTCATGCATCTCTATGGCATCTACCTCCACAACATATCTGGAGAAAAGAGGACTCACTCCACTTTCACTAACTCTGACTTTTTAAATTATTGAGTATCTCTTGCTTTGACCACTCCACATCCATCCCACCTTCCTCTGCTAACACAACACTTCTTTTCCTCTCAGGGAACCACCCCTCTCTAATGCCACCCCTCTCTAATTCCACCCTCAGGCTCCAGGGATGAGTACATATGTAGGGCCTGGCCAATCATATCACTGCATTTTCTAGTTACATGACCTAATCCAGGCCAATCAGAGCTTTACCTGAGTCTTTTGATGGAGAAGAACCATCAGAAAGCGGCCTTCTTCTGGAGCTATTTTTGCCTCAATAGAGACAATCTGCCTGAGAAGGCAGCCAGCACAAAGCAGAGACAAGAGACAATGAAAGTATTCTAATGACACTGTCTGAACCCCTGAATTCAGACATGGGTTTTTTGTTTTGTTTTGTTTTTTTGTTAATCCTCACCGGAGGATATTTCTCCATTGGTGTTTAAATAGAGTAGAAAGGAGAGAGAGAGGGAGGGACAGAGAGAGCAGCCTTCTTCTGAATCTATTTTTGCCTCAATAGAGACAATCTGCCTGAGAAGGCAGCCAGCACAAAGCAGAGACAAGAGACAATGAAAGTATTCTAATGACACTGTCTGAACCCCTGAATTCAGACATGGGTTTTTTGTTTTGTTTTGTTTTTTTGTTAATCCTCACCGGGAGATACTTCTCCTTTGATGTTTAAATAGAGTAGAAAGGAGAGAGGGAGGGATAGAGAGAGACACATTAATTGGTTGCCTCCCCCACGTGCCCCATCCAGGGTGGGGATGAACCTGCAACCCAGGTACTCACCCTTGACCAGGAATCAAACCTGAGACCCTTTGGTGTCCAGGCTGATGCTCTAACCACTGGACAACATCAGCCAGGGCTGGACATGGAGTTTTTAAACACAATATACTAAGCTGCTAAATTCCTCATTTGACCCATGCCAGTTGCAATGGGGGACTCTGCTACCTTCAATAGAAAAAGTCATGATTAATATGTAATCTAACAATTATCTAAAGGTAACTGGATTTATTTTTTCAGCAAATACATCAAAACATGATACCTGTAAATGAATACTGGTCCTTTCAAGGTATTACCTTTTGGAAGATGTCCACTTGTTCCAACCATGCTATTATTACTAGAACTTATTTTTTATTCCTCTTCTGAAAGTTTTTTATAGTCACAGCTCATATGTCTCCACTTCCCATACAGCCTAGACATTGGCAACTATTTAATAGGACACAGGCTGAATGGTTAATGGCCTGTCAAAAATGCTTGTATAAATCAGCCCTTATGAACCATCAAGATTTCCTCACCATTGAAACGGTACATAAACCTCCTTCAACTGACCTTTTTCCTCTTATTTCCACACTCAGAACAGAGCTAAGAGGTATTTTCAATCCAGTTTCTCACAACAGGTTGGGGAAAACACAATCCAAAAAAATCCACAATGTTTACTGGCCCCTACTATTGGAAAGAATATTTTTAGGCATGACTTTCCTTCCTACTTCAACACATACACACATAGGAACTCATGTTCTCATAGATCACCTCATCAGACCATGTAAGAAACATCTGGATCTCCCCTTACAACGTGGTCTGACATTGAGGTGCTAATTCATCAAAATCCCAATTTTATCTAACTCAAAGCTTTGCCCTATGGCCAGAGACAGTTGTTAGCTCCACCCCAAGAATGGGTGTCCCAAATCCACATAATAGATGAACCCTGCATTTCACACAGCAAAGATGGAACAGGATTGTTTCATCCTGGGTTCCCAAAGGAGGCTCTCACTCAGCCGGCTCACACATTCTTGAATCAAAATAATTTACTCAACCATGTTCAATTACATTTTAAAATGTCCTCGCTAAAACCCCAGCATGAAGCACAGAGCTCTTAAGACTGAGATCTCTCCTGCTTCTCAGTTGAAATGGAGGCTTGTAGGTATGAAGGCTGTGTGCTTAATCATCTTTTCTGCAGGCCCCAAATCCTCCAAACTGATGTTAGTAACATAATGTAGTAATTCAAGGTGAAGAAACAAAGAAAAACCTATAATGTATCCAAAGGAATCACACTCTCAAAGAGATTTTGCGGACAGAGGCATTAAAACGGAGGAAATTCTAAATAGGGACATCTGACATAGAACAAAACTTGACAATTTTTTGAGAAATAACATGTTCTTGAAGAAAGGATTAACATTTTTTCAAAAGTCAATGTTCTCCAAAATTAATTTTTAAACCTGCTGCAATCTATTCAAAATTATAATTAAGACTTTTAAAGTAAACTTGTTATTTCAGAATGATTTTAGATGTAAAGAAAAATTTCTAAGATAATACCTCGGAGTAGTACAGTGCATTTGTCGCAATTAATAAGTCAATATTGACAAAGACTTTCTTTGAAATTAACAAAATGAATCTAAAGTTCATCTTAGAATAAACAAGACACAGTAGCCAGAAATAGTTTGGAAAAAAAACAAGTATAATGCTAGGGAACTATCAGATATTTAAACAGACTATAAAATTATAGCAGAAAAAAACAGCCTGATACTTGGCAACAAGAGCCAGACTGAGCAAAAGAAACAATAAATTAAATAAATATAGGATGAATTAAATATTCAAATGTAAAAAGTAAATTAAAAATATATCAATAAAGAAGTAAATTATTTAAAAATATTGGGATGGGGAAAAATCTTTCTAGCCATGATATAAAAGCCAAAAACTTAAAATTACAAAACATAAACTCTACTCTGCCATTATTGCTCAAAAGCAGCCATAGAAAATACATAATACAATTACCTTTTCTTTGTGCATGTGGTAAGAACATTTAAGATTTATTCTCTTAGCAACTTTCAGGTATATAATACATATTGTTAACTAGTCACCATTCTGTGCATTAGATAAAGTGATAGAGGTATTAACTAACCATTATTGTGTTAATCATTTTACAAGCCACTATTGTTGTAATCATTTTGCAATATACGCGTGTTTCAAATAATCACACTACATCTTAAACTTACTTAATGTTATATGTCAACTGTATCTCAATAAAGGTGAAAATACGCATAACAAAAGATACATGAACTGATAATATTTACTATACAAACTTTTCTGACAGGAAAAAAAATTAACAGAGTTAAAATACAAAACAGAAAAAAGATGTGCAGTAAATATGAGAAGCAAAGAACTCTTGTAAATCAATATTGTTACTAGATGAACTATCCCAATTCCTAACTAACTAGGAACCTGCACTTGCTCACAGAGCCTCTTCTCTCTCAAGCACATTATTCCAGCAATTCTATCCCCTCCCATCATCAGTGTTATTATGTGTTGGGGTTTTTGCCTCTTCTTGATCATTTTCATCAAAAATCAAATATGAGGGTACTTCCTTCTAAATATAAATAAATAGCCAGGACAGTGTGGCTCAGTGATTTGGTGCTGACCCTTGAATCAGGAGGTCACAGTTCAGTTTGTGGTCAGGGCTCGATCCCCAGTAGGGGGCATGCAGGAGGCAGTCAATCAATTATTCTCTCTCATCATTAATGTTTCTATCTCTCTCTCTCTCCCTCTTCTTTCCTCTTTCTAAAATCAGTAAAAACATATAAAAAAGTTTAAATATAAATAAAATAAAGCATGACCCTCTATCCCCATTGAGCTAGAACCCCACTTCTTTCCTGCCTTTTGCAGCAAAACTCTATGAAAGTGCTGTCCAATTTATCTGCTGCTAAGATCTCTTCTACTCATCTCTAACAGGCTTTTTCTCTCTAATCTTTCCAGAGGCAACTATAGTTAATAGATTGGTAAATGTTTCCAGAATTTTTTTCTCTACAGTTAAGAACATACTCCAATTTGTTTTAAAATGTTATCTCTGGGTGGTGAGATAACAGATTCTTCTCTCCTTTATAATGTTTTGGTACTGTCTGAATTTTTTAAAAATAATAAGCCTGAGTTACTTCTATAATCAAAGGGAAAAAGTTATTTTCATTTTCAATAAAGTCACCCTCTTAGCCTTAAGAACACCACATCTGTGGCTTTGACTTTATTTATTTTTAAAATTTATCTTTATTGTTGAAAGTATTACAGATATCCCCTTTTTCTTCTCCCACCCCACTCCCATCCCCTCCCCAGACCTTCCCTGCACTACTGTCTGTCCATAGGCTATGCATATAAAATGAAGAGTTATAAATAAATAAAGCCAGAATAAATGAACTTGTTTGCTTTTAACAGGGGAAAAACCTACTAAAATATATAGTAGCCTTATTTCAGAGAAGCATGTATTTGGATGACTTTTTATGAGTGTAGCTTCTATATCAATGTTTTTCCAGCCAGAAGTGATGGCTTTTTTCTTGGATAGACAACAGAGAGGAGGGTAAATGGTGAGTAGAAGGTCTCAGAGAGACCGAGTTGAGATCACAGACATGAGAGGTCCAAAACTCCTTTAGTTCATGTAAGATTCCCTCCACTCACTTGCTATACCCTCTCCCCCTCCAACACACGTACACACCCCTTTACCAACAGATTGGAGTCCTCATTAACCCCACCTCATCTTCCTGCGCTGAATCCACCATGTTCCTCATTTCTAAGTTCATAACCACCTTCTCTTTCTCTCTTTCCTGCTAAGCTCCTTTCTCCTCTTGATCTGAATAAACCTGTCACTTTTCCTCACCTTTACAAGAACAAAATAATTCCTTGATTTAAAATGAAATAGTTAGTGTGGAGATGGTAAGTCTATAAAGCCCAAAATATTTTTCAAGTGAAGTATTTTTTTAAGACATTGACAACAGTTTCAAAAAGTCAATGAAGGTTGAAACACAGAACATTGCAATGGCCTGTAGATTATGCATTTGCTGAATTAGATCTAGCAGATCATCAACTGTTATAAAAAAGAAAATGACACAAAATGTATATGTATGCAGGGAAAAGGTTAAAAGCATATGCAACATAATATTAATAGTAGTTTCACTGGGCTACTGGAGGGAGTGCTAATTTCTTCCCCTATATATTTATATTTTCTAACTGTTCTATAATCTACACATATTTCATACCCAATTAAAAATTAAATACATCAATTGAATATATGCCTAAGGAGAAAAGGGTGGGAAAGGTGAACAATGAGGGAAGAGAACGTAGCAGCAGGGAAGTGAGAAGTGAAGGAAAAGAAGCAACTGAAGTGGTCCACTCTGCGAGGAACAGGGGACACAGCTCTAAATCCACCTACATCCTGCAAGCCCAGGAGTCCTGCGCTCTGTTCTATGCTATGGCTAACAGACCCTAGCCAAGGCCAATGCAAGGCAAAGAACTGCCTGCATACAGGCATCAATGTAACCATTTATTTAAAAGGAGAACTTAACTTCTTGTTGGGGGTGGAGGAGAAGGAGTACACTCAAGAATGCTGATATTGCCCAGGCAGGTGTGGCTCAGTTGGTTGGGCGTTGCACAGAAAGCTTGCCGGTTCAAGAACACACAGAAAGTCTTTTTTCAAGGAATAAAATGCACGTACCCGGGTTGTGGACTCAATCTCCGGTGGGGAGTGGGCAGGAGGCAGTCAAACAGTGTTGTGCTCTCTCTCGCATTGTTGTTTCTCTCTTCTCCCATCCTCTTCTCTCGAAAAATCAATAAATTATTCTTTTAAGAAATGAAAAAATAGAACGCTGATATTCACAGAGCTGCTTCTCTCCACCTTTGCTTTTGCATCTCATGCTCCAGGAGTCACTTAAAAAGCAGGCTATGTATTTTCAAGAAGTAAATCTCTTGGATGAGTACCTTCTGTTCACAAGAGGGAAGGTGCCGGGCTGCGTATTGGAACTCCCGGCCAGAGAAGACAGCTATCTCTCTTGGCACAGGTTCTCGGGGATGAGACCACGTCTAGTGGGGATTTTCTCCAGATTCGACAGCCTTGGCCCTACCAACCCGCGCAGCTTCGTTTGCACCATACATCACTCGTCACGAGTCTTTCGTTTTTCCTTTCAAGCATCCACAGGTCAAATACTGTGTGTTCCCAACCGTCTGGGAGCTTCTTGGGCCAGGAACGGGACATTCATTTCGCTCAGCACTCCTTTAACATTTCTATTGTGTTCGATTTCCCATTCCCCCTGCCCATGTCCCTGGAGAATAACTTCTTCCTTGTTTTAAAAACTTGGACCACAGTCAAGGTTGATGTGTTTCTCCACTTTGCAGGATATTTTCTTCAGGAGAGACAAAACAGAGGCTAACAGAGTAGCCAAAGCTTGTGAGCGGCCTTAAAAAATCAGCAGCCTTATTAAGAACACACAGAAAGTCTTTTTCAAGGAATAAAATGCAGATGACACAAGGCACCATAAACAGAATTATTCATAAAGGTGGACTGATCCTCAGAAAGGGTCCCCGGCAATGTTTTCTCTGAGTGACCCACTTTAAAAATCTAATTTCATTCGTTTATGGGTGAGGGAAAGGGTCAGAGTAAAGAGAGTGGTTTCATAAAGTCTCTTCTCTTTGACTTAAAATTGAAATACAATATTCTCCTGTTGGAGATCATAAAACTAATTCTGATCCCAATGGGCATGGGGAGATTAGAAAACGAGTAGAGGGAAAAGGAGACAAGAGTAAATCAGTGGCAAGAGTATCCTCCCTTCCCCATTCTATCATGTTTTCATCTCATCTTCCCCACGCTCTCCCTCAAATCCCAGCCCCGCCCATTAGAACATCACTGCTCCCTGATGTCTAATGAAAGACGCCTCCGTGGACTTGTTAGGACATGAGGAAACAAGCCTATTCTTTTTTGTATAAAAGTAACATTTTCAAGGAAAGAAGACATGAACAAATATTTAGTGGGGGTTAGCCTGAAGTACATGATCTTTTAATAAAAAATTGATAATGCCTCATTTTTATGAGCCATGTGGGAATTCTATCTTTCTTCTCCAAAACATGAGTCGAACCTCCAGTCTTCCTGTCGTATATCTACCATGTCACCATGGTTTTTCTTACCACTGATTTCAAATAGTGTCAAGACACTAGTTATGAATTAAAGCAAAAGACGGTTATTTCTCTTTATTTTTCTTTACGAAATATCTCTTCTCAAATGTATTTTCCATATTAACAGTGTTTGCATACCCATGACCAAAGAAAGTAAATTTGGTATCACAGAAAATAATGACCCCTACCCAGATTATGTCTCCTCGCCCCCCACCCCCCTTCCTCCCAGAGAAAAGCCAAACTTTCTACTGGAATAACAGATTCAGTTGAGTCCAGTTCTGGGATATTCATGGGCTTGGAGGAAAGAGCTAAGGAGTCATTCTCTTTAAGAGTTAAAAGAGGGGCAACCTGTGGGTCATGACACATCAGCGGTTTTAAAATCAATCTACACATCACGGGATATTCATGGGCTTGGAGGAAAGAGCTAAGGAGTCGTTCTCTTTAAGAGCTAAAAGAGGGGCAACCTGTGGGTCATGACACATCAGCACCAGCATTTCAAAAAATGATATGGAATAAAGTAGAAAATATCAGTATGTATAAAAATATCAGCATGCACAGCATGGTGTAAGGGTAAGTACTGATTTGTGAAAATCTGTGTGGTGTGTGTGAGTGTGCGTGTGCACGCACACTCACATGTGTATATTGGAACTCAGTGTAAACGGTAATTCTACTGTGGTCACAATATAAAAAAGCTTAAAAAAAAAAAGCTCAAGAAATTCTAATCTAGGGCCCAGAATCTGGAGTCAGACAGAGGTGGGTTCCAACATGGCTCTGCCACTTACTCCATCTGTGGACTTGGTTAGGTGGCTTAATCTCTCCAGCCTCCTCACCTGAAAGATGGACATAACCATAAACCTAAGATTGTCATGAGATCAAAAGAGGAAACATATGTAAAGCCATTGACACAAGGCCCCACAATGTTAACATCCATCCTTAGATAAATGCTCAGTTCACAAATGCAAGCAGACATCAGTTAATTTACACTGTGTTCGGAAAGGACAAATCCAGTGTG
Source organism: Myotis brandtii (assembly GCF_000412655.1). Lineage (NCBI taxonomy): Eukaryota > Metazoa > Chordata > Mammalia > Chiroptera > Vespertilionidae > Myotis > Myotis brandtii. The sequence goes on along the minus strand of NW_005354761.1, from coordinate 841,179 downwards.
AGAGATGTTCGTCAATTAGACACTTGTACACCTTTTGTACTCTCCAAAGAGTTGGCTCTTCTGTAGGACTATCTATTGGGGCCATTTGATCCTTGTGAGACAGCTCTCTGAAGTTAGTATTCTAGAAATACATTTGGATTTCAGAAATCCTTTTTCAGCATGTAAGCACCAAACCAATGAAAAAAAGTTCTGCTAGTGTTTTCTTTTTCTTTTCTTTTTTTTTTTTAAATATATTTTATTGATTTTTTACAGAGAGGAAAGGAGAGAGATAGAATCGAACCTGGGACCCTTCAGTCCGCAGGCCGACGCTCTATCCACTGAGCCAAACCGGTTTCGGCTGTTTTCTTTTTCTTATGTAGAATTGATAAAAACAAATTATTCACATTTTGTGCTTCATTGTTACAATATAGCTTCTGACTCTCCAGCAAGTGACTAATATCACACGTCTAAAGACCTTCAAAGATATCAGAATTATCTCAACTATGGAAAGACCCAGATTCATATAGATGACAAGATTCCTCATTTATAAATTTTGTAACTAAGCAAAAAACAAACAAACAAAAAAACAAACAAGCAAACTACATACTCAACATACAGATATTTTTTAAACGGTAACATACACACTTCACAATCAAGTTCTTTCTATTCTTGGCATTTAGTTTGTGGAGTTACTGAATTCTGAGTGAAGAAAAGGAAGAGATCCAGAAAGAAAGAGTGAGACCAAGAAACCAAGAAATATAAGACAGGTTGAGAGTAGGCAGAGGATGGAATGCTGAAATTGTCAGCAGCCTCTTGGATGCAGGTAGGGAGAGAAAAGTGTCAAATCAACAGGAAGTTTCTTATTTTTGGGTCTACAGAAAGGAAATGGAGATTTGAATAAAAGAGAAAAATTGGGGGTGAAAGTAGAGAGAAGCATCTAACAGTTGATGAAAAACAACTCTGCTGATTATTGAAGGGTTATCCAAAAAAAATAACTGAGCCCAAAAAAGGACGAGGAGAGGAAGGCCGGTTCGGGTGTTCAAGCAGAGAAAATGAAATCAAAAGATATAGTTATAGAAATTTCCCAGGGTGCAGGCTACAGGACTGGGGAAGGCACAGATGTTTGGAATGAAAAAATCTTTGTAGAAAATCTGGTCATAGACTTGGGGTAAAAATTAAGTTCTCCCTTAGAGCTTTAAAGATAAATGGAGAAAATGCAAGTGAAGTATGACCGAAAGATTTGATTGATCTAACAGGAATATATGTAATGCCTCGAATCTAGTATTTTATGAAACATTCACGAGGAAATGAGAAGGGTTCCTACTGCATCATTCTAAAAATTGTTTTCCAGGAGTATGTTGATGAGAAATGTCACCACCTCCATTTTCATCCACAGCATGATCTCGATAAATAAGAGGACAGGACGCAGAAAGGGAGAGAGATTTTTCCCATGCCAGTGCAAGGATAGCTACCCTGATTACCCATTGTCAGTCCTAACTCCTGCAACACCCCAGGCACCATCAACAAGGCCTATGCATTTGCCATCATCGCATTTTCCACTCACTTGCTCTGCCCTTCTGTCCATTTCACTGAGCTGGAGCTCCCAGCAGCAACTCTAGAAGAGAAGAAGAGGCGGGGGGTGGGGAATGGAGCATGCATGGCTCTAAAAGCCTCCCAGAACCCAGAATCCAATGAGAAGTCACTAAATACACAGAGATGTGAAACTAGCTGTCTAGTCCAGAGTGCTGAACTAAGTCCCAATCCCACTGGAGCTGAGGGTGGGGTGAAAGGCCCCACAGGGAGGCTGGGAAGAACCTGGGCTTTTGGAATCAGATCTGGGCGTGGAATCTCAGTTCTACCACTTCATACAATGTGAACTTGGGAACTTACTTAAGTCCCTGAGCTTGATTTATTTCTAACAATGCTAGGCCTCATATATCGCAGGAGCTTGATGAGTGCATATCCAACTGCCTATCAACTCAGACTTGCTAGAAAACTGAAAGCAACCAGGTTTGAGAACTTTGAGTCTGGATTGTCCAAATCATCATCTCTCAAATATAAATTTAGATCCTGAACTTTGCAAACACAAAGCATTTTTTGATAAGATAGAGTAGTAGTTAACATCTGTGATATCACTAGCAAAACATAAACATTAAATGAGGTTGAATGGACACAACTTCGAAGAACTCTAAAAAATGCAAAACTAAAGGCCATATTAAGTTCTCCAAATATTCTCAACTCCCTCGTTCCAGACAAAAATATCCCTTATGTCTATGCCTGAAAATTTAATACTTGAACACAACCCATCAACTGGGGGTGGGAGAAAACACCTTGATTGTACAAAGAGCCTTGCCTATTCTTCTAAAAATGTACTCTTTTCATAAGTTATAAGCACCTTTAAAATGGTTCAAATAGGTATAAGTTCCTGTTTAAGGAATAGAGAAGACCTTACCCCTTTAGTGTGGCTCCCAAGTTCATCTGATTCCAGGTCATGCATTCAAGCTGGGAGGTCATCTGGTATAAATTGTCACTGTTAGAAAAACATCCAGAGTTAGAAACTCATAATTACAAAAAATAAAAATAAATTTGCCATTGTCTCTTGAAACAGCAATGGAGCTTTAACTTCCCTTTACAGTGGAAGCCTCCATGTTTTCCAGAATGACAGACCACAAGTCTAAAATAATTTTCATTTCACCCCACTGATCTTTGCACAGTTATTCACTTCACACAGCAGAAAGGATGTGAGAGTAATTTGGAAGCCTTTAAAAAACCTTAGTATAGAGTAAACGTTGAAGTTTCTAAAGAGGTATTAAACCTTGGAAGGGAAGAGGCTAAAGGGAGTGAAACTTTGAAAGGCAACACAGGCTGGATAACTCAACATTAAAGTTAAAAGCCTGGAGCTGAAAGTAAAAAGACAGCAGATTAATTATTCGTGAAAAGGCCATTAAGTTGTTTTAATCAAAAGGATAAGTATCATGTGGATTATGAGGGCCTAAAACGTCAGAGTGATGGGTGATGGATGGTCTCAAACTCAAGGACGTGACAAGGAAGAGAAAGAGGATGAACTATGCACCACGAAAGGAATCATTTTCTATAAATTTTTTAATCCTGGTATAAGTCAAATGGAACTTTTTTTCTAAAAGCCTCCAACCCAGTTTTATAAAGCTGGATGAGGGAAAACAATGGCTGATCACTTACATTAAGACCCCAAAGGAGAAATACATTATCATGTAAACGAATCACAAATTGTTCTCTCCCTTTTACTTTGCACATACAACTGTTATAAACATCTCTATTACATGTGTTTTTAAACATTACTCTAAATGCATTATAGAAGAGCTATCACAGCCATGTCCTGAAATAACACCCCCAAGTATCCTGCATGTTCGACCCTTTTAAGCATCTTTATTACAGGTTTTTTAATTTTCATTAATTCATTCATTTTCTATTTATCTCATTCCTAGAAAACTAGAAGATAAATCAATCATCAGGCATCTCCTAAAATATCCAAGCTCTATTAAGAATGAATTTAGTCCTGAACTGAAATGGTTAATTATGAAATGTGAAACCCAAGAGATGAATGGTTTGTTTGGGAGCCCTTGGTCTAAACACATTACAGACATTACAGAACATTTTCGGTCCACCTTCACGGCAGACTGTGAACAAAGGGTAAGGAGCTTTCAATATCTAATGTGCGATATCAGATTGCAAATTCTGGACAATCTCCGTCTTGTCATGGCATTCCTTTGGGTTGCCTTCATCCATCGGGCCGGGGCAACACCAGTTTAATTATGAGAAGGTTTAGTCAGGCCAACCAAACTGGGAAATTACAGCAACTCGGAATAAATGAATACTGTGCTCTCTCTTGGCACAGCTTGATAAATCAAGGTAGAGTACATCTGCCTCTCATATAATCACTCTGAAAATTATTTTGAAGATAACACAGGATAAGGAGGAAATCAGAGTCCAGAAGTGAATTTTACATATGAAATGAGAAGTGACTTCAATCTCAAAGTATGTGTAGTTTCATTAGTCAGTGTATGTCTGGACCCCATCATTCATCCCCATGTCTGACTGGCTATTATGCTACTACAATATCCTACATATCAATGAGAAAAAAATGATTAGTTTCTCCTGCAGCTTCCCGGTTTGCAGCAGCGGTCGGTGCTGGTCTGTGCCACTACGTTTCTCAATTCCATGAATTCTTGCTGTAAGGCCAGTGTAATTAATTCCTGAAGGACCCCAATTTTTATTAGAAGTGCCAGCCTGCTGCATTTAAACACAGGAGAGTTTCTTGAACTTTCTTTGGGTTGACAGTTCATTAATAAGCAGCCTCCTCCACAATCTCTACTGGTTTTTGTTCTCCTGCGCCTTTTCATCAAGCAATCCATTTATTAATCTTGCCATTAATCTCATCCAACAGGCATTGTATTCCCCAGGCAGCTCTATATATTTGTCACTAATTTTTTAAAAATTGTTCACCAGTTGAATCACTCAGCTCCAGCTGACAATTTTCCTAGGCCCGATGGGGATGTGTGATCTTTCTAAAATTATTTCATCCCTGCATAAAACTAAGAAAGTCCTAATTTCTAAGAGGGCTGAGAAACAAGATGAATGACAGAAGTTTACACATATGGGTTAATGAGTCCCAAATATTGTTTAGGAATTTTCTCACAGAATTAAAGAAAAGTCCAATAGATTCCTAAGGGTCTCTGTATGGAAGTACCCCAATGCGAAAATATTTTAAGGACATTTTCTTGGCCCCCAATACCTCAAATACAAGGTATGTCTTACATATAGGTATCTTCCTAGTAGGTGCTTAATAAATACATTGCCCTGTCCAATATGGTAGTCACTAGTCACATGTGACTATTGAGCACTTGAAATATGGCTAGTGCCACATGTTGAAATAAGATTTTACTATATTGAGTTATATAGAATATTTCAAAATTAATTTCACTGTTTTTTTTATTTGGCTACTAACAAATTTCAAATTATGTATTGACTTGCATTATGTTTCTGTTGGACAGTGTTACTCTGTAAGTTTTAAAATATTGAGCAAATCAATTCAGTTCTTTGCACCTCAGTTTTCTTATCTGTCAAATGGGAATATTAATCTCAATCAATCTAACTTTACAGAGATGATGTAAAGCTCCAATAATGGCTCTTGGAGGCCTATACAGATAAAATATTTTAATTTTATGATCATACAGGTTTCAGGTATGGGTCCCTATATGATAATATTAACCAATGTCACCCTAATAAATTTAATTAAAAAAATTAAAACAAACAAAAATATTTTAATTTTTCTAACCTATCAAATTTTGCACAGCACTTCCATACATCTCGAATATTCTTCACAACAGTTTTACTGGTATGTGGTAGTTATAATTACGATTCCCATTTATCAGAGGAGGACCTGGGCTCAGAGAAGTGCCTAGTGCTGACTTTCCTGATGTCCCTACCCCCACCCTGCCCAGCCCCTTTGAAAGCTTCAAACATCATTTGGCCTCTGAGCCTTGTCCTCTCATTGCCATTTAAATAATAGTAATAATAATGTAATAGTAATACAGACAAGAGGCTGGAAGTGAAAGAAACATACATAAGAAGACATCATCACCTATTTTATCTCCAGAAAGTGACAAGATGCAAGATGCCCAACACATCCTCTTGAGCTAACCAAGGACAATGTGCCAGTAGAAGCCCAACTTCTTGATTTTAGTGGTCCTGATAGCCCAGCTTACAAATCCTCAGAAGGGGAGAGAAGGTGGGATGGGAAGAAGAACTTTCAGAAAATCCCCAAGCTACTAATAGGTTTCCTGAGGCCAGCGATAGGATCACAGCACAATTTCAACCACATCCTGCCTTCTCTTGGCTGGGAGTCCCCAGCAGCTCAGTCAGTAGGCTTGGCTGGCACAATCTTTCAACTGGAAGCTAATGACAGCAATGACAATAACTGCTGCTGGGGAGAGGACAAAATATGAACTGGAGCTAAAAATACTGGGCCCAGGATGCTCAGGCTCCGATCTCTTTGGGCAATCGGTCAACACCCAGCTCTCATTATGAAAACCCACAGAAAGAGGCAGCACTGGTCAAAGAATATACAGCCTCTGACAAATAGTGCATCTAATTATTAAATAACCACTGTAGGTGTCAACCGCCTCATTCCCAGAGGAGATCAGATAAGCAGGTGGTTTGGCTCAGAGCGACCACAGTGGTCACGTAGGCATTTCAGCTCCCGGTCTAACTCTGTCTGTTCGGAAGTGAACTCTGAAATTGCAGGCTGCCAAAATATATTCTGAAAGTCATGCTGTCCTTTATATTTTTGTAAGTAGGTCTTTTTTTTAAGTCACTTGTTTCCTATGAAAGAAATGTTTGAAGTTGGAGGCAAAAGAGAGAGGAAAAAAACTTCTATAACTGGGATTAATGCAAGCTGGAGTAAAATAAAAGGAAGTCCGTCCTAGCAAAAAGGGGAACTTAAAAGGAAATCAGTAGTAGATCATATAGAGTTTATTTTGGCCTGGACTGCAGTATTACTGAGTTCTCGACCTCTGCACAAAAAGAAAGGAAGAAGAAAACCCCCAGCTATTATCTGGACTGAACCTCCTCCACTCTTCAAATGCATGTGTAATTCAAGTACATTTTCATCTTTAAGTGTGTTTACTATATTCAACAGAACAAGGTAGAAAAGTACCTATCACCACTGGAATGGAACCACTGAACCTGGTTGAGATTGGAGTTACCTCTGCCAGATGTTTGCTAGTTGGCAAAGTAGCATCTTTTTTCTCCATTACAGTTTACATACGATATTATTCTGTATTAGTTTCAGGTGTACAGCATAGAGGTTAGACAATCGTATACTTTACAAAGTGGTTCCTGTGGTATTTCTTTTTAGTACCCACCTAGCCCCAGACACAGTTATTACAATATTATTGACTATATTCCCTATGGTGAAACTTACATCCCTGTGACTATTCTGTAACTACCAATTTGTCAATTTGTACTCCTTAACCTCTTCACTTTTTTCACCCAGCCTTCCCAACCTCTCTGAAAAGTAGCATCTTGGTAAAAGAATTTCCCCATAGGATGATATTTTTTAAAGCCAAATAAGAAAATGGCGACTATAACTGGCATTCGTGATCAGAATTCCTAATGTTTCCAGCGTTTGCTATCATCGCTCTGCCCCACACTGACAGAGAGGCCTCTGTGGTTTCACCTGTACCTGATAACCAAGGCTCAAGAACCAGACTTTCCCGCTGCCCTTTTCCTGAGTTCTTCCCTCTGAGGCGCCTTGGAGGCTGCCAGTTGAGAAATTTCTGCCCAGCAGGCCATGGTGAATAATTATTTTACAGTCAATCTCTTGGTATTGTAATTTCTCTCAAGCTCACCAGTTAACCAAAGAAAATCCCACTGGGGATTCAACTTCTATTAATAAACACTTGGTCAGCACAAAAGTTGAAGGAATATTTGAAACTAGATTTTCCTCTCTCCCTGGAGACAAGTCCAATGCAAGCCCTTGGCTTTGATAACACTGCCAACCGACCACCCTGGAAACCATTCCAGACTTTCTGCCTTCATGCCTACCTATGTGGGAAACATATGCCAGTGTTGTCTAAAGTGAAATTTGCACACCATGTAAAGTGTACTTGGATACACCAGTGAGAAGATACAGCATTGACTGGGCACAAACTGTCCTCTGATATGTGTCTAAGTATAAAACTAACCTAATAGTGGGTTGTGAACTTCTCACTGACCTGGATTCCCCAGAAAACTCTATGGCTGCTAAGAAAGTTTCTCTCCTAGGAAAGACAATCTACTGGTAAGGCTCCATTGTCAACTTCACCATTTGTAAATCATCAACAGTCAATTAAAAATGGTCAAATCATCAATGATTGCTTCCCAAATTGCTAAGGGGCAAAAGGAAACATTCTCATTTATATTAGTAACACAATTGCTAAAGAAGAATATGCAAATGACACATAAAAGAATAAAATGAAAGAGAAACAACTAGAATGTAGAAAGAAATAGTGGGCATGGGAATATTTTTCAATACAGTGCACAGAACTTTTCAAAGTAGCTGTGAGAATCAAGCTGAGCAATGGGCACAGTAGGGGCTTGGGGTTCCAAGGAGGTCAGCAACCAGACGGGACTTGTGGAAGAGGACTCAAGAGGAATGGGCAAGGAAGGTCCAGCTAGCTGTATGCTCTAGATCAGCGGTTCTCAACCTGTGGGTCGACACCCCTGTAGGGGTCGAACGACCCTTTCACAGGGGTCGCCTAAGACCATCGGAAAACACATATATAATTACATATTGTTTTGTGATTAATCACTATGCTTTAATTATGTTCAATTTGTAACAATGAAATGGGGGGTCACCACAACATGAGGAATTGTATTAAAGGGTCGCGGCATTAGGAAGGTTGAGAACCACTGCTCTAGATAGAAATCACAGGGAACATTATATTATACTCAATGAGGGTGGACTTTACTATTCTGTCCCCTCAGGGGAACATGGGGTCCAACATTCCCTGAGACTGTGCCTCTGAGCAAGCAGAAAGCTGGTGGCCCTGGAAGCAGACATTCCTCCTGGGTGATGGACGGGGAGGAAGGTCTCTACCCTGATTTCTTAGGTGTTTGAAATGGAACTTCACCAACAGTTCACGTCCAGTGGTAAAGGCAAAGTTAGAGGAGTCTGCAGTTTGAAAGACAGAGCTGCTTTGTTAGGACTTAAGGAGAGAGTTCAAGTTGGCTCCAATAATGCTCACCAGGGGAAAGTATTGTCCTCAGTCCACTAAGTGCTTACTATTGGAAGCTATGGGTAAAACTAGTGGATAATGGTTTCTTTCACAACTGTGGGAAATAAAGTCCTTCCTCTAGTGCAGTTGTTCTCAACCTTCCTAATGCCGCGACCCTTTAATACAGTTCCTCATGTTGTGATGACCCCCAATTTCATTGTTACAAATTGAACATAACTAAAGCATAGTGATTAATCACAAAAACAATATGTAATTATATATGTGTTTTCCGATGGTCTTAGGCGACCCCTGTGAAAGGGTCGTTTGACCCCCAAGAGTCTAGCGAGACCCAGGGCAGATGCCACTTTGGAGCAGGAATGGCACTTACGTATCAGGAGAGGCAGCAGGGCGGGTGCAGTGGGTAGGAGCATGGATTCAGAAGCCTCCCTACCTGAATTTGAACACCAGCTCTGTCCCTTACTGTGTCCTACTGGGCAAATTCATCGCCCAGGACCTGTTTCTTCCTCTGTGGAATGGGGGTGATAATTTCAAAGGGATGATAACTCAAAGAGTTCTCATGTGATTAGGTAAGTCAATAGTTGTAAAGTGCTTAGAATGGTGCCTGGATGAAGTAAGTGTATATAAGCACTTGCTATTACTATTTATTAGCAAAAGCATGGACTTTATAAGGGGAATATTCCAGGTGGAGTGGCCTGGTATCCCTCGGTGATGCAGAGCTCAGATGGGCTTTGAAGTCAGAGACACTGAGGATCGAATCCTGGTTCTGATTCTCACTCACTATGTGACCCTGGGCAAGTTACTTCTAGTCTCTAAGTCTATTTCCTCCCTAGTACCTACCTCATAGAATAATCAGAAGAATTAAATGAGTGAACTGAGTGAAGCACTTAGCACAATGCCCAGCAGTACCGAGTCAGCATGCAGTAATAAATCCTAGTTACTATGTTACAGGGACTCGCGCTTTCACCTAGCTATGATTATTGGCTTCCCCAAGGGCTGAAATCTAGTTTCATAAGCCTTCGTGGCCTTTAGACAAAACTCTACCCATCTTCAACTTGGGGGAGTGGGCAAGGAGGAAGGGGAAACCATCTCCTAATCACTTTCCATAAGTTGATTGAGGGCATTTTCTACTCACTACTGTTTGCACCTACACACGAATGTGTATAGCTGTAACTCCTCAGGTATGTTTTACCTGGGAGAGAGAAGAGAACTTACAATGTTTCCCTTGTTGTAAAGTACAGAATTCTGAGAATTTCCTCAAAGAAATTCACATTGTGCGCTGCTGCTTATTTAATGGCCGTATATGTGCCACTACCTTTACTTCATGCTGGGAAGGGAGACTGAATCCAATAGTGGGGAGACAAAACTTTGGGAAGAGGGGTGGGGAAGAAGCTGGGCAGGCTGCCTCAAAGGGTCAAGTGCAATGAAGCAAACAAAATAGGACAAGCCTTTCCCAGGAGGTCCCAGTTTTAGACAGAAAAGCACCACTGAATATCAAAAATCCAAAAGTTAAGTTAGTAAGTGATTCAAGTTTAGTCCTATTTCTCATGCTTTTTCACACACTGTGTTCCCAAAGGCATTTAAATACCCCTTCAAACTTTTTTAAGGAGTAGAAAAGAAAAAAATGACATAGCTGCAGTGATGTCGATGCACAGACCCAATTTTAAAATAACCCTACACCTGTCCATTCATCATTACTGACAGGGAAGCACCTGATCATTTTTTTTTCAATTAGGCAAAACAAATCCAGCTTATTTTGTCTGATGAAGCTTATAAAACACTGATAGACATTTCTCCATAGTTAGTCTTGACATATCGGATATCATTACTCCAGATAGTTTTTTAAAGCAATTTGTTTAAGTGACATGTAAGATGCCTATACAGCTCTCTCTTCCCAAGCCATCCATCCAGAGAATTGAGGAAAAATAAAGATAAGCTACAAGAGGCACCACCAGGGTGTTTCTGTGAAAAGTTACACTAAGGAAACACAGTGCTCCCCAGCTGGTGACAGCCCAAGGAGAAAGACCTCAACTCTTTCAAGAAGAGCCAAAAGAAGGTACAGCCTCAGTTGCAGTAATAAGAACACTATCAATAACTATTTGACATTTATTAAGTGCTTACTTATATCAATTAGGCAATGCTAAACCTCGAAGGCTTCTTTTCATGATACCTAATTATCATCTGATTTAGTACTTCAATACCTGGAGAGTCCCTTGATCAACATAGGTGGATGGAAATGAGGTACTGAGGACACCGTGAAATACCTGTTTACACAGCTACTGTAACAGGGTATATGATTACATGCACTTCAGCTTGAAGTACCTGATCTTTGAAAGTGATTAGAAAAATAGTGACTTTAGGGTGGATGGAGCCTCAAAGACTCAGATAGTACAAACTTCAAGGGAGCAAGCTCTTTTCCTACTGGGGTCACAAATTCTTTTTTAGGAGATGTTACTGCTTAGGAAATTTTCTGTAATGGGAGAAAATGGTATTTTTGTGACATTCGCTTAAAAATGAGAAGCAAAGCGCTGTAATTATGTAGGAAGAAAAAAAAGGGATACGCAGATATTTCCCAAAGATGAACCTGACAAAATTGCTTTATAGAGTGGCCAATTACAAACTGGGTCTCAAAAATGTGAAAATTTTATGTATAAAATGCAATTCAAGTGACTTTTCCTAGGTCTATAGTAATCACAAATTTAGCCCTAAGTCAAAATCCACCCCCAGGGACTCAGTTTGGAGAACTGCTATTCAAGTGAGTGTGATCACTTTATCCCTGACTCCTTTTCTTTCTGGGTGGCTCAGTCCCTCGGGTGGCTCAGTCCCTTTGATGGGCCCCTTCCTATTGTCCCACAAGGTGGGTTTATACTTAAGAGAAAGGAGAATAAGAAATGTGAGCAAGGCCCTGGCCGGGTAGCTCAGTTGGTTGGAGAATTGTCCCGAAGCACCAAGGTTGTGGGTTTGATCACTGGTCAGGGCACATACAAGAATCAACCAGTGAATGCATAAATAAGTGGAAAAACAAATTGATGTTTTTGTCTGTCTGTCTCTAAAAATCAATAAATAAAAAATTTTTAAAAAGAAAGAAATGTGTGTGAGCTGTGTGTCACCACTGAACCAGACTCTAATGGCCTCTCAACTCCCATCTCCCAGGTGGTATCCTGGCCCATCTAAACAGCACCCACTCAGGCATCAAAGTCTTCCTCTCCACCTGGGGTGAGGCACCAAGCAGGGATCAAGGAGAGAAGAGCAGGCCAATGGGAGCCATTCCAATTGCTCCCCCAAAGGCTACTAGAACAATAGCAATGTCACTCTGGCAATGGCCAGAAGCAGCTCCTCAAGAAGGAGGGGGAGGGCACTTCCACTCCAGTTTTGCTAAGGGAGGAGGATCACAATAGAGAATGGTTGGGAATTCTGCATCCATTCCAGTGACCAGACCCAGGGAGTGGAGGCAGAGATGCTGGGCTTGGAGCAGAACACTGGGCCTGCAGTGCTGAAGAACAGAGCTGGGTTCCAGCTAGGAAGGGAGAAAAGGAGGGTGATGAGTTGTGACCTTTCTATCTCTGTCTGTGAAGAGAGGGGGTGGGGGGGGGGAAGGGAGAGGAGGAAAAAGAAAAAAAGTGATCTCAAATCCAAGATTCTATTAGATAAGCTGAATTTTCCAATCAAAAGAAAAAGTTTCCAAAGCAGGCGCAGCTCAGGCGTACATAAGTGGGAAGGGCTCGGGCCCTACTTCCCCGGGGCAGTAGAATCAGACCAGTACCGGGCTCAATTTCATGGCCTTTCGGAGGCGCCACTGCGGGGTGGGGAGCCAAGACTCCTTCCCCTCCTCCACCTGTGGGACTGAAGGTCCCCCAGGCGCGGCCATTCCCCCCACCCAATCTCCCAGGGCAGATGCTTTTCCTTCCTTCATTACCTCACTACCTCCTTCCCTTGACGTCAGCCCCGGGCCCAGGAGCGGAGGGGAGGGAGGATGGAGATGAGTTTGGGGGCCAGTCGGTATCAGGATCGCCGGAGCACCGGGGTGAGGGGGTAGGGGTGGTATGTGAGGTAATGCGCGCCCAATCCGCGGGCTCCTAGGGCCGGGAGCGGCCAGTTCACTCCCCCCGCCCCACCTCCCCGCCTGGTGCAGGCTGGTGTGTGTGCACCAGTTACTAGGCAACCCTATCGGAGACGCGGGATGCTGGCCAAGTTCACCCAAAGTTGAAGAATAAATTTGGGGGAGAGTAGGTGGAGGGTGGAGCGAGAACCGAGAGAAGGCACAAGGGACAGGAAAAAAAGCTTCGAAGGGAAAGAAGCCGTCTTCCGCCTCCTGGGAACAGGAAGAAGGGCGGGCTCAGCACTCCGCGGCGACCCGACTGCAGTCCCCAACGCAGGCTGGAGTCCGGGCCCAGCGCGCAGCCCCGAGCTCCGAACAGCACCCACTAAGTGCGGCCAGCTCCGCGGACCAGGGTGGGGAAAGCTGTTGCCCAGGGTAGGCGCCCGCCAAGTTGTCCCAGGGAAGGCTGGCGGGCGGCCTTAGGGGATTTGAGGAGTGAGAAGAACCACGTGGCAGTGGACTTCGTGTTTCATCTTTGGTCCTGAGGATGGTCTTCCCAGCAAAGAGCCCCTAGAAAAACAACCTTTCAAAGTGCCTCTCTTTCTTTTCCAGTTCTAAACAGTAACCGCGCTCGTTCATATTCAGAATAAGAGCACGGAGCCCTACCTGGTTTGGCTCAGTGGATAGAGCGGCGGCCTGCGGACTCAAGGGTCCCAGGTTCGATTCTGGTCAAGGGCTTGTACCTTGGTTGCAGGCACATACCCAGTGGGGGGGGGGGGCGTGCAGGAGGCAGCTGATGGATGTTTCTCTCTCATCGATGTTTCTCTCTATCCCTTTCCCTTCCTCTCTGTAAAAAAAAAAAA
>NW_005354761.1:820834-827162 GCF_000412655.1 Myotis brandtii | reverse complement strand
ATGGGGTGTCCAGACGTATGAGCCAAGCTTCCCACTTCACACTCCCTTCAAAGCCACTGCCTAGTACACAGCAGACTCTCTTAGGCTTGGTTGAGTGGAGTCCCTAACATACTTGGGGGGTCGGAATCAATCTTTTAAATTGAGATTAGGCTAATTATTTCTCAAAATCCCTTTACATGTCCTCTTCTCCCTTCCTAATGTGCTGTGGGTTGGAAATTCATTGGGGCAGGGGTGAAGGGTCTGTCGGACATGGTCGCCTGGAAGAAGGGGAGAAGGACCCCGCACCATCCCCGCCTGCTTACCCAGCGAGCCCTGCTGGCCCATGGGGTCCTCGTGCTTGAAGGAGTGGTTGGGGAACTGCGCCGCGTGGTGGGAGGGCGTGTGACCATAGTTGGGCGTCCCGTCGAAGGTGACTGTGCTGTATCCTGCGGGAGCGGCGGAGGGAAGCACAGTGTCAAAAGGGAGACGCGGTCCATAGGTCCGAACCAGAACCGCTGCGGAGGAGCGCCCCACCGCGCCTTGGGATCCCACCCATCTCTAGGACTTGGGCGGGAAGATGGGCCCAGGGCCCCGAGGTGACGTCGCATAGGTCCGAACCAGAACCGCTGCGGAGGAGCGCCCCGCCGCGCCTTGGGATCCCACCCGACTCTAGGACTTTGGGCGGGAAGACCGGCCCAGGGCCCCGAGGTGACGTCTGGACCGGGACCGTTCTCTGCTCTATCCCAAGTAAAATTCGGATCTCCCCACCGTTTCCCAGTTTATTTATGCCCTTGCCTTCCACCATGACTGCGGCTTCTGGACCGAACCTCCCGCAAGGAAGTATGAAAACCGCCAACCATTCGGCGAAGCAAGTTGCTCTCCCCCAAACCAGACACCGCTCTCGCGCAGGGGCAGCGCGGGCGAGCGAAATGAATCTGCTCGGCTGACCCCGCGCTGACTCCGAGCCGTAAATCAGGGGCCGCACCAACTTTCATTAATTACTCAGGGCCAGTTAACGGCATGGGCTTTAAATGGGGAGAGTAATTGCCGAGTAATGGTATCTGTCTGAGGCCGAGCGGCCTGACACCATGACACCTAAGGCCCTGGGGAAAGCTAGCGGGGAGGAAAAGAAGGGGCCCTTCCAGTTGGGCCCGCAGGCCTTGGCCCTGCCTCCTCCTCCTTCCCTTCTGCATGGACCCACCTCTGCTCCGGTGGGTCCGACTCTGACCACCACTGCGGGGACCAGCTTCCTCGTGCCCAGGCCAGAAACCCTGTTTCTTTTCGTGTCCCTGACACTGTACCTCAACCTCACGACAGTGCACGAGTACTCTGCCTCAGTTTCCCTGCAAGGAAATTGAAGCTAACACCGCCCGTGTTCTTGCCCAACTCTCCAAAGGTAAGAATTAAAATAATCGTGGTGTCTCAGTTGGAAAATATAGCCTCCTTCTATGATTATTGTTTTTTAATTGCTTGAAAGATAGGCCCCAATCGCTTCTGGAAAAACTGTTGCCACCTCGAGGAAAAAAGTATCTATGGCTAAGAAAAGGATCAGTCCTTAGGACCCTGAACCCAACGGTAGGGGCCTCCTATGTCAGGAATCTCTGGCGTGAGGTCAAGACCAAGTGAGGAATGAGATTAGCCCAGACACTCCTATCTGCTCCCTGTAGGACCACCACCGGTCCAGTTCCCCCAACCCCAGCCACTGCACTGGGTCAAATGGTCCCCATTGCCCCACTCTTATCCCAGGCATGATCCCTCTGCAACATGTGTCCTAGAAGACAAGCTGGACAGAGAAAGGAGGCCATTACCCCCATCTTTGAAACACCCCCGCCCCCACAAACGGAAACCGAGCTTCCAGGGGCCCACTCGGGAATGTGGTGTGTCAGAGTGGGAGGAAGGATTGGGGCAGGTCTTAATTACCAGATTGTACAGATCAGGCCAAGTCTTCTGCACCAACTGGCACCACGGGTCTACAACTTAAGAAGCCACCAGATTCTATAACTTGCGTGACCCCAGAGGCCTCCATTTCTCGCCTGCTAAGTGGACAAAGATAACCCCCGCCCCGTTAGCTGTCAGGCGTGGGTGAGCACGCTTGGGCTTCCAGGGCACTTCCTTTTGGGAGCGGAGGCCAGGCTCCGTTAGAGGCCTACCGCTCAGCTTACAAACGAAATTTGGCTCTGAGCAGTGAAGTTTGCAGAGGAAGGGCTGAATTTTTAAAGGAAAAAAAAATTTCTTTAAATAAAAGAGAAACCGAAGCGACAAAGAAATTGCCTCTTCTCGAACCCTTCTCCATTCCTGAGCTGGAGTAAGCATTGAACTGAGGCACCGTGCTGTCCTCTGAGGCGGGCTCAGCGATGTAGATTAGCCGCAAGGGCTACGGGTTGCGGGCTGCAGCGTCGCCTCCATACCGTGCGAGGCTCCTCGGGGCCCCTCCCAGACAGGACACGCACAAGCTGGTGGGCAGGAGCCGGCCTCCAACCCCCTTTCTTTAATTCCCCCGGGAAGGGCGGTGGTGAAAGCTGGAGCCGAGGGGAGGGAGGGCTCTTTTAATTAGAAGCTTATCGGACGCGGGACTGATTAGAGCGCGTTGTCCTGAGGCCTCGCGCAGGATCTGGCGGCGGGGAGCGCGGGGGCGGGGGAGACAGCTGCCGGCAGAAAGGGGCAGCGTGTTCAAAGGCTCCTTGTACTACTTCTAAGGACCCTAGAGGAAGACACTCCAGATTCCAAGGTAGCCCCTTTCCCACGGTTAGTCTTAGCCCGGAAGAGAGTGCAACCTTGACCGCCTGTGCCTTCCTCCTCCGCCCTAGGCAGCGGAGGAGGAGCCAGGCAACTACCTGGTTCGGCCAGCGGCCAGCGGCCAGCGCCCCCACCCCACATCCCGGAGCTGTGGGGTGCAGTGGACGGCAGGCAGTCAGAAAGCTGATATTGATGAAGCTGCTGCAGGATGCGGGGAAATCTGTCCCACAACGAAACACCCTTTTTCCAATGCGACCCAAGGAGGGTGCCCCTGACCCTTGGGCCAAGCTGGTCTCCCCAGTGACCCCTAGGGTGGCTGGTAATGCCAAGGCCTCCTCTTGTGCTATAGTTTGGCGCTCCAGTGGGGCTTGAGGAATAGGCCTGACAAAAATCTTTTTTTCCCTTCCCCAAACCCCACACTCAATCTGGGACTACCCAAGTCGTCGCCCCACTTCTGCCCTGGCAAAACTCCCAACCCTCACGCACTAACTACAGTGGGTTCCACACCCATCCAGCAGGACAGAGAAAATTCATGTCAACAGTGAGCCAAGATCCCTGGAAAAGTAGGTAGAAATAGCCTAGAATGGTCTGGATTTGAGTCCCAGCTCTGCCACAAACTGAGACCTCTTGCACAACTAATTCCTTAGTGTCTGCCATGATGAAGTGACCGCTTGAGCTAAAACGGACCCACAATTAATCACTTTGAACCCAAATTTCCTTATCCAAAAATAAGGACTCCTCCAATGTCAGGCTGTCAGGTTCTGGCAAAAGTTGAGGCGCATGGTCTTAATATTTAATTTCCAGTGCCTGGCATTGGTATAGAGTAGGTGCTCAGTAAATGTTTGCTGAACTAATGTTCAGAAGTAAGGTTAGGACATCAGGTATAAATGTTTTTAAGAAATAGACAAAAACGGGTGGAGAGGAGGTGAGAGGCTGCCAGCAATTGTCCTCTCTTGAGGACCATGGTTAGGCTGCCCTATTTGGGGACCGGGATCCAGGTCTTTACTCTTCTCCATTGGAGTTTGGCCTGGGCCTGCTGATGGCCATTCCTACACTTTGGGGAAGGAACTGATGCCCTTGCTTCCCTCAGCCCAAACCTCTTACTAGGCCCTACATTCCTGGAAGAGCCACAGAAACCCCGGAAGTCAAGAGAATAAATCCAGAATCTCCAGGCCTCAGGACCCACCCAGGGCCAACATCAGGGCTGAAGCTGGAACAGCTTCTGACATCTCACCCCAGCTCCCAGCTGCCAAATGAGTCCCAAGAGGTCAGCCAGTGCCCCATTTATGTTTTCACTGTAAGAGAAAAACTTAAGCCCAAGGACAGAACTGAGCTTATAGGCTGTGGTCCAGGTCTGGGGCCAACTCTCCACAGAGCTTTTCCTCAGGGTGGGGAGAGGGACCTACTTCACCTTCTAGTCAGTGGTGTGTTCCCAAACCTTTTCCTTTTGGCAGCCAGCCTAGTACCAGGGCTGTTGGCCTCCCCATCCCATGCTGAGTTGATGGGATCCTGGGCAACAGACCTGCCCTGCAGAAGGCTGGACACGGGCCCAAACAAAGCAACAGAGCCCAAATTCCAAAAATCCTCACAGTACCTAGATGGACTCCATGATCATGGTGCAATAGTATTTTGCTGTTGGGAGACTTAAATCAGTGGATTCTCAGGCCGCTCCACATAGCACACATCTACACAGGAACGCAACTCACATCACACACCTGCCTGCCAGTCTTGCCAAGAACAGACCAGTCAAGTTTTAGGTGGGCTGCTCTACCTTCTGTGTTTAGAACCCCTAGCCCAGGGAAAGTCAGGCTTCCGCACAGATCATCAGGCCAGATCCAATTCCCAGGTTGTCCATCTCGACTCCTCTCTTACAGATGGGGAAACTGAGACCTGTGGATTTGCCAAAGGTAACACTAGCCTGCTAAATAGAGGTGGCAAGCAGGCGGAGAACAGGAGCCTCTAAGAGGGACACTGAGTTATTCCAACACCCCGTGAGTCCAAAACACTAATTTCATTTCTGAAATAGCTAGAGTGGAGGACCCCTCAAGGGTCAAGGATCACAGATTCCCCTGAGGAAAAGAGGAGGTCTGTTTCACTTTCGCCAGGTGCTCCCCGCTGGGCTACTGAAGGAAGAGACCTCCTAGAGATAAGGACAGAGCCCTTCTGCCTTGGGAGCCAGCACCTCCTGCAAACAGTACACACTCTGCTTCTAGCACTCCACGCATTCCAGAAACAACCCAGTCTCTAAACCCAGGGAGAAATTTTGCTCCAGGAAAAGCATTTGCCACTGCGTTTGTAAAGTATTTCCTAAAATATCGAATCCACCCGAATTGGTTTAGGTTCTCAAACAGTGCAAAAATAACAAACAACAATTAAAATAAATTTAGAAACCAAACTACAAGGGCGGGGCCCAATTGATTCAGCGCTGGTGGGGAGAAAGACGTGTGCGGGCGCCTGTGCGGGGCGAGAAAACTACCTTCTGTGCCCCTCGATGTACAATGACTGAAAACAGCAAACAAACCTGTCCTTGTTACAACCCTCAAGTCTTGCAAAAATCTCCCCTGGCTAAGCCCCGCGTTCATTGACGAAGAGGCGCCCGAAGCTCGGGCCTCATCTCATTGCCTATGATAGGACCCGGTTCCGCACAGCTCGGACAAACGGGGTTTCCTAACCCTGGAGCCCGCGTGGCCGCCACCTGAGCTGGAACCAAGGGGAGATCCGCTTCCATGCTAACTAGCATACGCGGGAGCCATACGCAGACAATGACGAAGTTCCAGGAAAGCCACCGGTTAGTTGCTAGTCCTTTCCCTTATTCAATCTCGAGCTCCATGACACCTATTGTGCGTCTAAAGTGCCAACTCCGTGTTAAGGACTAGAGCAATTCCTGGACATTTTGGTGCGGAGGAGGCAAGCACCGGATGCTCATCCAGTGCTGGTCCCACTCTGGAATCCAGTCTAAATGTCTGAAAAGTCCAATGCCAGGTGACAGTTTGGTGGTGCCTGGAGCGACAAAACCTCTTCCGAGGCACAGCCAGAGGCTGCAGCCCCTTCCCACTCCCAAAGGGACTCGCAGCCCCGGAATCTTCAGGGGTCGTGGGGGCCCCAGATGACCTCCCGGCTCATGCGAACAGACCGTTTCCGAAGGATGTCAGGAGCCCAAACCGGCGCGAACTCCCTCTCCCGCACCTCTGCTCCCCCAGCCGCTGCTTCCGCTACCCTCAGAGTCTTTGGGGAGGCAGCTGGTAAGAGCTGGGGTCAGGGAAGGGGCTGGACAGAGGACTACTCGCGCTCGACGACAGCCCCCTCGCCACCGCCCCAAGTGTAGGGGGCGCTCCCCGGCCTGCTTACCCTGGTTTCGAATCGCGGGCTGGCTCTCGAGGCAGCTGGGCAGGTAGGGCGCGTTGGGGAACATCCTGGCCTGGCCGGAGGACGCCTGGCTGGGCGGAGGAGGACCGAAGGGTCCGTAGCGACAGGCTCCAGCTGTGCCGGTGAACTGGCCGGAGAAGTGGACGGTGAAGGCGCTCAAGCACTGCTCTTCGTGCGGCTCCGCACCGCCCCAGCTCGGCTCCTGTTTGATGAAGGAGTGAGGCGGCGGCGGCGGGGGTGGTGGCGG
>NW_005354761.1:818562-820368 GCF_000412655.1 Myotis brandtii | reverse complement strand
CCCATTTGAGGCAGCTCTGCCCCGGACGCGCCGCGGCTCCTCCGGTCTTGCAGACGTTCGGTGCTGGACTCGGCCACGCCTAACTTGGCCCAGATGCCACCCGGGCCCCGGATCCCCAAATGCTCAGGCTGCTGAAGACACCCAGGTCCAGAGCGGAGCGTGTGCGAAGACGCCGGCTCCAGGACACACGTGGAAGCCGGCTCCGGTGGCAGGAGAAAGTCCAGGATCGCGGTGAGGAGGCGGCGGGGCCCCGGCTCCTGGGCTGCAGTCCCGGCTCTGGGCGGGCTTGTGGGAGCGTTCCTCTCGGAGACACCCTCCTCTCCTACCTGCCCAGTCTCTCAGGAGGCCTGTGGGACACCCCACCCCAACCCTCCCCTTCTCGGCCTTCGCGAGTGTGGACGTCCCCGGGCACTGGCGAGTCCCTCCAGGTGAGCAGTGAATGTCCCCTCTGCAAATACGTGTGATGGGGGTAGGGATGGGGTTGTTCATCTAAGAGGGCGGGTTGGAGGGAGGGGCTGGGGGCTCCACGAGGGCGGGAACTTCTGGAAAGAGATGAGAACTTTCCGGGACTCCAAAGAGGCGGATTCTCTTGCTGCTCTAGCAGGAGTCCGTCTCTCTCTCTCTTAGAGCCGTCGGACTGGAGTGGAGGCCATAATCTCGGGGAGGGGAGGGGGAAGGGACCCCTTATGGGTTCCGGAGATCAGACTCAAGGGAGACGTGGATGACCTGGAGGGGTTGCTTCAGTTTGTGATAAACGGGGGCATATTTTCAACGTCTGGTAATTGGTGACCTGGTGAGGTTGCCGAGTACCTAAAATCGGTGTCAGCGGCATGTAACCGCCTTTTACAGTCTGGAGTATCTAACTCTTCTATGATGAATCCGGGAAAACAATGGCTAGTTTGGGAAGGAAGAAAACTCTTAAGGAAACGTCCAGAGCCTGCATATATTCCTGCCGGAGATTCCTAGCGCCCAGTTTGGGGGTTGGGGTGGGGAATGAGCAGGGTTGGGGTGGTGGGTTTCTGGAGCCGCTCCCGCAGAGCTCTGCTTTCCACATTCGCAATCAGTTAGGAGCCACCGGAGACCCACGGTCCAAGGCAGTGTTCGAACGTGGGAGTTCTGAAAGTCTGGCATCGCCCAATCAGACTCCTCCCTCCACCTAGTCACTCTTTGGGAGGCCCTCACCTCAGAGCAGGTGTTTGAGATTTTGTTTCCAAATTGAGTCAACATCCGTGGGAAACTGACGCGAGGCAGGGAGAAGCGCAGGGAACCCTGGTTAGAGTGCGTTTCAGGGGCGCTTGGAAACGCCGCGGGGAGCTAGGAGGCAGCGGGGATGGCGCAGCCTGGGACAGACAGCAGCTCCCGGCAGGAAGCCGCGGGTTGCTGCCAGGCCTCTTTCACCAGGCGGGTCGGAGATGGGCCCCGCAGCTTTCCATCCAATCTCACGTGAAGCGACAGTCAAGGCAGTAGGAGTTTTACGAAGAAACCGAACGTTTTAAAAGCCTGTCCATTTCTGACGCTTCGGCTTCAGTTAATTTGCACTGAGTAAACGAAGTAGCCACGGGTTCTGGCTGCGGACTCCAAGCGTATGCGGGCTCAGGACCTACACGCGGGGCACAATTCCCTCCTCTTGGGGTCGCTGGTCCTGGAGGCGCTGAGACCGTGAAGGCAAAGGTCGGGGACACGCGCGGCCCGCTTGCTCCCTGGCCACTATCGTGGTCGTGGACACCTCTCAGCCCTACCCTAGAGTCTGACTTTGGCTCTAGAGGCCAGCTTCTTCTCCCCCCCCCCCCCCCCCACCCCCCCTCT
>NW_005354761.1:735208-818400 GCF_000412655.1 Myotis brandtii | reverse complement strand
AGGCCAGCTTTTTCCCCCCCCCCCCCCACACACACACACTCTGTAGGCCCCCAATTCGCCTTCCAAAAGCTCCAACTCTTAGCCTGCCAGCCAGAGGGCATGTGTGTTTGGTCTTTTTGGTGGAGAAAGACCCGGCGAGACAAAAGTTCTGAGACCTAGTTGCCCCTAGAACGCATCAGACCTCTTTCTCAACCAACCCTCCCTCCCCCAAACACACACTTTTATTTCTACTTCGAAATCGTTTTTTCCTAACTAGGACTCACTCAAGCTCTACAAGGGAAGGTGAACCCTTTAAGAAAAGCCAGGAATTTCAATTTCCAAACGAAAAGGTCAAACATTGTTTCTCTTTTATTCTCCTTTGCAACTTTGGGGGGAGTATTTTGAAGAGGATAGCCTTTGTGTTTTTGAATCACAGGTAGGGCAAAGGCGCTTAACTCTCCGCCTTTACATTAAAAAAAAAAAGTTTTGCCCAGGAATGGGGTGGGGTTGGGTGGGAGGAAAGGGGAGTTGAAACAATTGTGGTGTGATCTCATTTCAACCTTAGAATGCCACCTCGCCCGACCTCGTAGTCCCAAACGGTGAGGCCAAAAAAGTGCTGTGCGCGTCCGGAGTCAGAATGCCTTTGCCCATCCCCATGCCCAGGAGCCCAGGCACCTCAGGGCCAAAGCTGGGGAACCGGCAAACTATTGCGTTTGCAGGGTGCCCACGCTCTCCACTTCTCCCACCCCTGGGTAACGTTCTCTGCGGGAGCTGTGGTCACCCGGTGGCCGCGCCTGCCACGCTGCCCTAGAGGCCCGGGGGGAGGCGGGGGTGGCAAATAGTCTGGCCCGGACGAAGGGCCACCTTGCGCTCTGCTGCACCTCCTGTGGGTCGAGGCTTGTCCGAGATCCCGGGGAAATAAAGGCTTTGAAGACCTAGTCGCTCCCTTCTCTCACCCACCTTTCCACGCCCATCAGCGAAGAGACCTGTGGCGCAGAGGATCTTGTTTGCACCACCGATTGGCAGAGATGTGAATTCAACTCCTTCCGCAGAGAAGGAAACTGAGGCCCAGACAGAAGGAGGAAAGGCAGCTGTAGAGAGCAATGGTTAAGAGCAAGGGATTGGTAGCCAGAGAATGGAATATCAGCTCTTGCAGGTAACCAACAGCTGTGTGACCCTAGACGATTTTCACAGCCTCTCTGAGCCTCAGTTTCCTAATTGGTCAAACGAGATAACTCGATGCTAGCGCCTAACCTCATGGGTCGTGAGGAGTAGACAGGAAGATAGTGTTGGCCTTGTACACAATAAACGTTACAATTTTTGTAACTTGTTCAAGGACACGTAGCCAGTTAGTGGCAAAGCAGAGCTGAAACCCAGGTCTCCCGACGTCCACAGGGACTTTACCCCCCACCATCCCCTCTGTCTCTCCAGAGTTAATGGTATGAGAATTTTAAAAAAAAGAAAGAAAAGGAAGGCGTAGGGGAGAGAGGTGCCTGAAAAGTGCTTAATTATTGCAAGATCAAAAAATTGTGACCTAACGGGAGGGGGCGGTGAGGACCTATAAACCCTCCACTTTGACCCTGGAGCTGTCAACTGCGGCAGACCAAGCTCCGAGCCGAGCCTGCAACCGCGGTCCCAGGGACCAGGGAGTACTCTCGGGCTGCGCTCTGGGCGTCACCCCGCGCGGCTGCGGACAACTGAATAAACACCACGAAGCGCTGCGATCTGTCAAGGGCTGGGATCGCCTGCTTTATTGGCGCCTGGCGCAAGGGCCAGCGCCCAGAGTTCCACGCGCAGCATCAGCAGCCTGACCGCAAATCCTCTCTGCCCCGCCGACTCCAATTCAGGAATCTGCCTACCCCGGGGCCGACGGGCAGGCTTTTTAAATGGCTGTTTTCCAAATCCAAGCTGGCGGTAGAAATCACACTAATTTAAATTGAAAACAAGAATAAGTAAGGGAGGGTCTTTCGTTATAGTCCACCCGCAGCTCCCCACCCTGCTTCCTCTGTTAATTTGAACAGTAATTCTATTTTCTTTTCTTTTTTAAAATCAATTCCCCTATGGACATTTAAAATTCAATTCTCTGATCCAATTGGTGTGAGAGCCCTGGACCTGCACGCACGGCTGGGTGCGCAGTGCAAAATTCCCCTTCACCCCAGCTCACAGTGTACCCGTCTGTTCAGATACCACCATAAGATGGTCCCCGAGCTCCCAGAGAGTCCCCAGTGAAAAGATTCCGCAGCGCTGCCTCTATTCTTATACCGTAAATCTTTTTAAATTCTGGAACTAATTATATAGAGGATATGTCTCAATTTGTTCTGCATTAATGCCACAGTGGGGATGGAGGCCGGGCCGTGGCCAGAGCAGATACTTAGGCCCATGAAATTGATGAACTGAGAGTTGCTTCCAGTCCTGAGCGCACCATCTGGAATTCCAGTCTGAGGTTACAATTAGAACTCCTGACCCCAGATTCAACTTTGCAAACAACGGGGGGAAAATAGGAAAAAGAAAAAACCAAGAGAAAAAAAACAAACCACCCAGCTTATTCTGCACCTGTAAAAAAAAATACCCACATAATCTTAAAATCTTTCCATCTTAGAAAACTCTTTCCAAGTATTTTTGTGTGTGTGTTTTTAACCTATAAAAGATAATGGAACATATTTTATAGACTGGATTTTATCTTATCCCCTTTCCCTCTCCCAACTGCACTCAATTTAATAGTTGTCAGTTTCTCCTCGGTGTTGGATTTAATTATATAGGACCGAAATATTCTTCAGTAAATTAGTTTGCTGAATATTGTCACTTTTGTTATTCTGCCTTTGAGAAACAGCTCAATTACAGAAATCTATGTGGATCTAGGAACTTCTTTGACTGTTGCTTCATAATCAGAGATTTTATTTGTGTTGCAGTTTTATTTGTGTTTTAAATTGGTTGGGCCAATTTCTTTCTTCTTTCTTTAGTAACACACTGCTTTATTTTCCTCTCACTTTGACCCCCTGAAGAAAACGAGGGACCCAGCAGTACCGGGGAATCTGTTAAATTTATTAGCATAAATGCTTAGACAAAACGAGATATAAATCATTTGGATGTATTAAGCCATAAAGTATCCCAATGAAGTCAGTCCCTCTGCAGGTCCTAGTATATAAAGGTTCATATAAAACAAGATATCAGTATTATCTTTCAACCTGAATATATGTTGTGAAAATACCCAAATGTTGAGTTAGGAATATGGGGGCAGTAGTAGGTCAGGAAGAGGAGATTCTTTAGAGCAGCCGGTTAGAATTGTGTTGCTTAAAAAGTATGACAGAAAGGGAAAGCTCGGCAGTGTGCATTTTAAATACAGTGTTCAGTAGACAACTTTAAAAAAAGATATACAGGATATATTTGATGGGAAGCAAAGGAATAAGGAAAGAAGAGATGAATTGAGAGCAAACAGCACTGCTTTCTGTAGAATGCATTTTTTTTCCAAAGGTCAATTTAGCTTAAAAAAAAATTTACTCGGAAAAGGCACTGACTCTTCACGCAGATAACGGATGAGCCATTAGTGAAGAGCCACCTGGGCCTTCGTCTGCAAACCCGGATATGCAGCTGGCCTGCAGAAGGATGTGTATTCACTAGGGGTGGATGAGGAGAAGAGGGGTGGGGGAGAGAGGAAGGAGAGTTGCCAGAATTCCTAGCAGAAGTTTACCAAGACAAAAAGTTTAAGGAGCAAGGACTCACAAAGATCATAATCACATCTCTCCTTAAATCTTGGCAAATCAGGCATTCGTTGCCTTTTAGAAATGGTTGTTCTGAAGCTTTACAAAAAAAGCAAGGTGTCTACCACAGAAGGGGAAGAGTCCCTTCCTTTTTTCAGCAGCGCATCCTCATCTTTTAGGTGCTCTCCACTCATTCAGCATGCTCCAACTATTCACGCTTCCTATGTACCATGCACTGTGGCAGGGACTGGGAATATAGCAATAACAGGACGGGCTCTGCCCTGCCCTCAGAGCTTACATTTCAGTAGGAATGACAATTACAAGCAAAAAAGTCCGATACTTGTACATAGTGATAACCATTATAAAGGAACAAGGAGATCTGCTAGACCAGAGAATGAATGACTTTAAGGTAAGATGGGAATGGAAGCGACATATTGCCCTCACTTGTTACTGTCCTTTTATCTACGCTGCCACATTTTAATGTGTTTATTACTAAGTATCCCACCCTACCATCCAGACGCTGGAAGGGTTGGAAGGATTTGGAATGCCAGGGCTGGGTAAATCTCTGCCTACAAGGTGGCTGAACTTTATGGAATCAGGAGGGCAGCTGTTTATATAGAGCTGGGTTACAATCACCACCACTAGCTGAGTGACTGTGAAAGTTACTTAACCTCTAAAAAACTCAATTTTCTCCTCAAGATAGAAATAACAACAGCACCTATTCAAATTGTGAGAACCAGATGAGGTAAGGCATGTAATCACTTAGCCCGTTGGAGGAAGCACTCAATAAATGGTGGCTGTTATCTACACTGACATAGATTCCGTTTTTCTTTGCTTCTAATTAATTGATGAGTTCTAGACTTAGTGTAGATATTGGTGTGACTTAAGAAAAGGTAGCAATCTTTGTTCTGGATAAGGAAGAAGGGCAGAAAGAGAAGTCCTTTACCAAGGAGTTTGACCTTAAGCAAGATTGTTGCCACCTTGAAGTAAATGGAAATCATTTTGTCCTAGACCTAGGCCCTGAAACAGGAAACGTGACATTGCTTCAAAATCAAGCTTGGATTCTTTCCTTTTCGTGCAGACTACATGGGTTAACTTCATCTTGAAAATTTAGGATGGCATTCTTTCTCACAGTCGCATTTCGGGTGTGCAGCCTGGTCCAGAATAAAAGAGTCCTGGGCTAGGTATAAGAACACCTGTACTCCCATACACCAAAAGGTTGCAGGCTCGATTCCCAGGTGGGGTGCATACAGGAGATAACTGATCAATGTCTCTCTCTCTCTCTCTCTCTCTCTCTCTCTCTCTCTCTCTCTCTCTCTCATAAGTAAAAACATATCCGCAGGTGAAGATTGAAAAACAGCACTTGGGCTCACTCAGATCCTGTCTCTGCCAGTGATCATGGCTTTGGGGAAATAACTTGAGCTGATTTTTTAGTTCCCTTATCTATAAAATGAAGATAGTAAAAATGAAATAAAGCATACAGGGACTTGAAAACTGTAAAGGGCTAGGCAATGCAGCGAACCACCGGGTGATCTGTAACATGGGAACGAACCATGGAAAGGAATACTGGGAGTAGCTGGTGTACATGGCTTGCTCTCATGTGTCTTCATTTGTAAAGTGGACATAGTACCCTTCGCATAGGGCTGTTGTGAGACTTAAATGACATATATGTAAACTTTCGGAACAGTGCCTGCCATATAGTGTATGCTACCTGGGTGTTGTTACTCTTTCTCTTCTCTGGCCATGTTCCTGGGTCCAGAGCCGAGCCTGTGTTTCACACTGATAGTTTTTGACTCTGGAAATACAGAATAGTACAAACAGCAGGGCACAGGGATCAGATGCTGCGGTTAAAGTTCTCCTCTGCTGTTGATTTTCCGTGTGACTTTGGGTAACTTCTGTACTTTCTCTGAGCCTTAATTTTCATCACTGTAAAACGAATCTAAGGATACCTTCACCTCAATGAGTTATTTGGAAAACAAATTAACACATGTAAGTGCCTATATGGTGCCTGGATGTAGTCAGAAATTATCAAATGGTAGTTACTAAATTTTGATCTATCTATTCAGAGACTATTAACTGACTTCAAACAAAACAAAACAAAAAAAGAGATCAGCCATCAAGAACTTGAATATGAACATGCACAAAAGCAAATTCCCATCTTCTTGTAAACTCACTGATACCACTTTCACGTATGAAAAACTTTGCCATCAAGGCATTGACAACAAGTTTCTCGTCAAAATTCAAACCTTAAGAAATGGATCAAGGAGTGTTCTGTATCATTTTGAAACCTACTTTCAATACCATTTTAAACACAAACACATATAAGTGAAGGTGCCCAATTTGGTGTGTGACTTTAAAAAAAAAAAGTATGCCACCTTATTAGGTCCTATGATTTTCAGTGCATTTATACCACACCATTCATCCAATGGAAATAAAATGGAACTTGCAACTCTGTGACAGGGATGGGCTCACAGTCTACTTTCCGTCCATTCGGGAGGAGGGGGGTACTTTTATGCTCCACCAATGAGTTCTACCTACTGCGTCGCTCTCTATTGTTTGCCTGGATCTCCAAAATGCTAACACAACAAGCTGGGAAGTAAAATAGCGAATGAACTGTTTTGTGTCATTTCATGATGAGACATGCCTTGCAGTGGGTAAGGATTGGCAATGTGGGGAGTGAGGACCTGAGGTGGGCAGGTGGATCAGGAACCATTTACTGCTCGCCACAGTGGGAAGGAAATGAGAAATCAGTGTTCCCAAGAGCAAGTTGAGAAGAAATCAGCTACTAGATGTCACATGAGAGTAGGCAAGACATAGAGGAAGACAGTCTAGTAAGGAAGTCGGTGGTTAAGAAGCAAGAAGACATTGGGGATCAAGGATCCACAAAGATTGATAAGTAAAAGGACAAGTAAGCCATGTCAAGACTGACATCACTAATTAGAATGTCAGTTGGTTAGAGCTCAGCCTTTACTTCCTGCCATTCTCTACAAGTTTAGGAATTATAGGGGATGGGTGCTAATAAAACTCAGTGTTCACTTAGCACTGTACTCTCCCCCAGCTTGGGCAGGATTCAAGATGGCAGACAGCCTTCATTGGGAAAGGGGACTTGGGTGGCTTTATTCCTCCTCTTCTTGCTCACTTCTGTGTTTGCTGTCTCTTCTATTCTCTTCGATATTGCTGTGGGAAAGGGGGAACGAGGGAAGAGAATAGGCTCATTTTGACCTAAGCTGGATGGTTTCATGCCCTTTATCTGGCAGCCTATGAAAAGGTAGACCTGGAAGATGATTTCATTGGTGACTTCTGTGGGCTCCTGGAGAGTTCTGTTCTTCTGATGACCCAACAAGATAGATATTCTAAGTCAGGGGTCCTGAAACTTTTTAAACAGGGGGCCAGTTCACTGTCCCTCAGACCGTTGGAGGGCCGGACTATAGTTTAAAAAAAAACTATGAACAAATTCCTATGCACACTGCACATATCTTATTTTGAAGTAAAAAATCAAAACGGGAACAAATACAATATTTGTATTTGCATGTGGCCCGCGGGCTGTAGTTTGAGGACCCCGATCTAGACCATTTTCATAGTTTCCTGGGGGTCCAACCTGATTCAAATTAGCATAATGTGTTGATTTTCAGAAACTCCCAACTGATAATTTTGAAAACATATTTTATTTATTAATCACCAAGTAACTTTGAACATGTATCAAAACAAAACACTGCTAAGAACCTGGCCTTTGTTCTCCAGAACCTGTGATCCAATTTGAAGAGAGCCCTAGGGCAGTGGCTCTTAACCATAGGCTTTTTCCCCCCCAGCACCCCACCTCCCGCCTCCCCCTCTCCCCGCCTGGGACATCTGGAAATGTCTAGCAAAGTCTGTGATTGTTACAACTCGATGTGGGTAGGAAGGTTGGATGCTACTGGCTTCTAGTGGGTAGAGACTAGGGATGCTGCTAAACATTGTTAATGTATAGGGCAGTCCCCCTACAGCAAAGAGGAGCCTTTGAGTTAGATTCCCCAACCTCACCCGGTGGAGCTGGAAAATGTGTCTTCCGTAGGCTCAAAAAATGGTGGTGCCCTGGATGGGTGGTTCAGTTCGTTGGAGCATTGTCCTGTCAACATTATTTTATTCTTTTCAAAATGTTGTGGGTTTGGTTCCCAGTCATGGCACATACCTAGGTAGCAGGTCGATTCTCAGTCAGGTCGGGTACGGGAAGCAACAGATCAATGTTTCCCTCTCACATCTATGTTTCTGTCTTCCTTCCTCTCTCTAAAAGTCAATAAAAATATATCCTCTGGTAATGATCTTTTTAAAAAAAGAAAAAAGATGGGAATAGAAATAGGCAGGTGAGAAGAGGCAAGGCATGTTGTAGGGAATGCAGTCCAGAAAGGGAACTGTGTGTATAAACTAACTTAGCTAGAAAAGAGGGAAAATCCATATAGAGCCGTAAGTGAAAAAAACCAAATGCAAATTTAGAGCAAGCAGTTTCTGCTCGGATGTTATGCTCCAAGATCCTTAAATATTGCTAGCGTGTCTGTGTGTGTGTGTGTGTGTGTGTGTGTGTGTGTGTTTTAACCACACAAATCAAAGGCAGCATAAACTTTTATGCTCACAAAGATCATCTCTTGAATACTGGCTTGTGGGGTATAGATGGATAGGCACATATTTTGCTTCCTCTCCCCCACATCATTTTTCACCACTTACATAGTAGAGATTCCTTGGAACTCAGTTTTATATCACATTAAATTTAAAAAATGTGTGCGTACGTAAAAATACAACCTATCAAGGCACAGAAAATTCTGAACCACTGCTGTAATTAATAGGACATTGTAGGAATCACCATTAAGAAATATTATTCTGACCTAGTTCACCGTGTCATGCTGCAGATTGTCCTTTTCGTGAATCATGGAACGCCTTGTGAGAAAGGACTACAAAGCTGGGTCCCTTGACATTAGCCATCTTACCCCTCAAAGTTCAGCCAGGAGTGGGACAAAACCCTTCTCACCATGTTGACATGTTTACTTCTGGCGCAGGAAAATATTGCTGCTGCCCGACTGGCTTTCCAGTCCCTTCGCACTCCACTCCACTGCCTGGAGACATTATTTTATTCTTTCCTTTGATGCTTCACAAATAAATTAGCACGATCCACTAAACTCTGCCAACATATATGTGTTACCGGAGAAATCTGAGATGCTGAAAAATGATTGTAATTTATTAGATCCCAATACTTTCTTCTTAAGGACCAGATAAATAGCATGGGCTAGTTTATATACCTGACATATTTATTGCAGCATTCCCGCTGAGCACTTCCCATTGTCATGTGTTCTCACACGTTGTTTTCACAAATTGTGTTTTGAAAGAAATTCAGGCCAGAGAAACAAGATGTTATCTTTTGGAAAGGATGAGACCACTCTAATGGAAGAGGATAATCCACTCAGAGGGTTGGAAAGCCAATGTGCTCCAGCGGGTGTGATAAATCCACAGGATCTGAATCCAGGATTTTGCACTGGGACCTTGAAGTCAGTAGGAACGATTTAGTTGTGTTCCAAATAAACACAATGCATCATTATTATTGGATAAGCATGAACATCTGTTAGGTCAGTTTTGCCCCATTTCCTTAAGGCAACTGGACTCACTGAGCACAGTTCTCATTCTGTCTATCACAAATGGATCTAAGATGGGTGGGTAATGCCAAAGCTGCTCCTTGATCATCTCTGTGTTTGAAAAACAGATTTTAAAAAGAAGAAAAAAATCCACCTGCTCATCTCAGATGGGTCGCATGCGTGGAGAGCCCCAGGGAGGCAGCACTTCCCTTCTGAATTACATCAACAGAACCATGTTCAAGAGATGACCATATTTGAGATAGCTGGTCTTCTTCATTTTTAAAGAAATGTTGTACATGCTCTAAGTAATTATTTGGAGAGAGAGGAATCTAAATATTACTTACCAAAAAGTTATTCATCACCCCCTTTTTCTAACTCAATATGGTGCCTCCCCAGGTATCACTCAGTTCACATGGGATCCATAAGATAATCTCTCTCCAGGTTGAGTCAGAGGTTTGCAGCAGGTTACAGCTGCAAGGGGCTTTAAAGAGCATCTATTCCACCCTCGTTTTCCAGTTAAGACATTAGATGAGTTGCCCATGACTACACAGCTAGTTAGTGACAGTTTTCTCAGAGGCCAGACCTGTGGGAGGCAAGAACCATTTTTCTGTAACAGCCTGCACTTACGGAGTACCTATGACAGGCCCAGTAACCAAACTGGAGATACAAAGTCCATGCTCTCAACTTGCTCAGAGTCTGGCTATGCTACAGGACTCGGTCACA
Source organism: Myotis brandtii (assembly GCF_000412655.1). NCBI lineage: Eukaryota > Metazoa > Chordata > Mammalia > Chiroptera > Vespertilionidae > Myotis > Myotis brandtii. Next base: position 808,403 of record NW_005354761.1, on the reverse strand, counting down.
TTCAAAGCAGGATGTGGAAGTCCTGCTATAAAAAGTATCCTTGTAACAAACTTCGTTTACACCAGGTCCAAGAATTTGCCTCAGTTCCTCTCAGTGGTAATCAGAGAGATGAAATCCATTAAGTTTCACCAAGAAGGCCTCTGTGGGTCTGTAATTAGCTAATTGCAATATGGTTAAAATTAGGAAAGCATCATTGTATGTTACAGAGGCCCGACATGTAGAGATACCTAGCATGCTGACAGCACCTTTTTGTTGGAATTAATCAATGATTTCTCAGTAAAGGTTTAGCAACAAGGAGACCCCCGAGGGGGAGCTCTTCTGGTTTGGAATTAAAGTGACTGGCTGACGGAACCCAAAAGCACAATAAGCCTTTAGAGCTGCATTTAGTAATAGACTCAAAGGAAGATAACCAGAAAGCCACAAAGAAACCATTAATCCTCTCTACCCTGTATTTTTGTTGCCTATTTAATGCTGATGAAATCCTGACATCATTTAAGACAGGATTGGGGGAGGGGGGTGGTGATGGCGGGATGAACGTTACACAATGTGCAAACATCAGACATTTACCAAACAAGTTCCAAGACGTAAAACAAAAAAGATTTCCGCCTGGTTTGACTCCCAAAGGACCTGAAAAGCATTTCAAACGTGTCCAGTAAGACATTAAAAATAATTATCCCAGAGAGTACTCACTCCCTTGGTTGTTTTAATGTATTTTTGTCTACAAACAAGAGAAGTTTTCTAAACTGCTGGGTTGGCTTACTCTGAAAGGTCTCTAGAACAAAAGTACTTTAGGTGACCCCAGGATACCTGGCAACAGTAACCACGGATGTGGATGAGGCTGAGAAAGATAAAAACAGATGATGCACTTTTTTGATGTCAGACCTAAAATATTGTATAATTAAAACAGAGTAAAATGTTGAAGCTTAGAAACAAAGAAATAATCCCATTAGGAAAATTAGCAAGCTTATTTAAGAGCATGTTCAATAAGATTTTTTAAAAGCATACTATAAAATTACTCTTTTGTTCCCCAGATGGCCCTGTGGAGTGACTTTTCATGTAATTAGAATTAGCTTTTCTCCTCTTTTTCTCTTCCTCTCCTCCTCCTCTTTCTCTTCTTTTCATAATAATAGTTATTATTTTTATTAGCCATCATTACGGAGTACCCAGGCTTCTCAGACATTCTCTCTACTTCTCATAACAACCATTTTAATGAGAGATTATTATCTCCATTTCTGAGGTGAGGAAATAGGTGCTGGCAGATTTGGATTGCCCACTGTTAGCCGTCTAGAATGTGGTGTCACCAGAGCAGCAGTCATCGTTTTGGATGGTACAGCATCAGAATTCTGGAAGGAAGTAAAGTGGATAAACAGTAAAGATCCACTTGGCATAGCTTATCCTCAGAATCGGACTTACCATCCAACCCAATGACAAGATCCACAGACCAAAGTAAAATTCAATTGCTTTTGCCACAGACTGTGTTTCCACCAGTGTTTACTAAAGTCTGACCCACCCACTTCCTGTTTGTATCATTCTGGCATACCTTACTTCATACAATGGCTGTGTCCCTGAAATTAATTTTGTTGTTGTTAAATACAGTGGATAATAGTGTCAATGTACTGTGGGGGAGTTAACAAAAAGAATTTGCTATTTCAAGGAATCCCAAGGTGTTCTTTTCCTCCTTCTGATTCATTCATCTTCTTTCTCTCTCTAAACTTGAATTTTCCTACCCCAGGATTGAAGAGAGAGCAGAGGCGGAATGCTCAAGCACACCGGTAGGTTTTCTAGTCACAGCAGGAGGCAGCTCAATGGAAAGGTACGCTTACGTTTTAAACAAAGTAGCTCTCCCGACATCACAGAGCTAGGCCATTTGTTTTTTGTTTTGTGTATGTGTGTGTGTGCTTAAAAATATATGTTTTATTGATTTTACAGAGAGAAAATGAGAGGGATAGAGAGTTAGAAACATCCATGAGAGAGACTTTGATCAGCTGCCTCCTGCACGCCCCCTACTGGGGATCAAGCTCGAAAACCAAGGTACATGCCCTTGATCACAATCAAACCCAGGACCCTTCAGTTTTCAGGCAGATGCTCTATCCACTGAGCCAAACCGGTTAGGGTGAGCTAGGCTGTTTTTGATGGTCATAGGAAGCAGACAATGCACCTTTATAAACCCAGAAGCTCATGTGTATGTAGAGATGTTTTCATGTGCTTGCACCTACACATTTCTGACATTTACTGAGCTGGCCCTTCTCACTTTTACCTTTTCCCACAAAAGCAGTTTGTTTTTTACACCTCCTCTCCCATCCACCTCACCCCACCACCAATCACACAACAATCCCAAAGTCGTAAGCCAAAGCAAGATTGCAAATCAAAAAAAGAATTTGGTTTCACAGGGACAAATTGGCACCTTGCAGTTATATTAAAAGAAGAACTCCATCAAGGTGGACTCCCTGGAGCTTCTTATGCGTTGGTAGGAGAGAGGGGTTAAATAGGCCAGGCTGGGAGTCGTGTGCTCAGAGGCTGGAACGGCTCTGCCGGGCCCAGTGCCTTAGGAAGACCGCCACAGAGCCTCAGCCAGGTATTTGGAATCACGGCTTTTCTCAGAAATGCATCTTGGTTCCAGCTTCCCCTTTATCTCTGGCAAAGAGCACCATGATCAGGAACTAAGGATTGCGGGTGGAACTTGGAGCCAACTGCCAGAGGATGCCCCACCCTACTCAGCAGGACCCAACCCAAGAAGGAAGATCAGCCTGCTCAACCCAAGCCATGCTTCAGGGTCCAGGCACAAACCTTCCCCATTTGGTTCAGTTTTCTTTTGCCCCCCCATCAGGATTCACAAGTGAGGCTGTGAGGCTTATGAGGGTGGCATCCGGCCATCTGAGTCATTTGGTCCCTTTGCAGAGTGGGCAGCTCTTAGCAGGCTAACAATAACACAAGAATAATAACAATAAATAATAATAACCACCTTTAACTGAGTGCTTGTTAAGTGACCGGCACTGAAATAAATATTTTTTGGATTATTTCATTTGATTCTCAGAAACTCTGGGAGGAAAGTCATATAAACATCCCCATTTTATGTATGAGACACAGAGAGCTGGTCATTTGTCCAAAGTTTCACAGCTAGAAAATCACAGAGCTATGATATGTATGTGGGTGGATGTGATTCTAAAGCCTTTGCCACAACTGTACTGCCTTCAAGGAATAGTAACATCGTCTATTAATTATCCAGGCATCTGTGTTGGTCAGGGTCCTGCAGGAAACAGATGATATACTCAGATAGGGCAATTGAAGAATTTTAAGGAAGTGTCTATCTAAAAAGGTGTGGGCAAGGTTAAGGGAAATCTACAAGGGGTGGTAAAGCCCCCTGACCGTTGACACTGCAGGGAGCCTGTTACCATCCATGTGGTTGAGAGAGAGGGCAAAGGGAAGGAGTGGTTCCTGGAACCCAGACGGAGGAACTGAAGTCGTTGCAGACGCCTTATAGGAATATTGACCTGTAAGGAAGTCAACCTGAGCTGACTTGGCAGGGAAGGAGCCAGGGAATAAGTAGCCTGACCTTGTTGTTATTTCTCTCTACAAACTCTGCCAGTATTTCCCATTGGCCAAATCCTACTGAAAGTGGGAGGCAATGGATCCCAGTGATGCAATCCACACAGGCCAGCCTTCTGGGACCGGGTAAAGAAAGACTTACCTGGTAAAGTCTCCGGTAAAGAAAGGTAGAGATGGACTTGGAGGGGATTTGTCTGTCCGAAGATGACCTTTTTCTCATCTTGGGTGATATTTGGCTGGCTATATCATTATAGATTAGAAATTATTTTCCCTTGGAATTTCGAAGATATTACTCTTTGTCTTTTAACTTCTAGCATTGTTTTTGAGAAATACAAAGCCATTCTGTTTCTTGAGGCCATAAATGAAATTATCTTTTTCTTTCTGGAAGTCGGTTGGATCTTTTCTTCAGGAGTCTCCTAAACTGTCCAATTCAATTCCCACTAATCCTTGTTGTTGTTGTTTTTTGTTTTTGTTTTTTAATCAATCTATTTAACAAATTGTCCCAACAATAATTTTTAAATTAAATTTATTAGGGTGACATTGATTAATAGCCAGCAACTATTTTATAATAAAAATTTATAGAGACAGAAAAAGAAATTGCTTTTTCACTTTTGGAAAAATCACTTTTCCCTTAAGTGGCATTTAGAACCCAATCTAATATAAGTATTGAATTTGAAATTCTGTTTTAAAAATACATCCTCTGGGCAAATCACATTAGAAATGGGGAGGGGAAAAATCATGACAGTGGGAACATCCTAAATTATAGTATTTCTACTCTGCATCTAAAAACATCTGTTATACCACCCTCACATAAAATTGGTGTTGTGTATGATAGTCCTAGGTTAGCACTAAACACTGTGTCTTTTCAGTAATAGCTTGCAGCCACAGACTATTCAGAAAACACTTACCTGACACTTCTCTGAGAAAAGTGATACATTTTATTCTTAATGAGCTTATTATTTTACATGAAGATATTATAGATGGAGAAGAGATTGTCCTGTTGTAGAAACCACCAGTCAATAAGTGGTGGCCCTGGCACTGAACAGTTGGGGACAGAAATTCCTTTGTGGGTTGTTGTCTCCTGATGGAGCCAGCGTTGGTTGGCAGGAGATGACTTCCATGGTCTATTGAACACCAAAGGTGAGACTGGCTCTCGGCCACGAACTAGACTGCACAGTCAATGAGATCGGCTTCCATCAACCTAAGGCTGCTCTGACTTACGATTTTTTAACAATAGAAATGAAACCGCCACAGGGAGGAGAGAGAACAATGGTGTTTTGACAAATAGAGTAAAGATAGAACTTGACTGACAATTCAGGTCAGAATAAAATGAAGGCACAGGAAGACTGATGTTGGCGGGACTCCTTGCCAAGAAGCAAACACTCCGTGGGAGGTTTCCACTGACACAGGGAACTGGCTCAACGGTGGCCATTTGGGTTTGGCAATTTTGTTGGATATTTTCTGGCAAAAGGACACTTTTTTCTAAGACTTCAAATACAATTAGAGTAAAAAATACACAATTAACCCAAATAGCCATCGTACCCTTGAGACCTAAGGAAGGAAGAACCAGAGAGAGCTTGTGGGACTCAGTGAAAAATGTTATCCTGTTTCCTTGGAGATCGACTAGGATGGTTCAGATAGAGTCCGGCTGTGGGAGTGGTTAGGCTAAAGAAACCTCTAGCTGCCCTTTCTAGACTTGTAATCCTCTAAAATTGGAAATTAGGAAGCATTCATTCATGACCTTGAAAACACTGTTTATAAAAGTATATTATAATGTATCAGTAAAATGAGCTGGGAAGAGGGTTTATGTGAAAGTTCATGGGAGAAATGCAGCTATTAGCACGCATGCCATTCCCTACCTTGACCCCGGCAGGAATGTGTAAATTGTAACATATGGAATGTCAGCGTCTGTTGAGATGTTTCATCAATCTGCCTGCAGTGAGCAGCACAAGGTCCTGTGTGTGAACAGGCCACAGAAAGAGAGAGACAGTGAATGTTGCATCTAACTTTAGGCTGTGAATCAGCCCAGAATATGACAATCAAAAATTTCCAGACAGTGTTCTTTAATAATATTGGTTATTTCCTGACAAGATGACACTTTTTCATGGGTCCCAGGTACAGTTAATGTGTGCATCTGTCCATCCATTCAAGAAATGTCAATGGAAGGCCTACAGCATGGCAGGCAATGTGCCAGGCACTGCAGGAGGGACGCTGCATTGCCAATGTAGTGCCTATTGTATATAGGAAAACATATTCAACAAATAATAACAAAAATAACTTAATAGTCACAATTTGGATAAATGCTCTAAAGGAAAATAATAGCTTACATTAATAGTTCTTCCAAACTTCCTACATAAATGGTCTCATTTAATCTTCATAACAGTCCTCTGCAGTAGATGCTATTGTTAGCCCCATTTTAAAGATGAAGAAATCGAGGCGTGAGGATCTACATGTGGTGGACTTACACTACAGTGTTAAGCAGTATGAGTCCAGGCCCTAAGTTCTTGACACTATGCCACCATTTATGGGGAAGGGGTGCTGATGTAGATCTACAAGTTAAAAATAATGTCTTTCAGGATATGCTTTTAAGCTGAGCCCAAGGACAGATAGGAATTAACTGGGCAAAAGAAGGTAACAGGAGCATTCCATAACTAGGGAAATAGCAAGTCACAAGGCCCTGAGGCGGAAGGAGTTGCCTTGGAGACCAGTGTGGCTGGAGTGGGGGTTGGGAGAGAAGAGGCAAGGCTGGAAAGGAAGGCAAGAGCCGGAGTAGGTGGGACTTCGTAAGAATCTTGAGCTAAATCTGGAGCGGAGTAGGAGCTCCTGAAAGACCTGGCTTTATCTGGGATTCAGAGTGGTGTGGCTCCAGGCACCGGTGCTACATCTGAGCAAGGAGAGGTGCTCTCCATGGGAGACTGAGGCTGCTGCTGAGCTAACAGGTTGCCCCTCCTCCCCACCATCTTCCGACGGATTAAATGGATTCTACATACTTCTGTTTGTATCAGACCTCTGTCCTCTGGTGCGATTATAAGACGGTGGTGTCAAGAAAAGACTGGTGCTATGAATGTTTGTGTGCTCCCCAAATTCATATGCTGAAATCCTGATCCTCGATGTGATGGTATTAGGAGGTGGGCCTTTGGGGTGTAATTAGGTCAGGAGGGCAGAGCTCTCATGGATGGGATTAGTGCTCTTATAAGAAGAGGCCAGAGAACTAGCTCGCTGTCTATCTTTGTGGCATGTGAGGATACAAGGAGAAGTTGGCAGTGTGCAACCTGGACAAGGGCTCTCACCAGAACCGGACCATGCTGGCCTCCTGGCATCAGACTTCCAGCTGCCAGAACTGTAGGAAATAAGTCTCTGTCGTTTTTAAGACACCCAGTCTGTGGTGATTTGCTATAGCAGCCCAAACTGATGAAAACACAGACAAATCCAAAAATCCATTCAGCACTGAGATCTGCTTCATGGTAACCTCAGTTACCACCATTCATTTTGGCATTGCCCACACTGTGGTATCCCATTAAGATTAAAATATGACACCCCCCCAATTTTCATGTTAAAAATGACAGCATTTCTTTACTCCTAAAATAGGTGCCCTATTATCCTGTGCATTTTAAAAATTAGTTCTTTTATTTGTTCATTCATCAAGGATTTGCATACCTATTGTGTGGCAGACATGAAGGATACGAAAGCATGTAGGACTGAAGTCCCTGTGCTCACAGGACTAGAGTCTGGTTCCAGGGGAGCCTCCTCAGCACACGGTGCAGTCATTCCCTGAGTAAGCAGAGCCATGGCATCCCAAACAAGTCCACCTCCTGATCCCTGGAACCTGGGAATATGTTACCTTCCGTGGGAAGAGAGACTTTGCAAGTGTGATTAAGGATTTTGAGATGTTTTGGAGACCATCCTGGATTATCCTGGTGGGCTCACTGAAATGAGAGAGTTCTTTAAAAAGTGAAAGAAGGAGGCAGAAAGGTCGAGTCAGAGAAAGAGGAGTAAGGACTGAGGCAGAGTGAGAGGGAGGCAGTTCCTGGGGCCACCAGCCAATGAAATGAGGCAGCCTCTGGGAGCCGCCAGGGGCAAGGCAAGGATTCTCCACTAGAGCCTCCAGAAAGGAATGTAGCCCTGCCAGCACCTTGATTTTAGCCCAAGGAGACCCATTTGTGTTATTTTAAGCCACTAAACTTGTGATAATTTGTTACACCGGCAACAGGACACAAATACACTCCCCACTCCAGCCAGGACCTGGCCCAAGATAGACATCTTTAATCCCTCAGTTTCCCAAAGGGCCCAGATGCAGCCACACAATCTTTCTCAACCCAGCAGTCCAAGTAGCTACTCTCAATCAACCAGTGAGATGCAATTCACTTGACATCCTTTGGAGTCTGCAACAATCTCCGCCACTGGCTTTGTGAGCCCTCTGGCACTGCCATATATACATATCAATTACGTAGGTATTACTTGACAATTCCTTTAGACTGTGTTCCTAAACTGGTTCCACTATTTAATTGCTGTGTATCCTTGGACAAATTACATATATCTCGGTGCTTCAATTTCTTCGTCTCTAAAACAAGAGTAATAATAATATCTACCCTCTAGGGTTGTGAAGATTAAGTGACTTAGACATTAAAGCATTAAAAATAGTGCTGGCATATAGGTGGTGCTCGACAAATTTAATCAACGGTAATGATGATTGCTATTATTATTCCCTACAGGGGTTAGCATGAGGCTTAAAAGTTCTTTGTGGTCATTTTGCTTATAGTGTGGACAGGCAAGAGGGGGTGCAAGTTGACAGGAGCTATTTGGGGAGATTGAATTAGGGCAAAGATGGTGGAAATGGAAAGAAGTGGATAGACTTGAGAGATATTGCAGAGGTTAAGTCAACAAGGCCTGTTGATGAATTGCATATGGGGGGTGAGGATGTGCCAAGAATGACAAAGTCAGGAGCCTTATAATGACATGCTAATACAGCATGATATAAATCTTTATTTTGCTTTCCTGCTCTCCCTGCCCCCCTCTTTTCCTACTATGGTACCTCTTTCCTTCCTTCCCATATTAAAGAAACATCAGAAAAATAACCAGGAGCAAAAGGAGACACCGGATATAGGAGTCTGAACTATATGGCAAAGTGTAACAGAACAACAAAAAAAGACAACTTCTACCTGAATTTTGGCTTTGCCAGTATGTGAAGAAAGCATCATAATTGGGTAGAAAGAGGTGGTATTAAGATAAAAAATAATAAAAAAGAGAATTAAAATGTCTCAATTGATTTTTAAAAAAATAAGTAAAAGTGAAACTTAGACAAATGGGATTTTTGTGTTTGTTTTTTTTAAATCCTCACCGAGGATATTTTTTCCATTGATTTTTAGAGAGAGTGGAAGGGGGAGAGAGAGAAAGAGCAACATCGATGTGAGAGAGACACATCAATGGGTTGCCTCCTGCGTGGGCCCCAACCAGGGCTGGGAAGCTACCTTCAACCCAGGTACCACCTGCTCTTGACTGGGAATCAAACCCATGAGACGCAATGGTGCCCAGGGCCACGCTCTAACCACTGAGCATACTGGTCAGGACATAGGTTTGTATTTTTAGTGCCTATAATGAATTTAGGCTGGGTGTGTAGGCAGCGGGCAGAGAATAGAGGAACCCATTGTGGCTGTGCAGGATATGAGATGGGACCACAGACTGAGTGATGGGGAAGAAGGAAGCATTCTGGAGATGGAGTCTGGAGAGACGATTTACAGCCCTGGCTTTGCCACCAGTGAGCATTTGAGCATGGAACAGACTCATGAAATCATGTTCATGGGCTCCGTAAAGTAGGGAACTACAAGAGAGGAAGGGGTACAGTCCTTAAGAGAAGCCCATCTTGCTGGCACGTAAGATGCCTCTAGTATTCCACCTGCCTCACCAACTCCAGGGTGGCTGAAGGGAGCCAACTTCTCCCAAAAGCATTTTCACGCCCCTGTGCTTCTGTCCTCCCAAAGTGACTCTTATTAAAGGTGGGATGTTTCTGAACTGGCTCTCCAGGAACTGTTGAACAATGGAGTTTACTTCTGCATAAAAGAAAATACATATCTCCCCACCCCCCTTTGCCAGGGTCTGTGACTTGGCTATGCCCATCAGAAGGGAGGCAGGAAAGGCACACTTTGAAATTGTAGCGAGCATTTGAGCAGATTGAATTCAATTTTGGATACAAATGTCAAGGACCGGCTCCCTTGGCTTCTGCTCCTTGCTTACCGAGGCGCGATGTGACGCTCCATTGAAAGGCGTGCTGATAATGATACCACGTAGGGAGCAGGGAGCCAGAGGCAGCGGACTGAGCAGGAGGAAGGATGACCTTCCTGAGGATGCCTGGGAAGACTGCCTGGAAAGCCTCTGCCAGGCTCCCACGTGCACGCTGGGACCAGGGCGAGAATCGGAGAGCTGCTCAAGTCCCAGCTTGGCCACAGATATGCTGTGTGGCCCCTTTCCACAGCTTAGCCTTGATCTTCCTGGTTCATAAAACAGACTGGAATGATTGGTCTTTAATCTTTTCTTTCTGATGTTTTATGACTCTGGCATTTGGAGCATCTACGGATGCTGGAGAGGAATGCCAGCAAAGAGTGCATGATGAAATTTAGCACAACCATTTGGGAGAGTTATTGGACATTAGCTTTCAAATTTTTCAAGTGGCACACCCTTTGGCCCAGAGGTGTCAATTCTTGGATGTATCCTATGGAAATACTAGCAGAAGTATGCAAACACGGATTTTTATAATTGCAAAACATCAACAACCATGTATGTGTTCATTAATAAAATAGTGGTTAAATAAATTGACTGCATAACTATGATAAAGAATGCAGATCCATATGTACTGAAAAGAAAGAATAACCAAAATATAATTTGAAGTGAAAAAAAATTAGATTGTTGAGTAAAATATATAGCATGATTGCATTTTTCCAGAAATGAAATCCAAATATATAAAATACATAGTTGTCCAGTTATCTATTTATAAGTATATGCATAGAGAAAAGTAAAGAAGATTCCACACCAAACTTATAGTAGTGGTTCCCTCCAGGGCTGCACAACCCAGTATGGCAACTACTAGCCACATGTGGTTACTGAGTACTTAAAATGAGGCTGGTGCAACTACGCAACTAGATTTTTAAAATTTATTTAATTTTAACTGCTTCATATTTAATTTAGAAACTGGTACTTCATTAAATTATTGAAAAACTTTTAAGTATGTTTGCAACAGCTTGGATATGTGAGCCTACTTTTTCAACTGTATAGTTTATGAAATATAACTATAGATCAAGTATTTTCAATGAAAATTTAGCAACCAAATTGAGATGTGTTGTAAAGGTAAAATACACACTAGATTTAAAAGATTTAGTATAAAAATAGTTTTAAAAATCTCAATAACTTTATATCTCACTAGGGGCCCAGTGCACGAATTCATGCACCTTAAAAGGAACTGTGGGCTGTGAGGCTGCGGTGGGCACAGGGGCAGGTCTCTGCCCATCCTCCGCACCCCCACCCAGCCCCTCCTGCCATGGCCCCCCATCCCCTGTCTGCCAGCATCCCAGCTCTGGCTGCTGCCACTCCCACACACTGACAGCACTGGCCCCGCTCACACCCACTGTCAGCGTGGAGCAATTGGGGCTGGCGCCAACAGTGGGTGTGAGTGGCAGCTGCTGCCCCGGTCACCCCTCAGGAGCAGGGGGAGGTGAAGAAGCCCTCAGGTGATTAGGGCTGGCAGCTGCCGCTCGCATCCGCTGATGGTGCCGAGTGATTGGGACCAGCACTGGGTGCTGGCAGTGGTTGCAAGTGGCGACTCCAGCACCAGCAGTGGGTGCAGATGGGGCTGGCGCCGGCAGCAGTTGCAAGCACCTGGCAGGACCACGGTGCACGGCAGCAAAGAATTTTCAGTAACCACCATAGGCTCGCCCTGATGACAGCAACTAGCACCCCGTCTTGGTCTGGCACCTATGCTCACCTGCTCCACCATCCTGCTGCAGCCAATGCCTGCCATGTTCTGCACGCACCCCCTGGTGGTCAGTGCATGTCATAGCGATCGGTTGTTTGGTTGTTTTGATTGTTCTGCTGTTTGGTTTATTTGCATATTAGGGATATATATATATATGGTGAAAAACTTGATAATATTGCTAACATGTGAAAGTAGTACTATTTGGGGTACATTATATTAAATAAAATATGTAACCAAACTTAATTTCACCTGTTCTTTTCTCCTTTTTCAAAAAATGTGGTTATCTAGAAATTTTTAATTACCTATGTGGCTAACACTATATTTTTATTGGACCTTTGGAAATGGGATTAGAGGAGAGGGTTAGACTTTAACTTTTTAGTTTATACATGTTTGTATTGTTTGATTTTATTATAGTAAACTTGAGTTACCTTGATACTTTACAAAGAATAGTTTTAAATATTAAACTAAAAAGTAATTTCTAGGCTATATTTTGATACATAAAGAAAATTATTGAGAAAACACTCCCTTTGATTTGGCTCTTTGGGGATGGTGTGTCAGGGTCTGAAATAAATGCCTTGCCGTCAGGTTATTATAAAATGGAACTCTCACCATGGTGTCTCTGTGGTTTACCAGTATCTTCTTATTGCCTGACCCTTTTTTAGATTATTGCTCTCCTCAGCAGGGATACCTCTGCCTGACAACCATCCCAGCTGTGTTGGAAAAGGATTGTTTCTCAGAGAGGAGGAGTTAAGCCCAGGAGAGTTAGAAAAAAGAGAAAACTAACCCTTAAAGAAATCTCCCCTCTTCTCTCCAGTTCCTTCCTTCTTCCTTATCAAGATTCCCCAAAGCTTTGGGGATCTATAGTTCTAGGCTGAACTTCCTACCTCACTAAATGACAAGGCCAGGATGTTAATGTTCCCTACACAGACACGTCTGCATTATACATAAAGATGTCTGTGTTACACATAAACACGTTATGGCTGTAACAATATCGCTTTCAAAGGAGCACTAATCCGCTGAAGTCATCGAGTCAGAAAACATTTGCTTCTCCATGTCTTGTGTCTGAGTTGTGTGTGAGAGAGACAGAAAGTAGGAAGGAGGGAGGGAAAGGAAGGTCAGAGGGAAGGGGGAAGAGAGAGAGAGAGAGAGAGAGAGAGAGAGAGAGAGAGAGAGAGCCTGCTCCGGTTTATTTGTTATGGTGTCACTCTCTTAGGTTGTTCTGTTTAAAAAGTTGATTATAATCTATTCTGCACAAACTTACAGATATACAGATAACTCATATTAACATTTTGGGTATGAAGATGTTGGGCTTGAATGGATGTCACAGGGTGATTTGGGTAGAGAAAAAAAATAGCTTCAGTTCCAGAAATAGCTATTTTGATGCTCCCCTAAAACCCTGTACTACCTATATCATAGCTCGAATCTCCCTAGATATGTTTGCCTCTATTCCCAGCACCAAATTATAAGTTCTTAACAAAAGTTTATTGACTGACTGAACAAATGAATGAAGAAATGAACCAACCTACCATTTAAGGGTCAACCACTGCTTAAAACATTAATAAAATTAGAGTTTCATCTAAAAAATAAACTTGTAAAAATTTCCATTTCATTAAGACTATATTTATTAAATTAAATGTCTATTATGGGCTAAAAACTGGTTTCCATTTCATTAAGACTATATTTATTAAATTAAATGCCAATTATGGGCTAAAAACTGGATAAACACACACACACACACACACACACACACACTCCCTGCCCTTGTGAAGTTTAAAATCTGCAGAGAGAGGGGAAAGGCAGGGGTCAGGCCTAAAAACATAAAATAAAAAATTAAATGGTGAGAAGTGCTTCCAAGGATATGATCAAAGATGCTGATAGAGAATAAAGGAGGGGACTATCCCAATTTTGCCAAGCCAATTTCTCTCTCCTCTGAAGAAGTGTGACATTTAAGCTGAAGCATGGAGGATGAGAAGGGGTCAACTATTAAACTATTAAATAAGCAAATGGGGGCAGCTGTGGTAATGGGAGAAGGGGAAGAACCTCCCACACACGGAGGAGCAGTGCCTGCTGCTCCTGTGACTCGCTGCCCAAAGGTGCGAGGAAATTCTAACTTGACTCCATTCATTTGGTTTTTAGATGTTAATTTGCATGCTTGGCTGGGTCCCAATGTCTATTGGGACCCATGTTCTCAGAGTACAAAGAGGACAATTTCCCTTATTTGAAGGGCAATGTGGTCATGAGTTGATGTTCTTAGAGTGGATGGGGTGGCCAGCAGTAGGCTGGTAGATTGCATCCACTTCTCTCTTCGAGGCTGTCTCATGCCTCTTCACACTAGCTTCTGTGTTTCAGATCTGCTGTCACTATTCAATTCTGCTTTAAGTACATAGTTTTGTGACAGTAGCTCTGGGAATTCACAAGGGAGAGGATTCTTACTTTTCACCTTATATTTCCTGTCCCTTTTTAACTATAAGGTTTTTATACCATATTATAAAACTAGTAAAAAAATTGTAAACTTCATATACAATTCTGTTTAACATGCCATCCTGTGACCATTGCTGGGACTTCATTTTCATCTTCTTTTTTCTGATTATTAATGCAATACAAGCTCAATGCAATTAGATTTGGAAAAGTCAGGAAAAAAAATTTGTCATAAATGTTAGACAAGCTCAATGCAATTAGATTTGGAAAAGTCAGGAAACAATAAAATTTGTCATAAATGTTATTAATGACAAATTTAGTAGTAATTTGTCATTACTACTGATAATCTCTTCATATATTTCTTTCCCAGTGCCTTTTAAAAAAAATAGGACAAAATTCTACTTGTTAATTTATATGGATGTATCATGATTTAAGTAAATCAATTCTCTTTTGATGAACATGTAGATTGTAATTTTCACCACATTAAAACATATTTTAATCTAAATTTTATGTGTGTATCACCATCCAGTCATTTTACTTGATTCCTCAATATTCAGCAAACAACAGTGATCCTACCTGGTAAATTTTTACAAAATCAGATTTTCTTCACAATAGAATCCAGTGCTTCAAGCAACGTTCCACTGGGTGCAAGCTAAATGTGTGAACATTTAGACTGACCAAATCAAATTCATCATGGTTTCTTAACTTCACTAAAAACCTTAAATAGCACGGTTCACTCTTTCACTCAAAATGCCCCTTCAAAAAGGATCAGCATCTTAAGAGGTTGGTGGGAAGGGATAGGGAGGGATTCCTCTGAAATATCTGATGTTTTAAGATGAGTTCACATCTGCTGCATGGAGTTGGCTGGCAGGCAGCTGGTGGGGATGCAGGCCGAGGAAGAGGTGAGTACAGCTGGAGTCCACTCTCTGACCACAGCTGTTACCATGTAACCAGGTGAGGGGCGTGGAACAAGAGGCAGAGTTCCAGGTGCCCAGGAATCAGAAGTGGGCAGGCTGGAAGGATGCCTTCCGTCAGAAGCCCCCACATGCCAGGGCTTAAAAAAAGGGAACCCAGCCCGTTCCTTTCCAACACAACAGAACAGGAGCCAGGGCTGGACCTTCTTCACGCCAGATCAGCCTGTCTGTCTCCAAGCCAGCAGATGCACCAAGACCCATTCCACCCTCAAAGCTGACATCCCCCTTAGTTTCAACCCTGTGATTTCCAAAAAGGTTATTTTTTGTTTCTTTTCAGCTATAGCAACATGCTCCCTTAAATAGGTTCTTTATCTGATGGGGCAATTACAGTCTGTGGCTAACAGCTGCGGTTCACAAACATGAGTTTCACTGTTTGGGTCAGTAGTTCTTAAGTCTTTTCTGAATGGCAACTCCCCCGGCTGATCTTGGCATGAAGAGAGCCACCTTCCCCTCAGCTCTCCCGTTGGCACTCAGGAGCGCAGTGTGCTGTGGAGGGCTCTGTTTGCCCACTAGAAAAGAGGTGACATTTTTTATTAAAGTTGCATGTCCTGGTATCTAATACCAAACATATTTCTGGATGCTGGTTTTAACGTTCCCCATTGAATTCTTCTTTATGTAACAAATGGTCTAAAATAGGCATGTCTTTCTTTTACATCTAGAAAAAAAAAGGCCCTTTCAAAAAGTAATTTATAACTATAAAACTTCAGGAGAAAATCTGCAGGACCTAGAGTTTGATGAAGAGTTCTTTTAGACGTTACATCGAAAGCATAATCCATAAAAGAAAAAAAGTCTATTAATGAGACTTCGTCAAAAGTAAAAGCTTTTGTTCTGTGAGAGAAGATGAAAAGATAATCTACAGGCTGGGGAGAATATTACTTGTCATGACTGCGCACTGCCATCTCAGTGGATGGGAAGGCCATTTCCTGAGCCTTCAGGAGGTGCCAGGCCCTGGACTGAGGTCTTCATGTTTCTCGTCCACTTCAACCCATAGCATTTTCAGTCAGGCAGGGGCTGTTATTATTCCCATGTTAAGATTTAGAGGCAGAGGCTCAGAGTTACGGTGTCTAGTCCAAGATCATATCAGCACTGAGTGTCGGGGCCAGGATTCAACACAGACCTGCTCATCATCCAAGCGCACTAAGAGCATAGACTCTGGAACCAGGTTTCCTGAGTTCAAGTCCTGGCTCCTCCTTTGTTCCTTATTGGACTTTGCCTCCATTTCTCTATCTGTAAAATGGGATTAATAATAATAGCTACCCCAGAGGGTTGTTGTAAAACTTAAATACATGACGCTGTCTAAATACATGAGAGCTATGTGCCTGGCACATAGTGAGAGCCATGTGAGTGACTACTATTCTGATGGTGGCTGTTGTTATTATTGTACTGACTTAAAAATGAGATAGAGAGCAGGGGAAAAAGCAAGTGACCCAAAGAGACACCAATTTCATGTTGCCTGAAAAGATTTCTCCTGGCCAACTACCACAAGACATGCTGCCTCCAGGCTGATATTCCCACCCTTGGGGCTTCCAACAAGGAGCAAGTGAAACCAGCTATTGCCGAGGCCAGATCGGCATGAAGTCTGCATCAATAGGGAAGGGGGGTGGGCAAGGACAACCCTTTCCTCTTTCCTCTGAGAGCCAGCCATGGATTTCCTTTGCATAAGTCTTACATGATCACCCAGATTCTTGCCTTTTATAAGTATTTGTTTAGGAGTCTCCAGTGGTCATATTTTGTGTATCTCTGTTGCCACAATATACCCTGGACTGATGTCAGTGTTCGCTTTACCATGGGAAGCATCACCATCATTGCCTTTAAATCTAATCAGGTTAGAGAACCAATTCCAGAAACTACAGAACCAATTCAGAAAACTAATCTTTAAGATTCTGTTCCTCGAGAGCAACTCTAGGTCCCTACAGGCACCACTGGGTAACACGAAGCATTACCTGCCTGGCAGTGACTGGTTACAAATGTTAAGAGCCCTGGAGTTGAGTCTTTCTTAACTCCTCTAAATCGGTCATAATTGTCAAGCAAACGAGGGCTTTCATCAGGGCCATAAATAATGTTCAGTTTGTGACCCCAATCAACAGCCCTATGAAGGACTTCTTTGAGAAGCGCTAAAGCTGCCTTTTGAGATGGAGCTGAGGGAAGATGAGCCAGGCTTTCTGAGAAGCGCTAAAGCTGCCTTTTGAGATGGAGCTGAGATGAGCCAGGCTTTAGCAGAACTGGGTGGGTCTCACAGAGCTCAGGGGCTACAAATAAAGGACTTTCTGGGCAGAGCTATGACTGTTACTGCTGGCAGAGGACCACATGCCAGGTTTATAGCTCTGAGTCCCAGACACAAACCCCAGGTTCTCATGGCCATCAGGAAGGCTAAGGTTTATATGGTTTAAGAAGGAGAAGCTCTTACCAGAATCCCTGAGTAAGAGGAATGTCTGATTTGGGAGGGAAAAAAATCCACACTTGGCACTCGTGTCCAAGAAAAGTGCCCTTAGAATACCCAGGATTTTCACCCCCTAACCCCCATCTTTTTTGTTGTTGTTGTTAATCCTCACCCAATGATATTTTTTCCGTTGATTTTTAGAAAGTGGAAGGGAGGAAAGGGAAGGGGGAGAGAAAGATCGATGTGAGAGAGACTTATTGATCAGTTGTCCCCCCCATCCTTACCAGGGCTGGGGATTGAACCTGATATTTTTTCCATTGATTTTTAGAAAGTGGAAGGGAGGAAAGGGAGGGGGGAGAGAAAGATTGATGTGAGAGAGACTTATTGATCAGTTGCCCCCCATCCTTACCAGGGCTGGGGATTGAACCTATAACCCGGGTACATGCCCTTGATTGGGAATCAAACCCAAGACCTTCCAGTGCAGGGCCAATGCTCTGACCACTGAGTAGCACTGGCCAGGGCTCTCCTCAACTTTACTAACTCTTGAGAATTTTAGGAAATTATCTTGATGTGGTTTGCTAGTAGAGGACACTATTCTCCATGGCATGATCATCTAGTTGAACCCTTTATTTTATGATAAAGAAACTGAAGTTCAGAGACACACCACAATCTATAATAATCTATAATAATAAAAGCATAATATGCTAATTAGACCAGACAGCTGAATGACCTTCTGGACATCATTCCAGACGTCCTTCCGGATGACCTTCCTGATGAAGCTGCTGCATTGGGGGCCGAGGCAGAGGCAGTTAGGGGCAATCAGGCAGGCAGGTGAGCAGTTAGGGGCAATCAGGCAGGTAGGCAGAGTGGTTAGGGGTGATCAGGCAGGCAAGTGGTTAGGGGCAAGCAGGCAAGCAGTTAGGAGCGATCAGGCAGGCAGGCGAGTGGTTAGGAGCCAGTGGTCCCGGATTGTGAGAGGGATGTCCGACTGCCAGTTTAGGCCCAATCCCTGTGGGATCCCTGCGGGATTTGGCCTAAACTGTCAGACAGACATCCCCCGAAGGGTCCCGGATTGTGAGAGGCCGGGCTGAGCCCCCCCCACCCCCCGCCCATGCACGAATTTTGTGCACTTGGCCTCTAGTATAGTAATAAAAAGCCCAGAACCCAAGACCATTAACCTTACTCCAGTTATTTACCCTCTGAGCCACACTGCCAAAATACCATTTTAAAAATGTCTTTCCACCCATAGCCTGATTTAGTCAGTGGATAGAGTGTTGGCCTGCGGATTGAAGGGTCCTGGGTTGGATTCTGGTCAAGGGCACATGCCCGGGTTCTGGGCTAGTTCCCCAGTAGGGGGCTTGCAGGAGGCAGCTGATCAATGATTCTCTCTCAGCATTGATATTTCTATCTCTCCCTCTCCCTTTCTCTCTAAAATAAACAAAAATATAAATTTTTAAAAATGTCTTTCTATGCAGATCACTCCTCTCTTTCACCAGGCCACCAGGTCACCTCCCTGCAGATAATTCTATCAACAAACTAATTCAGAGCATTCTGAAGCATGTCCCATTATGAACTGGCGGCTCTGCCGGTATGGGGAGGGACAATTCAGCATTGGTTCTAGTACAGAACTGATTAAAAGGCTCAACAGGACAATCCCACTGATTCAGAATTACTAGAGAATGGTCTTTCTCATTATCTAGTGTTTCTGCTCATGTTCATTGAATGAATGAGTGTGTGGAGCATTGAAATACAATACCAGCAATTCTACCAAATTTAATCTTTCTTCCCCTGGATCATCGCATCATAATGAGTATGGATTACCGCTCTGTAGAATTCAACTGATGGAGAACAGGAGTTGGCAATCTTCCCTTTGACATATTTTTGGAAATTTGCTGACCCTAATGTAGAAGCTAAGGGTGACCAAGCTGGCTCTTCTCTCTGTCTGTCTCTCTCTTTCTTAAAGTAAATCCTTCATATCATTTTGCTTATATTTCACTTATCCCTTTCTCATAAAAACATCTTTAGGAGTATACACACACAAGTCTAGTTATCTGAGTCTCTGGTTGACTGGAATGTAGTTACCTAGTCAATAGGACATCACACAGGATTATGTCTTAAACTTTTCCCCTGCATTCTTTATTAGTAAGACTAAAGACTGCCATGGGTCACTTGGTCCTTTTTACTTCACTTTGGAGCTGAGGCCAGAGGTAGAAACCAGCCCGTTGACACAACTGGCAAATAGACAGAACCCACCAGCTTAGTGGTGGGTTCAAGAAAAATGAGGTCAAGTTTTAAATTAACTTTTTTTTAAATTCAATGACCAGTTACAGTTTAAACTATTATATATTTTTGAGTAGATAAGGAATTAAAACACAAACATGTTTAGTAAATTAAATACCAGAGCTCTTGTAACACCATTTTTTAACTTACTGGTTTTCAACATAAGCTAAAGATTTTTAAAATTTAAGCCCACAAATCAAGTTTCACCTACATTCAGGTCAGTTCTGCTGACTGATGTCTAAAAGGCTTCGTCTTCTTGAGAATAGTCTTTTTGCTCTTTCTCAAGTACTTGTTCATACCTTTAACTTGTCAGGAATTATGCCAGGTGTCAGGGCTACAAAGGAATAAGACACTCCCCCTGTCCTATGGGGACTGACATGGAGACTAAATGCTCAACATTTTGTCACCCTCACCATCATTTTCCTTCTTACAGCGCCACCAATCCGAGCTTTGTAAATACTCTTACTTGCATTTCAAATGGTTTCTCTATAGGGTTTCTATACACTGCTAAAGATCCTTACTTCAATTTGTCTAACCTTTCAAAAAATCCTGCTGTTCGTTCTTTCTTTTTTCTTTTTCTTTCTTTCTTTTTTTTTGTTTACTTTTTCCCGCCCCCTGGGTTCATTCTTTGGTGCTAGCTATGGATCTGACATAATGAGGAGCTACACCTGCTCATCTCTGGCTCCTCACACTGGGCTCACTTGTAAGGGTTTTGTTATGTACCATCTTTCCCAAATTTTTTCAAGCCCATTTATCTCTAGATAGTTTTATTTCATACTAATAAACCATCATTATTATCCACTGAAGCATTATTTGTAATAGTTAAGGGGAAAAAAACACACCAGAAATAACCTCTATCTATATCTGTAGGTAGTTGGTTAAAGAAACAATGGTATGTCCATATAGTGGAACCCCTCTCCGTGAGTTGTTTTTTTTTTTAATATGTTTTTATTGATTTCAGAGAGGAAGGGAGAGAGAGAGACATCAATGATGAGAGAGAATCATTAATGGGCAGCCTCCTGCACGCCCCCTACTGGGGATCAAGCCTGTAACCCAGGCCTGTGCCCTGACCAGGAATTGAACTGCAACCTCCTGGTTCATAGGTTGATGCCCAACCACTGAGCAACACCAGGCCCTCTCCAAAATTTAAAAAGAATGAGAGGTCTCTAAAAAAAGTTGAACTCAAAAAAGCAGAGACTAGAATGGTGAGGCTGGGGGGGTTGGAGGAAATGGGAAGATGTTAGTCAAAGGAAACAAAGCTTTAGTTATGTGAATGAATAAGTTTTGGAGATCTAATGTACATCATGGTGATCATTATTAACAACTAGAGACCTGGTGCATGAAATTCATGCACTGGGCGGGGGGGCTGTTCCTCAGCCTGGCCTGTGCCCTCTCACAGTCCAGGAGCCCTCGGGGGATGTCCGACTGATGGCTTAGGCCCACAGTCGGACATCCTTAGCGCTGCTGCAGAGGTGGGAGAGGCTCCCACCACCGCCGCTGTCCAGCTTCTGGCTGAGGGGTGCTCCCCCTGTGGGTGCGCATTGACCACCAGGGGGCAGCTCCTGCATTGAGTGTCTGCCCCCTGGTGGTCAGTGCATGTCAGTGTGACCGGTTGTTCTGCTGTTCAGTTGATTTTCATATTAGCCTTTTATTATATAGGATAGTGTATCATATTCTTGAAATTTGCTAAGAGAGTAGATCATAGGTATTTTCACTACACAAACAAAAAAAATAGTAACTATGCAAGGTCAACATGCTAATTAGATGATTGTGGTAATCATTTCATGAGGTATACAACATGCATATGAAACCATCATGTTGAGCACCTTAAATATATACAATTTTTATTTGTCAATTATACCTCAGTAAAGCTGAGGAGAAAATGAGAGGTGCCTGTGACACATGAGCAATACTATGTGTTGTGCGACCCCATTTAAAAATATATATGTGAACGTGTATATATGTACAATGTGTATATGAATACACACGCACATATTGTATTTGAAAGGAAAGAATTTTAAGAAACACACAGAGTGTTAATAGTGAGGAGTGTAGGGAGCAAGTTAGGAGGGAGCAGATGTGTATATATGTACAATGTGTATATGAATACACACGCACATATTGTATTTGAAAGGAAAGAATTTTAAGAAACACACAGAGTGTTAACAGTGAGGAGTGTAGGGAGCAAGTTAGGAGAGGAGCAGATGAAGGCAGAAATGTCACTTTCTTTATCTTTCCTTTTTTTGTTAATTTTCACCCAAGGATATTTTTCCATTGATGTTAGATAGAGTGGAAGGGAGGGAGATAAAGAAAGAGAGAGAAACTTCATTGTGTGAGAGATACATTAATTGGTTGCCTCCTGCACTCACCCTAACCTGGGCTGGGGATGGAACCTGCAACCCAGGTACATGCCTTTGACCAGACTCAAACCTGAGACCCTTTGGTGTGCAGGCTGAAACTCCAACCACTGAGCCACATTGGGCAGGCCCGGAAATGTCACTTTCTAATTCTACACTTCTCTATTGATTATTTTGACAATGACTATATGTACTCTTGTAATACAGAAAAGGAAAAATACAATATTTTCCTAGACATTTCAAAACTATACATTCTTCTAGAATTGCATGGCTATTGAGTTTTCATTCACATCGATGACACGCTTACTCCTCTTTTATAAGTTCAGGGAATTAAGGCCCCAGGCTGACAACTATGTGCCCCTCCTTCCCTCTCTGCTACTTCTCCAGGTTCCTCAGTCCCTGGGATAATGAGCTATTCACAGTTACTTGTAGCTTCCAGGCCTCCTTCCAGCTTTGTAACCATTCTTCACTTGCTCATTTGCAACCAGTATCATTTTCAAGCTTGGGTGTGCAGTTCCTGCAGAGCTCTGACGCATTCCTGGGGTGGACAGGGTGTTAGCAGCGTTTCACTGGGCTCTGCAGAGTTCATTCCATTCAGGCTCATTACACACTGTTCCTGGAAATCTGGGCCACCTGATAGACAGAGTTGGCCCTGGAAAATCTACCCATTGTTCCCTGAAAGGAAGCCAGAATGGTATTATTCTAATTTCACAGATCTGGAAACTGAGGCACCAAAAGTTGACTGGGGCTGCCTAGGTCACATGGCAGGTTTAAGGTAATGGGATGTTGTGGAAAAGGTATTGGGCCCAAAGCCCAGAATCCCAAGTTCAACTTCTTGCCATATTAATTTTCTTTAAGTACATTTTTTTTCATTCTTTGAGCCTATTTCCTTGTTGGTAAAATAAGAATTATAATACCTGCCTCCCAGAATGGTGCTATTACATGAAAGTATATACATTTTTTGCATATCATAAAGCACTATATATATCTGATAGGAGGACCAGCAACCAAAAAATTAGATATGAATAGTCATAGGACCGAAGTTGCATATACTAGATTTTTATTTAATTTTCTTATGCCCCAAACACAAATTTAAAAATTTCTTTTAAGAATCTTAGAAGCCATTCCTTTATCTTGAATAGTTTTGTTCTTTAAATTCAAGTGCTTTTTTTCTGTGCCCTAAATATGTCTCCAAATGGGTTTTAAAGGGGACACAAAAGTATCAGTTCCACGAAGAAAGCAACAGTACTCACCCAGAATGCCATGCCGAATTGGATAGCATGCTGAAAGCAGATTAAAGTTGTTTCAAATGCTTTAAGGAGGAGGAAAAATCTAATCCCCCAAGGCTTCCTTGAAATCCATATTCCGTAATTTCAGAAAATTTCCCAAGTCTTTTAAAAGGCCCAAATATCATTTTACAGTTAGTAGCAATGGAGAACATTTTCCAATTTTTTAGAACATTCTTTTTTCCATATAAAAGGACTCAGTAAAGCTGGGTCTGCCTCATCAAGGAGCCGGTCCCCAGGGATAAGGACCTGCCTGTTTTAGGAGTGGAGTGGGGGCAGCAATCCCCAGGCCCTGCACCTGGAGTTTATGGCTGATGTTACCTGGGGAATTCCTTAAAGAAGCAGAGTCAGGCATTCCCCTGTTGTTTCTGGGCGATATTCGCTCATCTGTCATTGTGTGGAAGAACGCCCAGTCCCTCCACTATGTTACACTGAAGGAAAGAAAGTTTCCAAATGAGAAGCAAAATAAGGCTGGTTGCAATAGAGGCAAGTGGAACCATTTTCACTGCTTCAGAGAACAGCTTTTCCTGATTCTTCCATTGCTGAGGTGTGGAAACAGTTATAAAAACCCCAGTGACAACAATGACTTATTTATTGAGATTAACCAGGAACCAAGCACCAAGCCAAATGTCCTACATGTAGTGTCTCCTTAAGTCCACTCAGGAGTTTTGAGGCAGATATTATTATTGGGCCCATTTTACAGATGAGAAAGTTGAGGTCTATAGGACTAATTAACCAACCAAGTGATACACAGCTACTTTGTGGTTAAGCAGGTACTCGAACCTAAATCTTTCGGACTCTGAAGTCATGTTTAACCAGAATGCTCTGCTGCCTCTGGAATTTTATTATAATTAACAATAGCTGCCTGTGTCCCTGTGAAGTGTGCTAAGTGGTTTACGTGCTCCATCTCATTTACTGCTTCCCGGCAGGTTTAAATGGTATAAACTATCTCGACCCTGGAAATACTTTTTGCCTCCTCTGTCTTTTCTGCTTTTTCTAATTCCTTCCCTGTCCCTCTTCAGCTCAGAGATGTTGAATGTATTCTGTTGCATTTTTACCTTGCCCCCCACCTGGCCTAAAAGGCAGACTGGGTGATGAAGGGCGGAAGGTGTATCTTTTCAGGTGCCTTCCACTTTAGCTGGAGGGGTAGTTACAAGTGTCCCTCTCTGCTCTCGGTCTTCAGGACACCTCCCTGTGGACAGTGCCAGAACAGTGACCTCAGACCACGGCTGGAACGCTGATTACAAGTAATCCAGCTCCAGAGGTGATAGAGTGTCCTTTCTTTAAAAAGGAGATAAAAATAGCCAAGAAACAACACTTTACTTAGTTCTCTGAAAGGTTGGCATCCTTCCAGGATAGACTTATGTACTTTTTGTGCTTGGAGGGAAAAAAAAAGAGATGGGATTTGATCCAAGAATGGTCCTACAAATGAGAGAAATATGGAGCAAGCAGCTGGAGCAGGGCAGCCAAGTGGTACCACCAGCTGCAGGCCCATTAATTAACGTTCCCTGGTATGTAGCAGCTCCAGTGACCTTGATTCTTGTTGAATTCACAGAGATAATTTTTACAGAGCCTCTACTTTTCTCACTGCAGTATATTTATCCAAGGAGTACCTTGCATATTTCCCCCATCTCTCGGAGCAGTAAATTTATTCTAATTGCAAAGAGATATAGTAAAAGGCTGATTGAACACTTGGCAGTTTATAGAGATTTATTCCTGGGGCTTAAGGGGGTTTTTAGAGTGTGTGACTGGAGCAGGATTGAGGGGAGCTGGGGGACGGAGCCCAAGAGAAAATGTAGATTTAATAGATCTATAAAATGACCCCGCTGTAGATAAATGCTTGTTCCCAAGAAGCTTAAACAGTCTGACCCAAACTAGGGTCTGTGACAGCCAGCCCGACACGAGGTGTCTGAAGCATCGCATATTTCTGTTTGGGTTTTCAGGTCTCCATCTGAAATTTGTTATTCCCCAGGCAGAGGTGGGAGAGGGGGAAATCTGTTTTCCAGAGGGAAGAAAGCCTATTTAACTACACATTTCTAAAGACTAAAAGCTATGAAGAGAGACAAAAGGAAACCTCCAGCACCTGCCCTTCACGTCGCTCTGCCTTTTCTCTGGCTCGCTTGAAGCTGGATTCTGGATTTTAAGCCTGGGAGCCGGGAAGGTGGAGCATGAGAGCCTGCCCTTCGCACCAGGGTTTTCTGCACAAGAATGGGCAGCCTTGCGGAGCCCAGTCATCCCAGGTGCTCCCAGCTGATAATGAGACAGACGGACACTATCCTCTAATGGCCCTCTGCTCAGAATAGGCTTTGCATGCACACACTGCTGAACTTTTCCACGCAGTCCTTCTAGGCTTTTGATCCCACGAGTGACATTCATCTTTTTTGCAGCTGCTTTGCAGGTTTTGCTGAGGATGAATTCTAGGACTTTCAACTGTTAAATTTGTTATATTGTAAATCAAGTCACTGCACTGAGATGGAGACATTTGTTCTGGAGGAAGAGACTAAAAGAAAAGGGTCTAATGTAGATGCTTGGGCCAGAGTCTAGCTGGGTCAGCAGTTTGCGGGGTTCTTTGCGTGTTTGCTCCCCGACCCCCGAAATTGGCATAAGGAATCCGTAGGTAAACATTTTAAACTTTTTGATTGTGAAGTCTAACCCTCATACAGAAAAGAAACAGCTTAACAAGTCATTTTAAAGTTAACACCCAAGTCAAGAAGTCTGACGTTACTAACTCTCCCACCTTAGCTTGTCTCTCTAGGGGTAACCACTATCATGGCTTTTGTGGGAATCGCTTTTTTGTAGTGGGTGTGTATAGTTTCTCCCCAGTTTCTGAGTATCATCAGATGTTCTCAGCCAATGAGATTTAGGACAAAGAAACTATTCTGACTGTTCACAGCCAATGAGCATTAGTGCACAGTGCTGTGGCTGCTTCCAGCCAATGAGCTGAGCCCTTTACTACACTATTTGAGTTGAATGAGTCCTGCCATATTGTTTATTCCGTTCTGGCCTCCCTTTCTGTGTTACTTTTGTGTTCTGACAAACCGTTTTGACCTAGAGTTGCTGACCAAAAGGATATACAGTGGGGCCTTGACTTATGAGTGTCCCGACTAATGAGTTTTTTGAGATACCAGCTGTCTCTCGGCCGATTTTTTGCATTGAGTTGACAGAGTAATTTGAGTTAACGAGCTCCTTAACGAGCTCGGTCTCTGAACGAATTAAACTCGTAAGTCAAGGCCCCACTGTATAGCTAATAATACCAGAGAGTATTGTGCTAGATGTTAGAATACAGGTTTTTCAGAGGTTGCAGATTCTTCAAGGCATTGGATGGAGATGCAGAGGGTCTAGCTCAGCAGGCAAATGGGGACAGGTGGGAGCCCTTGGGCATTTGTGAGGCTTCCTATGGATCAGCGCAGCTCAGAAGCCTCGACCAACAAATGTCTGAGCAGGAACTGTTCAACCTTCAAGAGTCATCTCAAATGCTATTTCTTCCATGGAACTCTGACCTTTGAATCCCAGTAGCATTTTGTTTGCGCCTTACGCGGACACTTAGGAAATTCAGACACAAACTGAAGTTACATGTGGCTTTTCTTAACCTCCTCCCACCCCACCACTGTTCTTACCCTCTCTCATGAAAGGCCCTAGGAAAACTTTTGTGTCTAACTCACCTTAGCTTTTTGTATGTTTCTATCATGATAACTGCATGTAGTATTTGTTGAAGCCTACTGGTCAGTCTTCTCCTCGGTGTTTCATAGACCACCAGTTCTAAAAGATGCTCCTTTCAAACGGTGTTTTATGGTCAAACTCCCTTCAGAATGCTGCATATGCTACTACAACTCCCTTTTGGAGACCCACAGTTTAAGTTGTTTAAACTCAGCATTTCCCGAAATTATGTGACCCCCGAACAACCCCTTCTACCTTTTACCCATGAATATCCCAAGAGACTGGTGTTTCTAAAAACTTATTTTAGAAAGACACTGCAGAAGGTGTGGCTTATTTACATGCCCAAGCCCTGAAGGCAACAGCTTGGATCATGCTTCTATTAATAGCTAACCACGAAATGCATTTTAAGTCATTGATCCTCGGGCTCCTTATTTGTGACATCAGAAGCAGGGGGCCCCTTCTAACTCTAAAGTTCTAGGAATTAAAGGGCATTGCCTCTTCTAGCCCATCAGTCAGTCATCCCACACATATTAAATTCCTATGATATGGTAGTGTTGTAATGTGCTGGGCACTTAATGGTGAGCAAGATGGGCATAGGCACTCTTTCATGGCACTACCAGTTGAGAATGATTTTCTAGAACTCACTATTAGAACACTGATCTTTAATTTCTA
Organism: Myotis brandtii; assembly: GCF_000412655.1. Taxonomy (NCBI): domain Eukaryota; kingdom Metazoa; phylum Chordata; class Mammalia; order Chiroptera; family Vespertilionidae; genus Myotis; species Myotis brandtii. Next base: position 780,870 of record NW_005354761.1, on the reverse strand, counting down.
GAATCAAATTTCTTCCTGTTAAAAACTGATAATTTACTCTCTCATTTATTATGTGTATCAGGTAGAATAAGTCTTTAGAATTTAAATGTATTTTCTATCTAGGCTTATGATTCTATTTCACATAAGAGTTCTGTTTAAGAATCACAGATTTGCTCTGGCCAGTGTTGCTCAGTGGTTACAGTGTTGGCCCACACTCTAAAGGATCATGGGTCAAGGGTCCACATCTGGGTTTCAGGTTCAATCACTGCCCTTGTCTGGGGGGCAACCAATCAATGTATCTCTCTTATATCAATGTCTACTCTCTCCCTCCATACCTCCCTCTCTTCCACACTCTCTAAAAATCAATGGTGAGGATTTTTTAAAAATCACAGATTTAACCTGATCACTTAGGGGTAACTAGTTTTTAAATTTTCGTCTTTAACTTTTTTGTAAAGGTTCAATTCTCTGTGGTTTAAAAAGCAAATTCTAATGATATGGCTTTGACTGAACACTATTGTGTGTAGACACTGTTCTAAGCACTTTACATGTATTACCTCATTAGCCATGTAATATTATTCCCATTTTATAGAGGTTAAAGAACTTTCCCACAGTCATACAGCTAATGAAGCTGGGCTTTGACACCAGGCAGTATGGATCTTGAGTCTGTTCTCTGAACTCCAAAACTAAATTGCCACTATTCTTTATTGTCAAACTAGAGGCTCGGTGCACAGATTCGTGCACTGGGGGCGTGGCCTGCAGGGATTGTCTGGCTGTGAGCGTGCCGCTCATTCTGGTCAGCCGAGCGGCTGTGGACCCGCCCTCTGCGTGGCTGCTGAATGAGGAAATTAGTCTGAGCTGATATTTTGGGGTAATGTCTTGGGTAAAGGCGTGTTCTGTGTCATGGAGGAACCTGGCAGAGAGCGTTGTACCCCAAAGCCACTCGGTGAATGTCCTTGACGTGTGATGCCAGGTCAGTGACACTATCAGGGATGTTCAGGGCAGCTGCGCTCCAGGATCCTCAGCCATCAGGACAGCCTCCCCGAGGGGTCCACAGTCACATCTCCTCTTGCCATCCACCTATTCCAGCTCCCTGTGCTCTTTCTAGAACGCACCTTAGTGGGCCTGCATCAGCTGGTGGGGTCAGGCCAGAGTCTGGGTTGTCTCAGGTATTTGATTGGTGCAGAGATTCAGCCTCACTCTGGGCCTGCTAGCGGCTGCTGAGCAGCCACTCATCCCGTCAGCTGAGCGGCACTCCCACTGTGGGAGCGCACTGACCACCAGGGGGCAGCTCCTGCATTAAGCGTCTGCCCCCTGGTGAGGGCTGTTTTCCGGCTGGCGAGTGACTAAAGCTTCCAACCGCTCCTTGTTTTCTTTTCTTTTTTTTTTTTTATTCTGGGGCAGCTTTAGCTCTGAGGCCTCGCTGCTGAAAACATCGATACAATGTTGCGGTCCGAGCCCGGCTGAATGGAAGCCCTTTTCTGGGGTTTTGTTTAGCTTCTTATTTGCAACATAGTATATAGTTGCTTAGAGTTGCAGATGAGAGGCCGGCAAGTGTGGCGGGGAACGTTGGAGTCTGCAGCAAGCAAGCCTCCCTGCTCGCTTCAGTGCCTGGCTGCCGGCCGCCATCTTGGCTGACAGTTAATTTGCATATACTCACTGATTAGCCAATGAAAAGGGTAGCGGTCGTACGCCAATTACCATGTTTCTCTTTTATTAGTGTAGATAGATATTTTCCAGCAGGTTTTCTGCTGGAAATTTAGGGGTTAACATCTCTGAAGAGCTGAACATTCATATGGGATTTTTAAATGTCTAAATTTAGCCAGGTAGTGTACTGAGGAGGTAATGAAAAATTAAAAGCTTTTTTGTTTTTTGGCTGAGCACTGATCTTTGTGGTTATGAATATATCCATATGCCAGAGAATACTGCACTTTAGATAGTAAGCTAACATAAAATCGTTGGTACAGTTTTAAACCTGACAGCTCTGTGTGTCTGATATGTTGTCTGAAAGTAATTTTAAAGATAAGACTTTACTCTCAGGTCTGAAATAGGCTCTTTAAAGATTTCCAGCACCATACAGTATTTATGTAATTGTGCCAGCTATACAGAGAAAAACTATAGTTCTATGAGTAGAAGAGTATTTTAATTATAAAACATTATATTGTCAGAAAAAGAAACGAAATACAATTAAAGAAATGCCAGCCATACAATGTCAGTGAGAATTCTTGGCATTTCGTTTTAGAAGCTATTTTGTATGGAAATGCATAAAATATAAACAGAGTACTTTATCTAGGATATGACAAGAAACTTCAAGATTGTAATGTGCATTAAGTTAACATTCCAAACCTATCCTTTCAGGTCGTCAGCCAAGAATTTGTTTTTATAATTTCTTTACAGTTGGCAAACAGCTAGACTCTACTTGAGATATCAGTTTTCATGCTTATGGTCCCAATCTCATTTTGTGCAACTATTAACACGCTGTGTGACCGCGACTAAATCACTCCCCTGCACCTGAACCCAACCGAACAAGTTGGATCTCTCAGGCTCCTGCCCGTTTGAAAATGCCGTGGTTCTAGCCTATGAATCATGACATAAACCATAAGAAGTGCTTGCTGGCAAGAATGGATTTTTAAAATGTGGGCTACTTAAGCATTTTTAAATGATAGATCTTATAGGGCTGGGCAGCCAGGGTCTAACCAGCTGCTGTGCTGGTTTTGCCACCAAGCGCCTTCTGTAGTTCACATCCATGTGCTTCCTGGACTCCCCAGAGCAAATGCAGTCTGAGAGATTCTGGGCAAAACAAGCCATGATCACAACCACCAGGGTCCACGAGACGGCTCTGCACACCTTCCTAAGCTGCAGGGAGCTGTGGACCCTGTGATATGCTGCCCAGTTCCCGGTTATAGACCGAAATGCTTATGCCTCAGCTGCTGGGAGTGTTGGCTGCAGACAGTTCTTCAGCTGAGACCCTCTCTGGAGAAAGCCTTTGGCTGAAGAGAGCTGCTTTGCCCAAAGCCACACCTCCTTCTGGGGCAGCTTACAAGGAAGGAACTACAAATTCTATGGAGGCAGCCCCTTACCTCTATGGGGCCCCTCTGAGGAGCCCTGCCAGTGCCAGAGCTTCCTTTCGCTGAGGTGAGGCCTTTGCATCTCAGTGCAGCTTCTCCCTCTGCCCACAGACGTCGCCCTTGAGCACTCACCAATAAACTTCCTGCTCTGAGATCTCTGTCTCCACTGCAAACTTCAGGGAATCGAAGCTGCCCCAGAGACTTGAAGACTTGGGTTTGAATTGGGGCGCTGCTTATTTCTAACTCTGGGTCTAGGAGTAAATTTCCTCCTCAGTAAAATGGGAATAATAAAAAATACCCCATAGAACAGTTTCTTGTGAGGAAATGAGGAAACGAATCCAAAGCACTTAGTAAATGATTAATAGCAATGATTTAACATTTAGTGAGCACTATGTGTCAGGTGCTATTTTATGTACTTTACCACACTGGAACTCTATGAGGAAGATAATATCCCTCTTTTGCAGAAGAGAAAACTGAGGCACAGAGAAGTTAAATAACTTCTCCAATGTCCCAGCTAATAAAAGTCAAGAATTAAAACCCAGGACCAGCATTCTTAGCTGAGGAACTCTGCTGCCTCCCATTAATAAAGGAAACATTTAAAAATTTGGATGGTGATAAATAAAAGCCCAAAATGGCACCTGATTCCAGGAGTACTTTTAAAGCAAGGCAATTATAAAAGCAAAGATTTTCAAAGAATTGCTGTACTATTGTTTATATTTTTGTGTTGCTATCGATTATGTTTATTTTTGCCTCAAATCAACCCTTATTCATCAAGAGAGTGAATGAAACAGTTGGAGGGGAGGGAACCTAATCTGCTGTGGTAGTCGTTGTTCCATGAAATCATTTATTTTTGTTGTTTGTTTCTATTTTAATGAAACATGTCCTGAGTTTCTATTTTAATGAAACATGTATTAAGTACAAGGTCAAAGAATAAATAAAACAATGACATGTTTCACTATTAGGTAATAATTTTGTATACTAATAAGGTTTAGATAATATCATATTTTCTACAGTTTTAAACTTCTCCCTCCCCTGGGTCATTGGGAAGTAGATTATAATAGAGAGGGGGGGCAGGCACTATGACAAAGGCTCCTACTATGTGCCTCCTGAGCCCTCATTTACAGTTTATACTTGTGTTCCCTTCAGACTAGTTGTCTGTTAGCATCTGATGGAAGGCATTTGTTTTACATTTCACTTCTAATTTGAACAGATTTATACCATAAGTTTTATCTTAGGGGATAATGTCTTATCAGTGCTTGTTTGGGCCCCTGTTTCACTTTTAAGATCAAGAAAGTCTTTTTTACTTGTTAACGCACATGTCTGTTAGAGTTTTTATGATTTGCAAACAAAGTGGTTTTTCACCTTCTGCTATTAGATAACAAGGTATAAGAGAGTTCCTTCTTCACCAAATAAATTAAACATCAAAATAATTTACAGCTCCAGGTACCTTTGCCAGAGTAGCATAACTGAGTAAAGTCAACAGATTAAATGTTCCCTTGGCAGTCAGCGAGGGTATGAGATACAGCACCTGGGCTGCCGCACTGGGTCTTGTTATTAAATCACAGGCAAGAGCTCAGAATCCCAGGGTCCCAGGTGACAGGTAGGAGCTGACTTTGGAGGATAAAGCTTTGGTTCCTCAAGTGTCATAGCAGTCAGTACCCATGAGCTTGGGAAATGGAAGACTCTTAGAGCAACAGAAGTCAAGAAAGAAAAAGAAGGGAAGGAGGAGGGGTGAGGGTGTGAGGGAGAGACTGCATATTTCGATGAGGGAAGGCTCTAGTTATTTATATGTCACTAAATTGGGAATTCATCAACATAAACATGTGTATTTGCACAATCTCAGAGCAAAAGTTAAAGAGAGTTGGGGAATATTTTGTATATACAACTACTATTTATCCCTGTCAAGGTCAAAACAAGAAATAGCTAGAAAAATAAATAATATTTCCCTCTTTCTAATTTCCAGGTTTTGACAAGCACCTGTTTTGGCTTAGAGAAGGGAAGTTTGGTCTGCAGAGCTGATGGCAACTACAGAAACATTAGAAAGCGGGATCCAGAGAGTTCTCCGTAATATCCAGTCTGCTTCCTGGGAAGGCTGTAAGTGCCAGAAACCAGTCATCTGATCTTTAACTAGTGGAACTTGTTAATCAAAATATGGTTTTAAATTTGCACATTTAAAGATCTGAGGGCTCAGATGATCACTGGAAATTTGGGGTGGCGAGCAGCAAATATGTATTTAGTCAGTGGAAATCCCACTTCAGATCATATTCATTGCACCCAGTAGACAAACAGGATCCCACCTAAAAAAGTAAATACCTTTTCCTCCTCCCCCAAGGTCTCATGGAAACCTTAAGTGCGGTAAGGAAAATGTGAAAGGCAGAGCTAGGCTTGTACTTCCTAACTCTTACTGGCACAGCTTCTCTGCAGATGAATGGACAGGAAAAAAGAAAAACTAAAACATTCCAGGTATCCTGTCTATTGACACCTCTCGTAATTACTAGACTTCTGCTCCTGTGACAGTCCCTTTGGGGAGGGGTGAGAATCGAAGGGATTGAGGACATGGGTGGTGGTGATTATTTACAGTGCCTGACCTACAAAGTATATGAAGTTAAGGTAGAACCATTAAATTGGGCTCACTGCTGAAATTCTCATGGGGCACACTAACCTTTCCATTTGCATTTAGGAATAAAGGGCAAAAGAGGAGCTTCCCGTGTCTGGCTTATGAATATGACCTTGGAAATGTCCACAGACTTATTGTTGTCTTGTTGAGTCTGCAGCCAGGAAGGCAGAAATCACTGCAGCAAAGCAGGTGTGAATGTCCCCCTACTTGAGAGGCAGCTTTCTTTGAAGCTGGAAAATCAAGGACGCTGGTACCTTCAAGGAAACAAGGATATAATTATCACAATACCCAACTGGCCAGTGACCTTCCATTCCTCAGGCCTGCTCTACTCCCTTCGCTGGCACCAGCCCAGGTCCTCACAGACTGAGCTCTGTGTCCCAGACCGATCAGATGGAGGAGCAACCCACTCACATGTCCTTTGAAAGCGTTCTTAATCTCTTTCTACTACACTGCTTCTGCTGACATAAATCCGCCAGCCCAGGGGGCCTCTGAACCCTCCACAAAAGGAGGCCCATTCAGGCCAGTGGAGTTTGAGCAGCTAATGGGTAGAATTTATGCTTCCTCTCACCTGGACTGCCTGTGGCCTCTACTCCGCTTTGTTTTGAAGGTTCGAACATAACCTCCCAGCTCGTTGCCAAGTCTGCCATCATCACCTCAGTCACAGAAGCAGACTTCTCAAGGCCATTGGAAGCTAATAACAGTGACTCTCAACTTCATTATTCTATTTGAAATGTTGAAAGCAGAAGCCTAATAAAATGAGTTCAGAAAAACAAAAAGAGCTATAAATTATCATTTGAAAGGAGTAGCTAAAGAACTCATCTACTCAAAGTACCTAGAGGCTATTTCTCAGTTACAGCAATAATCCTGTATTTGATTTCCTTCCCTTCACTGCGCAACAGCCTTGGTTGTATTCTCTTAGCACAGATTCCTTCTGCTTCTCTGACTCAAGTGTCCAATCAGGAGTTACACATCACTCCCCACCTGGCTACTACTACTACTACTACTACTACTATACACACACACACACACACACACACTCCCTTTAGCAGATGAAAACTTCCCTGATGGTTTTAAAATTAAGATAGTATTAAAATGCATCCTTGGAAATCAAAATAGTTTATAACAATAGAGCATCACAATCCAGTAGGTCATAATGTAAGTAGATGAGGGGAGGGCCTATATCTTATTCATCTCTCCATCTCCATAACAGAGACATTTCAGGAATCCAATAAGTATTTTTAAAATGATGAAATAAAGAAAAATATAAATAGTGAGAGATGATCTTGGAATTCACTAGTCAATGTTAACTTACAACTTTAGCACTTGTAATTCAGCATTTAAAATCCCACATCTGAAAGGCTGAATGAAAAATCAAGATTTTAACAGGAGCTTTTGCCTCGTGTTGCAACTATAAAATATATGGGCTAAAAATAGAGTGAGTGAACAGGAATCAACCAGTGACGGTTTACTAAGGACAGTAAACTCAGGTTTTAAATGTTGAAGATTTAAAAGAATCTATAAATACCTATATACACCTAACCTAAGTATGTCAATGATTTCTTTTGATCTTTTAACTCATTTTCATGATAAGCCTTCAACACCTGAGGGGAAGGAAGGAAGAAAGAAACGAAGGAAGGCCAGGTGAAAAGTATCCATCAGAAAATAATCAAAAGCCTTAGCTTCATTCCTCCTGTCCAATCTCACAGGCTCTCCATACAACCCTCAGTTCTATATGTTTAAAAGCATTTATTCCACAATTTCAAGGGACTGAAAACCCCACAAGCTGGTTTAATATAAGATCATCTGAAATGCTGTATTGGAATAGGATCACGGTCCAGGAAGCCTCACACAAGTTCAATAGGGAACATATTCCGGAAGTTCATTGTTCTCTTTGATATACCTTTCAAAGCTTAGGGACAAGAAAAATCATAGTTCCTGCTCACTGAGCACTTGCTATGCACGACATCTTCCTAGAGAACTCTTCATGCATTTTCTTGGCTAACCCTCACTACAGCCCCCATCTTCAGCTGAGGAGGCAGATGTTAAGGAGGTAATATAAGAGGGCCACACAGGAGCTGGCAGAGCCAGGATATGATCCATACCGGTCAGCCTCCATGCTGAAGCTCATAAGAACCACACTGCAGATATCTCCATAGCTTCATATTCCTCTCAACTCACTCTTCATGGATTAGTCATAAAATCTTCAAGTCAGCAAGCATTTGGTGGGAAAATATTAGCACATAAAGGAAGAGAAGGAATATAAAGGGAGGACATGAAACAGTCCTTGCCTAGAAGGACATGCTATCTTCTTGGAGAGACAGGATAGGAAATAGTCAGTGAATAATGCCAACTGTACAGAGTACTAAAGGAAAATTAAACCACATATCAAAATGGATGCTACAGTCTGGCCGGTGTGGCTCAGTTGGTTCAGTGTCATCCCATTCCCAGTCAGGGCACTTGCCTGGGATTGAGGGATCAATCCCCAGAAGGGGACATGGACATGTAGGAAGCAGCCAATCAATGATTCTCTCTCATCAATGTTTCTCTCTCTCCCTCCCTCTTCATTCCTCTTTGAAATCATTAAAAACATTTTTAAATGGATGCTACAGATAATAGACATGTGGGTGACCAGGAAGCTAAGCAGAAAGAGAATACACTGGATGATATTATTATGGAAAGTCTCACTAAGGAGCCAAGATTTGATAGGACTCTCACAGGATTTAGACAGAGAAGAAGAAGCAAAGGTGTTCAGGTCAGTTTCTACCCACCTGGGCTGCTAGACCAATGGTGGCCAGGCACGGGTTTGTGTAGGCTGCAGAGCTTGGCCAGGAGAGAGCATCCAGGGTAACACGAAGTCGACAAGCCAGAAAGACCATCCCTGAGCTGTCCGTATAAAGGCATTGGGCCAAAGGTGGGATGAAGGAACAAGACAGATGGTAGCAACTAGAGAGCTTAGTTCAAGGCCAGAAAATTGGGGGAGGAAGCAGAAATGAAATCTGGAGAACTCTCCCAAGCTGCTTTATCCCAAAGGCACAGAGTCCTAAGGGGACATGGAGCCGCAGCCATGAGTCAGGAGCACACTGTGAACAACAATGCTGAGGAAGGTGGAGCAGGGACAAATGTGTGAGTGTGGTCTGGAGACAAACAGAGTAGCAGCTAGTTTAGGCTGTAGTGTGCATTTGCAGGAAGTAGTGTCAATTGGGTAGGTAAGATGAGGCCAGATGGGCACTACTGTCACAGAAGATAGATGGTATTATTAAGCTCATTTTACAAATGAGGACACTGAGGCACAGAGAGTAAGTCATTTTCCCAAGGTCATACAGCTGGTAAGTGGCAGAGCTGAGATGACAGAACAAGAAATATGACTTAACAAGTCTCAAACAGTCATATTGATCATATGAATATAGACTGGTTCATCAAACTCTAGAGCTGCTTATGTGTCCTGATAAGCTGGCTTCTATCCATGGTTCTCTAGTCTCCCATCTGGCCTCATCTTACCTACCCAATTGACACTACTTCCTGCAAATGCACCCTACAGCCTAAACTAGCTGCTACCTTGGGAAAATGACTTACTCTCTGTGCCTCAGTGTCCTCATTTGTAAAATGAGCTTAATAATACCATCTATCTTCTGTGACAGTAGTGAGGATTGAACAAGTTAATATATGTCATATGTACAGCATGAAGCTTTGCATGAGCAAGTGTAATGTAAGGGTTTGCTGTCTGTTATTCCATCTCCCCAATGTCACCAATCCAGGCTGAAGAGTCACAATTTTGGGGGGAGTTCTACCACAGCAATCCCATCTCCTCATCACCTGAATTATTTTAAATGCCTCTTTTGGATACTGTCCAGCTCCTGAATATCTTTTCTGGGTTCTCCAGAATGACACAGACAAATGCATCAAGTTTGCTATGAAGATTGTACCTTATAAGAGCTTTGGATTCCAATATCCGTCCCTGGTCTCTTTCCCCATCAGCGAATACTAGGCTGATGTCTGTTTACGTGAACAAGTCCCACTTCTTAAGTTCTAACAACTCTAAAAGCTTGGAGTCCTCCCACCATTCCTTCCATGTGTTGTGCATTATTTTCAGCTCCCTTGGTAAGAATAATGATGAGGATAAGGAATAAAACGAGTGGAATAATAATTTTAGAAAAAGATGGAAAGTAAGGAAGAGAAATAAAGCAAGAGAAAAAAATTTCCTTGTATTTGGCTGTCACTTTTCTAGCATCTCAAAGGCTTTTTGCCATTACTTCATTGGGAGAACACGAAGGGAGTTAAGAATTATTGAAATCTGTAAACCAAGCACAGTCCCCTGTCTTTCACACCCTCAAAGAGGTTAAGTATCTTTGTCATACTCATTCAGCGATTAGAAGGTCTGGCTTTAGATTAAGGTCTAGGTTTAATTCAATTAAATAAATATTGATGGAGCAGCTTTACAGGCCAGGCACTGTATTAGGATCTGGTGATACCACAGTGAACAAAACAGACAAAAATTTCTGCCCTCACAGGGAAGCAGATGATAAACCAGATAAGTAAATAAAATATAAAGTGTGTGAAGCAGCAATAAGCATTAAGGAGGAAAAACAAAATGGGAGAAGATAGGTTGGAGTGGAGAGGGTGCAATTTTAGAAAGGATACTTGGAATGATGTCACTGAGAAGGTGACGATTGAGCAAAAATATAAAGAAATCAAGAGCACCAGGCAGGCCCTAGCCAGTTTGGCTCAGTGGATAGAGTGTCGGCCTGCACTGAAGGGTCCCAGGTTCGATTCCAGTCAAGGGCAGATGCCCAGGTTGCAGGCTCGATGCCCAGTAGGGGGCATGCAGGAGGCAGCCAATCAATGATTCTCTCTCATCATTGATGCTTCTATCTCTCTCTCTCCTCTCTCTTCCTCTCTGAAATCAATAAAAATATATACATTTTTTAAAAGAGTACCAGCCAGGTGTGCATCTGGGGAGAGAACCAGAGGGAAGGGAAGAGCAGAGGCTTTGAGGCAGATGTATGTCTGCTGTGGTGTTGGAGGAACAGGGAAGAGCTCAGTGGGGCATAATTGGGGTGAACCAGGGGAGCAGGAGGAAAAGCAGGCAGGTAATGAGGCCAGAGCATCTATGCCCCCTAAAGCCCTAATAAGGATCCTTTTTAGGGGGTGGGAAGCAGCTGAAGGGTTCTAATATGATCTGACTTGTACACTGGAACAGGCTCTTCTGCCTGTTGTGTTTGGAAATAGGCTGAAGGGACAAGAATAAAACAAAAGAAAACAATGAAAAGGATATTGTAAAAATCAGGAAAGAGACGAAGGTTAAGACCAAGTGGTGGCAATGACAATAATTAAAAACGGTCAAGTTGACTTGGGTATATTTAGAAGATATAGTCAATAGTATTTTCTAGCAGATTGAACAGGGGTATGAGAAAAACAAAACAAAACAAAAATAGAAGACAAGCCGGGCTGGTGTGGCTCAGTGGATAAGTATCGACCTATGAACCAGGAGGGGTTGTGGGCTTGACCTCCTGTGGGGGGTGTGGAAGGGGCAGCTAATCAATGATTCTCTCTCATCATTGATGTTTCGATCTCTCTCTTCCTCTGCCTTCCTCTCTGAAATTAATTAAAAAACATATATATTTTAAAAAACAGGAGACAAGAGAAACTCTGAGGTTTTGACACCAGTAGGTAAGGGTTGTCACTAATGGAGATGGAGAGGTTCAAGATGCCTGCCCTCCATCCAGGAGGAGTGAAGCAATCTTGGCTGCAGGTAAAAATTCGTCTCAGAAAAGGGTCTCAAAGCCCACACTTTAGCAAATATTTTTAAGATCTTGGAATTTTGGGGTGGGAAGAATAGCTTTCCAGAAGTAACAAGAATGAAAAAAAAATAATTAGAAAATCTCAAAACCTAGTTTGCATGATGACTTTTAAACTCCTGATCCTCCCAAGCTTTCTGATTATCTGGGTCCTTTCCCTACCCTTACTGTTCCCCTCTCCCACCTCAGATAATATCTATGTTTGCCCAAGTTGGTTCTGGCGGGATAGCAATAGGACCATCCCTCCCAATGGGAATAAATGTACCTTTTCACAGTAAACTTGACAGAAACAGTGGTTCTCTGCTTGTTGACACTTTGTTAGGACCGCCATGAACTCAGGCACCTCGTCTACTCTTCAGTTTGTTGGGCTACTGGCTGCCTTGGACCTCTTGGCCATTTCAGAGTTTTTCTCTTTTGACAAAGGAGGAAGATTGCAGGTCAACCTAATCATTCAAATAACCCTGCAATGTGTCAGGAGATTCATTCACTGTTCTTATCACTTGTGTTTTCTTATCTGGTTATAAGTCAGGGTCACTATGATTTTTTAAGAGAGCATATGGAAGGGGAGAGGCAATTGATCATTGTAGGAATCAAAGACAGAGCTAGACGTGAGAGCAGATGTCTTTTCTCATGGATGTAGGAAGTTTTATTTGCTCATATCCCCACGAGTCATTGCTAGGAGGTGGCTATGAGATTTGGATTCAACATATATTGTCTGGAAGCAGAAGTTAAGTGCTCTTATTTATGTTCATTTCATTTCATCCTCGCATCAGTAGGGAGAGGTGGTATGATCTTATATTACAGTGGGGAGGAGGGGGGATGAAGCTCAGAGGATGTGAGCAACCTGCCCAAGGCCATGACACCTGTGAGTGGCAAGAACCTACCTTTCAAAACAGGTCTTTAAGGTCTCTTCTTCTGTGCCACATTTTTGCCTCATAACATGAGCAAATAATGAAAGATTTAAGGCAAAACTAGATAGTTTCTAAGTCCAGTGTTAGCCAAAGGTGACTTATCTTCTTTTTAAAAAAGAAAATACTCATGTGGGAGAAATTTTACCTTTGACTATTGAGATTACACTCTTAGTTGCCAGGAGAAGATGGGTAAACACTTTACTTAATGCTGGAAAGATGTGATGACATAATGCACACACACCTTACCCTGGGTAGGTACTCTGTTAAGCACTTTCCATGTATGATTTATCTTCATCTTTGTATCAATCCTGTGAGGCAAATACTATTATCTCTCCTGTTTGACAGTTGAAGAACCTGAGCATCTTTTAGGTTAAGGTTTGTGTGTTTACCTGCAGTACACAAAGCTAAGGAGAGGAGACCCAAGATTCCAACCCCAGTGGGTCTCAATAGCCCAATACACAGCACTTGAATACAGTGTCCTTGTTCCAGTGGCTACTCTCAAACTTCAATCACGGGCAGGTAAATTGATAGCTTTCAGACTGACACCTGGGCACGTCTGACCCAATTATAAAAGTAAGCACATTCTCTTGGCCCAGCAATTTCATTTCTAGGAATTTTCACTAAGGAAATAATAGGTATATGTGTACAAAGAGTAATGGGCAAGTAAGTTTTATACATTGTTATTTAAGTTACTTATCACTAAATTATTAATAGTGTTACTAAGTTATTAGACTCAATGTCTAATAAGAGCTAGGCTAGACCCATTACAGCACATTCATACTGGAAATGTTAGGAAGTCATTGAAAGTCATATTGTAAAAGAATATCTGAGAGCACGGGGACATTCCTATGATATATTAAGCGAACAAAAGCAGATGCTATCCCAATTGTGTAGTACACATACAGGGTATATAATATGCGTTGAAAAAATATTAAAGGAGTTACACTATACTTTCTGAAAACACATGACCTCATTGAATTTGACTCAAGGCTGACACTTGGCCTTCTTGAGCCAGAGGTTCAATCTTTGAGAGGTTCTGTAACGATCAACATGTCTTCCCATTGCTCATGGAACAAAGTCCAGACTTCTGAACTTAGGTTGCAAGGGCTTAAATGACACTGGTCACCTTCTGACTATCCATCCTCTCTCTGTATTGCACACTGCGCTTTACCACACGGGCCCTTTTTAGCTCCTAGATTATGCCTGCTCAACCCTACTCCTTTGCAGGGCCTTTGCGCATACTGTTCCTTCTTCCTGGAATGCTTTCCCATTCTTCTCAGGTCTCAGTTTAAATGTCATTCCTCAGGTGTCCTTCCTCAACCACCTCATGTAATATAGGCATCCCTTTTATTCTCCTACACAGCATCTGTTCTTTTTTTAGCACATATGATAACGTATAATGACATCTTTATGTTTTTTACTTGTTCAATACCTGCCTTTTCATAAAAGCTAAGACCTGTGTGGGTAAGATCCACATCTGTTCACTACTGTACACGGGTGCCTACTCAGAGGCTATTCATGGTAGACGCTCAATAAAGACATCAAAATAAAAAGTTTCTGCACAGCAAAAGAAACCATCAACAAAACAACAAGAAAGCCCACTACATGGGAGAACATATTTGCCAACATTATATCTGATAAGGGCCTAATCTCCAAAATTTATAGGGAACTCATACAACTTAACAAAAGGAAGATAAACAATCCAATCAAAAAATGGGCAAAGGACCTAAATAGACACCTTTCAAAAGAGGACATTCAGAAAGCCAAGAGACATATGAAAACATGCTCAAAGTCGCTAATCATCTGAGAGATGCAAATCAAAACAACAATGAGGTACCATCTCACACCTGTCAGAATGGCTATCATCAACAAATCAACAAATGACAAGTGCTGGAGAGGATGTGGAGAAAAAGGAACACTTGTGCACTGCTGGTGGGAATGCAGACTGGTGCAGCCACTATGGAAGACAGTATGGAGTTTCCTCAAAAAACAAAACATGGAACTCCCATTTGACCCTGTGATCCCACTTCTAGGAATATATCCCAAGAAACCAGAAACACCAATCAGAAAGGATCTATGCACCCCTATGTTCATAGCAGCACAATTCACCATAGCTAAGATTTGGAAACAGCCTAAGTGCCCATCAGTAGATGAATGGATTAGAAAACTGTGGTACATCTACACGATGGAATACTATGCTGCTGTAAAAAAGAAGGAATTCTTACCATTTGCAACAGCATGGATGGAACTGGAGAGCATTATGCTAAGTGAAATAAGCCAGTCAATGAAAGAAAAATACCACATGATCTCACTCATTTATGGATAATAAAGACCATTATAAACTGATGAACAAAAATAGATACAGAGGCAGAGCAGCATCGAACAGACTGTCAAACTACAGCGGGAAGGCTGGGGAGGGTTGGGGGGCAGGAGGCGGGGGATAAGAGATCAACCGAAGGACTTGTATGCATGCATCTAAGCATAACCAATGGACATAAGACACTGTGGGGTAGGGGAGGTTGGGGGAATGTCAAGGGGAGGAAAAAAAGGCGACATATGTAATACTCTTTGTAATACTTTAAGCAATAAAACAAAATTTTAAAAAATAATAATAAATGAGCAAAGTTAAAACAAAGTTACTGGACACTGATTCCGTACCTAGCAAAACGCCATGGAGGGTTAGACACGGACTAGATAGCAGGTGGCTGGTAATCAACGTAAATCAGTGTGACACCCAGGCAACAAGAATTCATACAAGGAAATGCTTCACTTATTTATAAACTGTTTTCTAGGAATGGCTCATTGGATCTTAACTGTGTCCTACATCCTGGAAGTAATATGAACTACACAGAAATATCACTGAGCACAGGTCTCCCACTTTCCTAAAGGACCTGGGGCCAGGTACACAGGCTGATGTGGAGTCAACCTGTTTCTATCTCTCCCTTTCTCTGAAATCAATAAAAACATATTTTCAAAAAAGATTTTTAAAAAAGGAAAATTTTCCTATGCAAAGCTTTGTAGGAAGCTTAAGAGCAATTATAAGAAAATATAAAACATAATTGTACACAGTAACTTAATTTTTCCCCTGCTGATGGGAAAATGCATTCTTTATCTGACTCTAAAAACAGAACATGCAGGGCTAGCTTAGGACCATCAGTGGTTCCTGGGCAATGTTGTCTGCTGACACGGAACTGTGTGCTTGCAGTGGGGGCTGGCTGGGGATGGCACACATATTTTCCATGCCCTATTCAAAGAGCAACTTCTATCTGCTACCATGCTATCAATTTTTCCAACAGTTGAATGCAAATTCACTTCATAAATCAATCAGTACAAGAGGTCAGAAGCCAACCACAGCCAATTAAAGCCTCTCAGCAATAATTCATCCAAGATCTGAGTAAGGATTTTTTTTCTTCAAGTCCTAGGAGGCTCTTGTTTATTTTAATCAGATCAGTAGAGGAAGAACTAAATTGGGTAGAACCCGCATTTTTCTCTTATCCCAGAGCACAAACTCAGATGTTTTTATAAGGAAGGGAAGAGGAAGAGGAGAAAGATATGAGGAAAGAGTGGGCTGAAGAATGAGAACCCTTCCTCCACATAAAGTAGTGTTACCGAGGCTCTCCTCGAGGCTAGACCTGCTTCTAAGGGCTTCATTCTGGGACTGAGTCTTGTCAGAGTTGTGTCCAACAAAAAAATACAACTAAGCTGCTTTTCAGTGAGTGCCTGTGTCCTAGCCCCCAGAGTCCCACTCAACACTGGCTAGCACGAAAAACGCCGTTAGACTCTAGGCCCTGCTGCAGGGCTCCCTGGTTATCAGCTCATTTGGTTTCAAGATTCTCCCTGCAGCCCCAGGTCTAGCCAGACTCTTGATTGATCACTCCAGGGCCTGCAATGACATCTACTGGAGGTCGGGACCAAGGAACTGCAGGCTTCTGCAGGCCAGTTGCCGACACTGGCCCCCAGCCTCCTCCGTGTGGCAGAACAGAGCCTGGGCGGCCTGTGCAGGTTGGTCGGAGGGGCTCAGTGCCGCAGAACACACTCCTGTCTAATGAACAAGGCTCTGATTTAATCCCCCTCTCAGATAGCCTCAGGCGCATGAGCAAATCTCCCAGCTACTTTTTAAAACAAAATGCTTTGTTTTCTAATTATAAATGGAAAAATAAATACTTATCATAACAATCTGCAGGTTTGAAGTGTATAAAGAAAAAAAGATAAACACTCCCTATTTGCACCCTCTTACTGACCACTCACTACTCGCATCCTAAAGTAACCAATGGCAATTGTTCTGCGAATATCCTCCTGTGACTTGTAAAGTGTCTATACAAGCACCTGTGATCCTACAGACATGATAAATATTACTGTGCAATTAACTTGCTTTCTTCTCCCCCCACAATCCAAAGTCGCGTGGACGTGTTTTTGCAGGTATTGTTTAGAAACTCTAGACAAAACTATGAGGTCTTTGCGCAAGTTCTGCAGGACACTCAACAAAGTAAATAGGAACATCAGCTTTGTTGTCCTGGTTGCTATCTTTTAGATTTCACCCAAGGAGGTCCAAAGCCCCCCTGGTTCAGAATGAAGGAGGTACATCAAAGAACTCATACTGTTTTATTTCTCCACAATGCCAGGGTAGCTATGGCTATTTGTGTCCGATTTCTCTTTCTTAGGAAATTCTGTCTTCAGATTTTGCCTAGATTTTGAGGCGTGTGCAAAGGGAAGCTGACAGCAAGAGACACTGTCTCCCTCTCGGAGGTCTCTCTGCAACTGCCAACACCCTATGGTCCTATCTGAGGATGAGGAAATGCTGTGTGTGCTTGTGCAGGCAAATTTTGTCCACTCTGTCGTTATCCTGTACGGGGTGACTAGGCCCTCACCCACGCCAGCCAGGAGCACAGAGCCCTGCAGAAAACACATCACAATAAACAGGGTAACACCCAAGACACTTAGCTATTGGAACAGCTGGCATTTCAATGAAACTATGTGAGTCCAAGAGTAGCGTTAGAAGTCATCAGGTCCTAGGCAATGCCTGAGAAAATTAACATAAAGTGGAATCCTGTCCCACTCCCAGGACTCCAGAGAGACAGGAGGGAAGTGTGAACATTCAGAGTGGCCATGCCCAGCTCCACGGTTGTCCTTTGTTCTGTATTCATCACCAGCATCACCATCTACAGAGATGGGGATGTTCTTGGGATGAGGTCCTCAGGTGTCTCTCTCAACTCTGCTGGGGAGACAAGAGACCAACACACCCTCACCTCCACCCTGCGTTGGGGCAAGAACATAAATAAAGAGACACAGCTGAGTGAATCAAGATAAGAGCTAAGAAAAAGTCATGCATCTTGGGAGAGAAGAGGGTGCTCTGACACCAAGATTAAGCCCCTAAATCCTGCCTCACACTAACAAGGATAAGGAGTCTCCTTCCAGCTGGAGACAGAACAGCCCTCACAGAGTTATTTATCATGCGCCCACCATGTTTATTATTGTTTGAGAGCCAGAGAAAGTGGCTGTGTTTACGGCAGGCAGGTTAAAGGGAAATCCGAACTCTGCACACAGGATTCGTGAGTCTCCTGGAGCCTGCTGGAGATTAGACAGCGAGAATCATGAGGCGTGGAAACCCACACTGATAGACACATACATATTCCCTAATCGCACCGTGTGTGTGTTTATCAGTGGACTGTGAGCTTCTGGAAGTTAGGGGTGGTGCTTCATCCCCTCCACATCCTCTCCCAATCATCCTTTCACAGGAATGAGATTTATGAAGCAGGAGCTCCATAAATACTTGTGAAATGGACTCAATCAGAGAACAGAATCTGTTCTGATCGCCAGTGAAAACAACTTAATCTTCAGCTAATACTATTCAGAGTCTGGTAGAGGAGGGACTAGATTAGCCAGGGCATGAGGAAGAGACCGCAGAAGTTAACAGAGGTGCTCCTTCCAGCCTTCCCAGTGGATTGAGTAGAGCAGCTATTAGCTTTCATGAAATGGGTGATTCCATTTGTTGAAATAATTTTTTAAAGTTTTCTCAATAACATTTTAGTGTGGTGGTCAAATCTTCTCCCTCTCCTCATTTTAGACACAAGGCTCAAAATATGCCCCCACATGCCGGTTTCCTTCTCCTTTCTCCTATCCTGTGAACTTTAATTCAGGGAAATTGGAGTAAACTGAGGTAGACTGTTTTCTGAGAGCACGATTTGGCAGGAGAAGGGAGGGGAGGGCCAGGAGGAGATTCAGTGAGGAACTGGGGAAAAGGTGCTGTTTTGGTGAACACTATAGTTTGCCTGCAAAAAAGAACACGTGGGAATATCTGCAATACCAAGGCCACTTTTAAATATATGATAAGATGCTCAACTTCTCTCATAACAAGAGGGCTGTCAATGAAAACTACACTGAGAAACCATCTCTTACTTACTAGCTGGTGGAAACCCAAAAGTTTGATAACTGTGAGGCTGGGGAGTAGAGAGAGGAACAGGCCTCTCATGCATTATTGGTAGGATGCAAAATGCTACATTCCTATCGAGGAGAATTTGGCCATATTTATCAAAATTATACATGCATTTACTCTTTGACCAGCAATCCCTCTCATTCCTAAGAATCTTCTCTGAAGATAAGTCTACACAGATATGAAACAACATATGCATGAATGATTATGGTTATTCATGGTAGCTTTATTTAATTGCAAAAGATTGGTGCCGTCAATAGGGCACTGGTTGGATCATCCATGTCAAGCATGTCAAACTTGTGACCTGTGGGCCGCATGCCTCATTTATTTGGCCCGTGTTAGCCTTTGAGTTTGACATGTGTGAGCCACGTAATAGAGAGCTTTACAGCGTAAAAGAGAATGATGTACTGATGCAGAGAGCTCTCCATATATATTGTTAAATTTAAAAAAAAAAACCAAGCTGCAGAACTGTATGTATCCTATACTACATTTGATGTAAAAAAAAAGAAGGGAGAATATGAATATATGTGATGCATTTTTGCTTATTTTTTCTAGAAGAACTACAAGAAGGATCAACTGCAACAAGATGAAAATGTGTATATATGGGAGAGGGGATGTGGATGGGAGTGGGACTTCTCTAAGGATACCTTTTATATTGCTTTGACTTTATAAAAAATGTATTTTTATTGATTTCAAAGAGAAAGAGAAAGGGAGAAAGAGATAGAGACATCAATGATGAGTGAGAATCATTGATTGGCTGCCTCCTGCACGCCCCACACTGGGAGTTGAGCCCGAAACCCGGGGATGTGCCCTTGATTGGAATCGAACCCAGGACCCTTCAGGCTGCAGGCTGGCATTCTATCCACTGAGAAAACTAGCTAGGGCATCGCTTTGACTGTTGAATATTGTAAATGTTTTATATGTTCTAAAAGTAAACTTCTGTTAGTGGTTGCTTGGGGTTGGAAAGTGAACTGGATGATGAAGATTGACTATGAGGGAGAGACACAGGGAGATTTTGGGGGGTGATAGAAATGTGTGATATATTGATTGTACTGGTGGTTACTCAACTGTATGCATTTATAAAAACTCATTAAACTACTCACTTAAAATAGATGCACTTAATTATATGTAAAGAATACTTCGATGAAGTATATGATGTTTTTAAGCACCCTGTGTCTATTTATTTTTTAAGTTCTCCTTGCTCTATAAGCATGTGTGCAGTTTGTGTGGAGTGTGCTAGAAAGGTGTTCTAAGGAGAGTGGGTCTGAGACTTGCCACTTCCTATGAACAGCTCTTTCTGAGAAAGATCAGATGGTCTGTTTGGAAGTCAGCGCTGTTTTCCCATCACCAAGGAGATTGCTGCGGAACGCCGCCCCCAAAGTTCATTATCTCAGCATTTAGTGTTTTGTTTTTGTTTTTTCAAAATACAAAAAAGTAATTAGAAGACATAATGGGCAATAACCTCTGTGCCAAATTACCTTGTTTTAATTTGATGACGCTTTTGAATTGTTCAAGCTCTAATAATTAATTTAAAAACTGCCAGTCTCTTGATGGGATTTTTTTTTGGAATGTGCATGCCAAGTACTATAAGGAATGTTTTTCACGGTAAAATCTTAACCCCCCATGACACACAATGACCACCGGACCACTGATCTGCTTCAAATATTCCAAAGATAATAAGCCACAAGTTCACAGGAGGAAATGATTGCCTGGCCAGCCTCTCGCAGTCTCGGTTTGGCTATTTCTGTAGTGACATTTATAAAATCCATTGCTCTAATCAGGTCATAAGAAGTCTGAATCAGGTTTCAGATTCACTCGGAGTTGATAACTGAGCTCATTCCTGAAAGGCCTGTGGAGCACTAAAGCCCTGAAGTGAAACCATGGAAATAAGTGATTTGAATAGGAGAGTCTGTACTTTGGTAAAGAAAACAAGCCTCATCGGGGCGCTCGTGAAACAAGCTTTGCCAAAACCTAGTAAGATTCATGAAGGTAAAATTAAGGAATACACTGTGCATCTTGTGTTCTAGGAGAAGAGAGATGAGCAGAAGGGAGAGAAACGATCCACCTCGGGTACCCCCTAACCTGTGTAAGAGTGGGCTGGTGTGGAGGCGTTCCTTCTCCCTGAGAGAATGCAATTCCACTGCTTTTCTTCCACTGATAGGGATAGTTGGCTCTCTGAATGAACCGGAGCAGAGTTCCAGGCCATCTTTTATAAATGTTTGTTCTCCACAAGGGCAGGGCGACTTCCTAAGTGGGTAAGCTGGCTGAAGATCTGAGCGAGCTTAGAAAAGACAGCCAGGCCTGCCCTTGAACTCCAGGAGCTGTGCACAACAGCACACACACGCTCCACCCTGGCTCAGGGGCCGAAGTGGAGCCCCGAAGAAGCCTACTCTTTCCTCATTCACGTGGCCTCAGACAGCCAGCCTTGGGCACAGCTTTCCCCCAGATATCTGTGTGGCTCCCTCCCTCTCTTTCTTCAAATCCTCATTCAAATGCACCTTTTCAATGAGGTCTTCCCTTTACTTCCTCCAGCCCCTATACTCAGCTCCATTGTTTTTTCTTTTATCCATACTTAATACCTTCTAACACTGCATACAATGTACTTATTATGTATATTGTATAACTCTCCTTCTACAACATGAACTCATGAGGGCAGGCTTTTGTCGTTTTCTACTGTGATATCACTGACATGTGAACAGTGCCTGGTGCACAGTAGGTGTTTCATAATTTTTGGATGAATAAGTAAATGAGTTATCCTGCACTTGCCTTCTGATGACCCTATTCGCTTTCATTGCAATTTTTTAATTCTCTATTTTCCTTAATGGATTCTAAGCTCCATGCAAGCAGGGATGGTGTCTATTTCACCCAGTAAATACCAGTACTCCCAGCTCTTGTCCTAATGCCAGACACACAAACAGGTCTTCCACAATTATTTACTAAATAAAAGAATTAATCCATCTTAACTATCTTCCTGAGTATGCTGAAATGGGAATAAGGAGTCCCAGATTCTAAGAGGCTTTGGGAATATCTCTTGATCTGAGTGGATTCAGCGTCTCCATATAAACAATGATGGGATTAGGCCAGAGCCACGAGAAAATCCTGTCTAGACTTTGAATTCCATGGACCTATGCATTTATGCCATGTCTTCCTCTCTTCTTATCTGTTTTTAAAAGTCTAGATTGAGTACAGTTCCTAAGATACATGCTTTTGGAAATTGTCTGTGGTGATGGTTGGGATTCCCAATAGATATTTCTTCAAACAGAGTCTATCTCCTCAAACAGTGTGGCTTATTCCAGGTTGAATACACGCCAGTGAGGTCTTCAATAAGGGCTCAGCCAAGCTGAGGAGAACCAGTGTTAGATGAGGTGGTTGAGGGGCTGACATCTGAAGACTCAAGAGAAAGGAATTCTCTGGAGAGGGAATAGCATGGTCAAGGTCCCGAGGAGCAAATATGCTTTATGTACACAAGAAATACAAAAATACCAGTGAGACTGGTGTATGGTAAGTGAGCTGTCACATGGGACAAACCAATCTAAATAAGTTTTATTCCTAATACCCAAACCTCTCCTCCACAGTTTAGTATGACGGCACTGGCAGTGGTAGAACTGAAAAACTTGCACTCAGGTTGGGGTTCCCCAAGACAGAGACTGCATCAAAATCCTATTTCTGGACTTCTTAGATGACTAATCTTTAATGGGTGGCTGTTTAGATAAAGTTTCTCTCCCTCTGATCTAACTTCTGTGTAGTTTCTTTGCATTCTAACCTCTGCCTTCCCTTTTCCACCCTTGACCACCTTGGTCTTCCAATGCCGCTTTAATGTTCAAGGCCAAGGCCACCTAGGTTAGTTCAAACCTCTCTTCCTGACCTGTCAGAGCTTCTTGATTTATGACTTCACAAGTCAGCTTCCAAATTATTGCCTTTCCTTATCCCTGATAACTGTTAGTTTCCACCCTTTGTCTGGCTTTCACTTCGGCTCTCTCTCTCTCTCTCTCTCTCTCTCTCTCTCTCTCTCTTCTCTAGCTGCATGCCTCTGGTGGCCCTACAAAATGCTCCACCCGCTTTAGCCTGCTTCTAGGTACTCTACACTTCAATGGAGGCTTTGTGCCTGGAGCTCACTTCCCCACCCTTAGCCAGATGGCAGGACACTGACTTGTAAGCGTGGCTAGAATCAGGATAAGGAATCAGGGCTGCAACATCTGAACATGTTCTCAGAAATAACATGCACAGTATTTACTGACAAATGCTAACCACCTGAATGGCAAAGCTTTCTTTAGTTCAATCAATTTCTTCTCTGAGCTCAGCACCTCATTTTCTGAACTATGCAATTTGATACTGTGTCATATATAGAGTTTTGCATTGTTTTTTGAATATTTTAATATGGCATCTTAACAAAGTAAAGTTCCTGAAAAGCAAAAACAGTGTCCTGTACTTTATTTGTAAATTTTAAGCCTTACAAATAAGTGTGTAAGTGTTACACATACATACAGGTGGTGCCTAATAAATACTAGCTGATTGATATTTGTTTCAATTCGGCTATGAGTTTTGGCACCAGAGCAGAGGTTATGGGAAGTATAGTCCTTCTCAGTAGATCTCCGTCACGGAGCTAAATGCTACCTCTAAAGTGGTGGCTAAAGTTAGAAAGCTGGAGGCTAAGCACTGCAGCCCTCCCACGTCCCTGGAAGGCCCACAGTTTCACAATTCTGGACTAAAGGGCAGCCCTTCCTGTTTTCTGTGATGATTAGATTGTTCACTCATTTGTTAATATTTAGTTAATATTATTATTGTCTTTTGAGTGATGAGCATGTACTATGTGTAAGATAAGGTGCTTATCATTGGGGGAGAGGGGGGGACACAAGAATTCTGAACCATGATATCCTAGCTCAGCCTGAGTTATGATCAGATAAAATTTGTGAGGAAGAACCGTGGGGGCAGAATCTGCAGACAATGGGTATCACACGTCAGGATCTGGGCGGCTGGCAGGATCTTGCCTCCTGGCTGGGATGTGATATCCTGGTGTAAGCCAAACCATGGGCTGTGTCTTTTGAATCAGGACTTTATTTTTCTTATTCTTCAGAACTTCTGATTATTTGAGGCTGGTTAGCCTATATATCAATATAATTTAATCATGTCAACATGATCAATACAATTCTACTGTTGCATCAAATTTTTTAACCCATCTTAACTGAATCAGATAAACCATATCATAAAAATTTACGGAGAAAATAGCTTTAAAAGCAGTTTGTAGATTAAATGAACTCATTCTGGTGTTCAATTTCCAGACAATAATTGCCCTTCAGAAATGCCAGCAGGATACAAGATGCTGTAAAGTTAGAGAAATGTGAACATTAACAGAACAGCCAGGTCAGTTATGATGTCATTAAATAAAACACACTCACATAACCTGAAGCCAAATAGACCATAAAATAGCTTATTTCTTTCCATATAGAAAGACCAAATGCACCTACCTTAAGCATGAGGACTGTCTGTGCCAGTTAAGTTGTATATTAGGTATTTTTCATAAGTTGAGTATAGTCAGAAACTCCAAGGATTTGATGAAAACATATAGTTAAGGCATGTAAAAATGTAAAATCAATTTTATTTTATTTTTTAATTATTAAAATTATTGGGGTGACATTGGTTAACAAAACTATATAGGTTTCAGGTGCACAGTTCTATAACACATCATCTGTGTATTGTACTGTGTATTCACTACCCGAAGTCAAGTCTCCTTCCGTCACCTTTTGTCCCGCTTTACCCTCTTCTGCCTCCCCCCACCCTCCTTCCCTCTGCCAATCACCATACAATTGTCTGTGTCTATGAGTTTTTGTTTTGTTTTGCTTAATCCCTTCACCTTTTTTACTCAGCCCCCCTCCCCTCTGACAGCTGTCAGTTTGTTGTCTGTATCTATGAGTTTGTTTCTATTTTGTTTGTTAGTTTATTTTGTTCATTAGATTCTACATGTAAGTGAAATCATATATTTGTCTTTCTCTGACTGGTTTATTTCACGTAGCATAATACTATCCAGGTTCATCCTATAAAATCAATTTTAAAAGCATCAACGAAGTACTGAAATTTAAAAATTTTAAATATTCTCCAATCTTTCTGAACATAATGGGTTAAATAAGATAATCTAAGTGAAAGAGCAACAGATTTAATAAATACTAGTAGACATTTGATAAGTTTTGGTAAAAACTTTGGGTTTATGTCCCAGCAATTGAGAAAGTAAATTATTCTAATCCCTGAAGCACAAATCCTTTACAATATTAAAGGAAGATATAATATAGCTGTCAGGCAATAGAAAATTAAACATAATTTTTATACTAGCTATTTATGTTACTTTAAATATACAATTTGGAAGGAGTTTAAAGAATCAAATGGCATTGCTCTAATGAAACCTATTTATGAGTGATGTTTCTCAATGCTTACCTATAAAAGAAAAATTGGAATATAATTGATGCAGAAATACTATGTCATTCTAGTAGTAAGTAATATCTATCCATGAATATATAGAAGAATTTTTTAAAAGGCCCACCTGTCTCATTAATCATTTACTTTTTGTGATTAATAATTATTTATCAAAATTTGTAATACATTTTATAAACTTTTGCTTAATTGCCACACACTGTGTAATTTTAATGAAAACTCAATCCAGAAGAAAAAAATCTAACTCTTAGAGGTGTATGATCACAGGCATTTTTTAAAAAAATTTCAGTTTATTTACATATTTCTGTGACAGAGAAATATGAGAAAGTTATCAGTAAGAAACTTTCAAGATTAAAATAATTTACATGAGGATGAAATTTTGAAGGTCAAGTAGAATGAAATATAAACTCAAGGGGAAATAGAAAGGATATAACATTTTGACTATTGAAAAGAGTGGGTTCATGTATTTAAAAGGTGACAGAGGGCACCAACCACCAAAGTAATTAAAGTATTTAGGTCCAGTTTTATTTTAAAATGCCAGTGTTTACAATAAACCCAAAAGTATTTTGTTTGCAACTTTCTAAACTTATAACACTTTTTGATGGTAAATATAAATTGTTCAAGGGGGTGAATAATTTTACAAAATGAATTTGGTACATATTAGAGCAAAAACATTGGGACATTCCTGCTGCAGGACATAATGTCCACACTGAACCCAAAGGATAAAGAAGAGCTGTCCAGGGGAAGTGGACTGGGGGCTGGGTGGCAACCCCTGAAGGGCAAAGACTGGGAGACTAGAGAGAGAGAGGATGACATAGTTATGGGAAAAGTATTTCATACAGAGTGAGGCCCCAGGTAGATAGTTGAATCCATGCGAGCAGACAGATCACCCAGGTGTAAGCAGAGCAGCAGAGTCTAAGGATAGAGCTTGAAGGACAGAGAAGGTGGAGAGGACTTCTGAGGACACTAAAAAGGTGTGTGGTCCAAGAAGTGGGGAGAGAATGGGGAGGAGGTACCATGTAAGCCAACAGGAGGAGAAGGGGAGGTGGGGGGAAGGAAGGAAACTGACAAGGGTCCATTGGTTTTAAAGGGAAAAAGAATTGCTAATGATGTGTTAGTTAAGAGTCTCTAGGTAGCAAGCCTCAGAAAGTAGTTTAAGCAAGAAAAGTGGAAGTATAAAAAGTAAGAGAAAGAGTTGAACATCTGAGCAGGAATCAAGGCAGCTGCAGGATCTTGGGCTGGAGGGCTGTGTGGGCTTGATCTTCAGTGTATTGCCTGCCATTCTCCAGCTCAGCTTCAGTTACTCCCATTTTCTGGATTTCTGAGGACAGGTTTCAAACTTCTGAGAGATTGGCCCAGCTCAGGTCAGGTGTCTACTCTCAAATATTCAGTGATGGCCATGGGGTATGACAATGTGGTGCAGAAATGGGCAGTGTGGGCCCATTTCGGTGTATTGGGGCTGAATTAGAGAAGGGGGCGCTGCTGTTGGCAGGAAGTCACCCCAGATCTGTGGGGTCTACCACAGACTGCCTCAACAAGAGAAGTGGTAGGAGCAGAAGTCAGACTGCAGTGCTCAAGGGGTGAATGGGAGGTGAGAAAGTAGGCTTTTAAGAACTTGTTCATGAGGGGACAGAGGAAGAGGAGGTGGTGACCAGATGGAGTGAAGGGTTAAGGGGGGCATATCTTAATCCAATGGAACAGTATATGTACATCTAGTGTTTTCCCTCTCCCCCATGCACATGAAAATCTAATTTTAAAATTCACCTATAATAGTTTCTCAATGTGCCTGAAATATAAAATAGTTGATGTAAGGGGAAATAGTGATGTGGGGGAAAATAGTGACATAGGGGAAAGAATATGGACTTTATTTTTAAAAATTTATCTTTATTGTTGAAAACATTATAGATGTCTGCTTTTTCCCCCCATGACTCCCTCCACCCTGCACACCCCCAGGCCTTTACCACACTATTGTCTGTGTCCATGGGTTATGCATATATGCATATAAATTCTTTGGTTAATCTCTTCCTGCACTCCCCCCCTTCCCTCTGAGATTCTTCATTCTGTTCCATGACTTTAAATACAGAAGACCTGGGTTTGAGTCCTGAGCATTGCCTCTGAATAAAAGTATGACCGAGCAAGTCATTTAATTTCCCCAAACCTTATTTCTAATATGCAAAATGGAGATCATAAGAAATGTGAAATGATTAAACCATAACATGTATACAACCATTTCATAAACTGTAAAGAGTCAAACAAAAAATGCTATGTAACATCTCTAACAAGCATACTAGTTAGAATTGGCTGACATACACCAACCGCAGCATCATTCCTACTCCTCAGAAAATTCTACACACATTTTTGTTTTGGAGAGCATAGTTCTTTGGAAATGAAAAGGTCAATAGTAATTATCTAAACAATCTCTCTGATTGTGTTAAAAAGAAGCTGGTGTTCAGAGAAGTTTAGTGATTCACCTGAGGTCACACAACTAGTGAGGGACAAGATGAAGACTTGATTCAGGCTTTCCTTGGCTCCTAAACCTGTACTCATTCCACTTTAGGATCTACTTTTTGTATTTGATTTATATGTTTAAGTGTAACAGGCTATTTCTACTATACCATACATGACTTTCCCCCAAAGTCTTTTCACTATAGTGAAATCTACTTCTTTAGAAGTAAGAGAGATGTCTGTACTGCATAGTCTCAAATGGAAAGATAAATTTCTATTAGATCATAGAGTCCTTGCCTTCCAGTTGTGGGAATAAAGAAATCATGCCCAGATTGCTTAAGGGAATGGCTACTCAAGGCCAATAGCAGCCTCAAAATCTGTAGCCTTCTTGGGAGCACAGGTCTGAATCTTGGCAGGGTCAACATGGGAGCTTAACCTTTTAAGACAGATAAATTGAGTTCTTGGAATGCCCCTATTTAGTGGGCTCATAGGGGCCTTTCGGATGAGCCCCGTGCTAAGTGAAACTCTGTCTGCTTTGCATCAACTTTACACAATCTCAAGATAATCTCAGACTGGATCTCCATGAAGCCAAAGCCAGTAATAGGAAATTCAGTCTATCAACTCTTTATTTGGCATGGGAGAAATTGCTATATTGTCTATTGCAACATGAGTTATCATAGTAAAGTTTAGAAACTGCCTACATAGCCAAAAAATTAGAAAATGCTTTTAATGAATTATGATCCATTTGTGGGGAAAATATTGTGCAGCCAATGAAAATCATGCTTTCTTAGACTCTAAGCATCTTATGGAGCTAATTATATATTTTTGACAAATGTTGACACAGTATTGACTGAGCTGGCTGAGATCTCATATAAGTTCTTTAATAATGTTTCCATTTACTAATTATCATATTCATATTACCTGGCCCAGCTTGTAGCTCTGAATTATGACCACTACAAAGAAACTTCTGGGTTCCAATGAGATTCATCTGGATAGGGTGTAACTATAAAACTCTAGAAGTGAGTAAGATGTGAAAACTCTTAAAGAGTTAAACTATATAAATGTAAGTGCTATATCTCTGTTAAATACTTTTTTAAGTCTAAATAACAAAATACTTTTTCTACTAAGTAAATACTTTTCTAGTCTAATAATTTTTCAGTGTCTAATTCTGGCATCATAACAATGGTACAAATGATCTCTAATGAGCTATGATCAAAAGGATTGTAATAAGTACAGAAAGTATGTGGAGAAATTGGGACCCTCATACATTGTTCATGGGAAAGTAAAATGGCATAGCCATTTTGAAAAACAGTTTTGCAATTCCTCAAAATGTTAAACATAGAGTTACCCAGAAATTCCACTCTTCAGTATATACTAAAGAGAAATTAAAACATATGTCCACACAAAAATTCATGCACAAATGTTAATAGTAGCATTATTCATCATAGCCAAAAAGTGAAACCCAAATTTAACCCAACTGATGAATGAATAGACAAAATATAGTATATTCATACAATGGATAATATTCGCCCATAAAAAAGAATGACATACTAACACATACAACAACATGGATGAACCTGAAAACATGATGCTATGTGAAAGAAGCCAGTAACAAAATACCACCTATTTTATGAATCCATTTATATGAAACATCCAGAATGGACAAGTTTATAGAGACAGAAAATAGAGTAGTGATTGCTAAGGCTAGGGGTGAAGGGGTGTTTGGGGGAAAATACAGATTGAGTATTGAGTGGGTACAGTTTCCTTTTCGAGTGGTAAAATGTTCTAAAATTGATTGTGGTGATGGTTATACAACTCTGTGAATATACTAAAAACTATTGCATTGCACATCTTAAATGGGTGAATTGTACAGTATATGAATTATATCTCAATACAGCTGTTAAAAAAATAACCTCAGATACTAAAGAGCTCTTCTCCAATTAAATGCAAGTTCACACACATTGGAAAGTGGAGTATTTGTTTCTCCTCTGAACTTGAAAGGCTTGAGGCACCTGTAAGTTAAGATTTCAAATGAATGGGAAAAGGCATATCTGAAGCCACCAACAAATGAGGAAAATATCTGATCTAACATTTAGACCAGAAGTGCCATGCATCTAGATGATTTTTTAAGACACTAAGAAATGGTGGATGACAAAGTTGATGCTATTCAACAAGCCAAATATAAGCCAAAGCATTCTGTTTTATATCTCTCCCATAAAAATAATTTAAACTATCAGAAAGTCAGTGGAAAACCATACCTCGCATAGTATTTAGTGATACCAACTCTGTGATTTTCTTAACCAATTGATCCCAAT
This sequence comes from Myotis brandtii, assembly GCF_000412655.1. Classification (NCBI taxonomy): domain Eukaryota; kingdom Metazoa; phylum Chordata; class Mammalia; order Chiroptera; family Vespertilionidae; genus Myotis; species Myotis brandtii. The sequence continues at coordinate 750,890 of NW_005354761.1, read as the reverse complement.
CTGCCTATCAGAAGTGGAGGCAATTTTGATATATCTTTTGCTTGAGCTAGAGGGAGGAAGACATTCCCACATAATAATCACATCCTTATAGAAATTGAAAACGTATGTTCAAGCTGTGGTGGTCCTGCAAAAATATAAGCTCATAAAAGGGTTCTTGATTCATTGTCATCATTCATTTTGTTCACTGGAATCACCAGCGTTTTGCCAGGCTATACAATGACTGATAGCTTTTTCATAAAAGGAAATTTTACAAAATATTGAAATGTAGCCTATTTCTACCTGATAAATGCCTGGACCTGTAAACTTTGAACCCTCATTGGCCTTTGTTGCTCGTGACCTTGTTTAAATGATTAATGTTCTTTTAACAACTGCAGGCTGTAGGAGGCAGCATGAACTTACTGGGTCCAGACGCTTTATTTGAGGCAAAAAGAAGTTGTTCAAACATAAAACTGCTAGTAATATGCATTGTAGTACCCTCAGAGTTGTATCATTTTTAAATTTCAGTTACCTTACTAAAGGACAGTATGTATTTTTGAGGTATATACTTTTTATTTTTAAAAGTTGCAAAGAACTCCTGTTTTTTAATTTTTATCAGAAAAGCACTATGTTGATATAATGTATTATCTCCAAACTAAAAATGAATGGACAATTAGGATTATTTTATCACACATTTTAAATTATCAATGTTTTATCAATGTTTAGCAGCATTTTGTACCACTTTGCTATTATCATCAAGGTTAGTGAGTTGTATCATAGTGACACTGTGAAGGCTTAACCCCTTTAATTCTACCTTCTGTTAGTACCCATCTTAATACAGGGTGAAACCCCGCCCCCCTCAAAGGTATGCACACAATGTCTGTAGATTCTATTACATTTTGAAAATGAAATGTATTTTAATAAACACTGCCTTTATAATCATTCACAAAGTGTGTATACATTTTTGGGTCACCTCGTATATCAAATAATATATCAATATCCCCTTAAATATCAAAGATCTGCATTTAGCAGAAGTCAATAGAATTGCTTTCAAGGACTAAATGAAAATGAACTGGATCTTTCTTAATTAATGCCACTCTGGAAATGGAAAGACATAAAAAGTTTTTCCCACTGACTTTATACCAGATTTGAAAACAGAAGAAAAAAAAAAGGAAGTTTTACTGGTCTACAAAATGTTTAGTGAGCCCACGGTTCCCTGAAAATGTTCACAGGAAAGAAATAAAATCTGTTCAACATGGATGAACCTGAAAATAATTCATGCAGCCTGCAGTTGTTAAAAGAACATTAATCATTTAAACAAGTCGTTAGCAACTTGGTAAGTATACATCATTACTTCCAGTGGGTAGAGAATATTTGCAACACTTAAAGTGAATATGTTTGATAAAATAAATGTTCTATGACTAGAGGAAAAAAAATACCTTTCTTGTTTAAGGATAAGGGGAAGCCAGGAAGTTACCCTATTAGGGTTGGGGAGAGCAATTTTGTTTTAAAGAGCTCATCTACCAGGATATAAATGGATTATTACATCAGCACTACAACCGAGGCACTTCCTACCTCACCCAGGATCCACATCACTACAGCAGGGTTTTGGTTTAGCAATTTACATAAAATATTACTAGAGGTAGTTTTTTGTTGTTTTTTTTAAAAGCTCCAAGGTTAAAGTTGAAAATACCAATTTGAGGTTGTGCAGAGATGTGGCCATATTGAATGTCATTTCCACATTTTCCAGTAAATCATTTCATTATCCATAATAATAATCTTCACTGGCTTTACAAATAATTGCTTTGCTAAACTTAAAGGAAGTCTGATTTTAATTTGCTATCTACATCTACATTCTCAATTCTTTTTATAGATTTTTTAACAAGTTATCAGTAGAATCTTCCTTCACTCAAACATAAGTGAAAGTTTTATCTATCTTGAGATATCACAAAAATAATTTATTGCTGGGAAAACAAAACCTTTTGTCTCAAAATATATTTCTTCCCGACAGCTGTGGTATTTCAGGGAAAGCACCAAAGCTACAATGATCTGGACTGCAATCAACTGTTCTTAATGGGAAATTTTACAGACTTTTAATAAGATATCCTCAAATAATTTATGGGGAGAGGTTTTGAAGTGAAGGGGCATTGTTTGGCAATATGTTCTTCTAATCTCAGGAAATTTAAATAAGAGAGTGTTCATTTCCTCTGAATTCAGCAGTTCTTTAAAAAAAGGGAAAAAGATTAAGAAAAACACCTGCTACAACAACCCCAAAACATGACTTTCTTGGCTGAAACAAAATTGTTCTAAGACAAACAAACAAACACTTTAGGACTGTTGAAAACTTTCCTTGTAGACGTCCTCGTCTGTGGCAGGTTAGGAATTTCCACAAACAAATCCGCAAGGCCATACTTGTTTGAACATCCTCAGAGAACTGCCCCCTGTTTACTAAAAGTATAGAATAATCCCAGGTCACCTGCTTCTTGGACTAGGGGGTCCCAATCTCTTCTACGTCATGACACCGCCCCCCTCCCCCACACACCAGCTGTTTGGTTTTTTTTAATGTTATCTAATGTTATCTTTAATTCTTCCCGTTAAAGTTTTCACATTCATCTTCTTGATTTTTCCATCATTTTGTTGTAGGCTTTGTTTGTTTTGATTTGGTTTATAATGTCATAGTTTTTCTACTTAAAAATGGAACTTTTCCTGTCACTATAACAGTAATTTTATCACTTTAGGATATACCAGCACTCATTCCATTTGGTTCCTAACTGGAGTAGGAGATGAATGACATCTGTATACACATATCCCTCATACTTGAATGTACACACAAATCCCTTGGGCGTCCTGTTAACAAGGTAGTTCTGACTTAGTAGGCCTCATGTGGGGCTAGAAATTCTGCATCTCTAACAAGATGCCTGTGCTGCTGGCCCTTGGAGCAGCAAGGAGTAGATGACATCAATGGTCTCTTCCAACTTTAAACACCATATCCTGGGGTTTCTAGTGGGGTCCCTATGGAATCACTGGAGAGACTATGAAATGACCCAAAATTCTGATCAGAAATTTCAAAAGCTTCGACAACCACATAGACTGCCCTTCTTCAACAAATGCTACCAGGAGAATTAAAATAAAGCTAATGTTAGCTGGTCAGCAGCAAGGGTGATGTTGAACATATCTTTGTCTGGGTCAAGAGAAAATTATTTTATTCATTTTCATACTCCTTTCCTCTCTCTCTTTTGTTCCAATAACCTTGACCCTACTCCCCCACACACATTCAGTTGGGTAGCTCCTGTGCTTACATAACTTGCTTTCATTCATCAACATCATCCAGAAACTCATAGTTTACTGTTAAAAAGAAGGAAAAAAAAGAAAAAAATGATGCTGAGCTATACCTCTGGTAAGATGTACATGAATTTATTCAACGCATGGTTGTGTCCTCAAGGAAAAATAGGAGGAAATGAGAACTCATCATAAAGGTACCCAAGATATCGTGAGGCTTTAGCCACTAATCCAAGAGACTATTTTTCCTCTACCAATTCATTCCTATATCATTTTTACTGTATAGGTAGCTAGAATTGAGTTCTTCTTAAACCTTTAGCCAAAATATGAATTAAATTTTCCCCAACTTTAAAACAATTGACTAGCTTAGAATCTATTGTTGTGGGCTAGGTTTCATGGATTTATCTTCTTTTCTTTTGGGAATAAGAGATATATTAATTTAGAAAGATGGAAAATTGATATCTGTTTTCTGATCTCTTTGTTTCCATTTTCTGTATTTTTAAAAAGTATAGATCAAGGGTGATAATCTGAATTTTACACTTCACTTTGTAGATGAATACCCAGTTTTATGAACGAAAAGACTTCAAGAGTACTCAGGTTACATTGGATAAATGTAAGTGGAAAGAATTTTTTAAATTTTCAAGAACTTACTTTTTGTAAAATTTTTAAATGCATTTTCGCCCCATAAACCCTAGGTTGAACTCTTCAGAGACCAAATCAACTAAAGTCTGACATAAATTCAAAGACCTTCAGCAACAACAACAAAGCAAGCAAACAAAAGATGGAGAATGGGGCAGGGGACAGGGAGGGAAGAGCAGGCTAGACCTGAAATAGCTGTCTCTTTCTGAAAAGGTTTTTCTTTAGAGAGCATTCAGAGCTGTGAGGGAGAAAGGGAATATTGGTTCAGCCAGTGTAATCAATCCAAAGGGTCAACCGTGTAACTGATGATGCAGGCAGGTGACCCTCAGTTAGTTATTTATTGCTGTATAACAAACCATCCTGAAACTTAGAGTTTAAAACAATAGCTCTTCTTATTATATCTCATAATTTTGTGTATCAGGATTTTGAGAAGGGCTTGGCTGTTCCATGTGGTATCAACAGAGATCTCCTGGGGGTATTCAGCTGGTAGATGGGCTCATCTGTAGGATCCAAGACCCCTTCACCCACATGCCTGGTGACTGGAGAGGATGGCTGGACACCTAGGCTCAGCGGGGATTGTGGATCAGAATGCCATCATGTGGCTTCTCCAGCCTGGCAGCTTGAGGGGCCAGCCAGTGTCCCGTGAACAAGGCGGAATCTGCATGGCCTTTTGTGATGCAGCTTTGGAAGTCACACACATCACTTCCCTGTACTCTTTTGGTCATAGCAGTCATACATACACCTGCCCATATTCAAAGGAAGGGAACACGGACCTTGTCTCTTGAAGGGAGCAGTGTCAAAGAATTTGTGGCCATCTCTGAAAACTGCCACACCCTCAAGCCCATGAAGTAATGTTAGAAATGGTAGTCATCATTTAACTCCTGGCTAGCATAGTGAATGCAAACTCAAACAAACGTACCTTTTATTATCCATGTACGTATAAAAGGAAATATTTAAAGTAAAAGCTGCATCTCCTTAATCATAGTATATGGAGATGTAGAAATTAATCCTCTAAAATTTTATTACTCAATTTGGCAAATCCAAGACAACTACAAGACAATAAATTATAGCTCTTGCAAATAACAATATACCGTTTACTTATTATAAAGTATTTTTCCTGTTAGGATTTCACTCAATAACCCTGAAAAATTGATAATGATTAGTTTACAACGCATTTAATATCTATGAATTAAATATTACATGGGGCAATAATAAAAAATTATTGTTGGTGACTGTAGTCATAGTGTGTATAGTGGCTTTGTGCCTAACGTTGTTTTTAATCTTTTACTTACAATTTCCAAACTTCTGCCCGCCGCTTTGCAAGCAGCTTATTAAATTTTTATTATTTTTAACTGGTAAAACAAATTAAAATCCAGGGAGGATTTATTTTTGGCAAAGGAATGACATAAGATGATATATATAACTTTGTAAACCACTCATTAGCTTGCACTTTTAGTTGCTCACTGTCCAAATTGTTCTTCTCTGATCTGGCAGCAAATGAGATTTGCATGCAGTTTTTAAAAAGTTGGCAAAAATCTCAAAAACCGAGGGTCTGGCACAAGCTGGCTCATCAGAGAAAACACCATCCTCACACCCTTAAGCACCTATTCTCACGGATGATGTTTTCCTGGACGACCTCTTCTATGTTATTTGTAGGTCAATTAAATATAAATACACTTGGGGAGTGACTCTTAATACATTGGGTGGTTCTTTTTGGGGCAATGAAAGTATTCTAAAATTAAATAGTGGTGATGGCTGCACCACTTTCTGGGAAAAATAAATCCCACTGAATTGTACATTTTTAAAGGGTGAATTTTATGGTATGTGAGTTATATCTCAACAAAAAATATAAATATGCTAGTAATAATACACGATCCTTATAGAAAAATGAGGAAAGGGATATTATGAACAACTGAAAACCTTTAAAAATACTTTAGCAAATGAAGTGATTGTAGAGCACAATCTAATTTATATTTTCCACCATTGTGTTGACAGTACCAGCCACAGTGAGGTATTAAATTCTGTAGTCAGGCAAAATGAATAGTGAGTTAATCTTTGCCACTTGTCCCCACTTACTATCACCACACCAGCCACACTCCCTAAACTGCTCATTAAAATGTCATGGAAAGAATGTGACCCAACCTCTTCAGCTGGGCTCTAACAAGACTATCAGTGCTACCAAATCAATATGTAAACTCACACACTCTGTTTGATCAACTATTCAAACTAATGTTTACTTTGAAATTCATCTGAAGCCACAGCACCGGAAACACCCACTACACTGAAAAATTGCTGCTCATGGTTATTAGGGTTTGTTTGTTAATATGGATAGCTTCTTCTTCTTCTTTTTTTTTTTGGGGGGGGGTGTCTTTTCTCCATCTGAATCATTTATCCATTATTAAGGTTCACGTTACGTTAAAAATAGTTTTTATTTGACTCTTTACTTCAAAAAAGGCAACAAAAATGACTGCCAGTAACTAATACTTATGGAGTATGGCACTGACACTAAAGAACTGAAATGATACACAAAAATATCTTTTATTTTCCAGGCCTAAATTGATTAAAAAAGAAGAAGAAGAAGAAGAAGAAGAAGTTTCTTGAATTAAGTCACCTAATGCTAGGGCTGCAACTATAATTCCATATCCCCTACCATATTCTTCCATAACAAAAACATAGATCCAGAAGTTTTGCCACTGGGGACCAATATATGATGGATTTGCCTCTGAAAACAGCAGGGGCCATGTGCTGCTAAGAGAGTAGATTTAAGTCATGTAGCTGAGCAGCAAAAAGCACCAGCAAGCACTTCACTCTCTGGGTTGGGGGGCACAAGACATTGAAGTAATGAGGTCATCTGGGTTCACTCTCATTTGTAGGCTCCCTCTCCTGGCATTCTCAGGCCCCTGGTGGCCCCCCGCCCCCCACGCGCCATGCACACACACTGCCCTTGTGAAGCCTGGAGCCCTCTGATATGTCTCTCCACTCAAGATGTCACCTCTGACCAGGCCTTTTGCTCCCAAATTAGCCCTTCCATAGCTCTCCACCAAAGCTCTGATTTCCTCACTGATTTTGCCCCATAAATGTTAGAAAAAGTGATATGGGATATTTATAAGGTGATCTTTGAAAACTGCACATTTCTATACAAATGGTCTTTATTATAACCAATATGTTAATACTCAGTGTGGTTTGTTTGCATATTAAAAGAGGATATTTGTGGTGATACTTTGGCCCAAGGAATGAATCTGTAATGGTAGAATGATAAATGGGAGGAATAGAGGGAGGTTTCCCATCCAACCATCCATTTATCCATCTATCACATCATATAACTGCTATCTACTCTGTGATATTGTCAAACATGTAAGGCTTCTGAATTCATTAGCTTGTAGTTAGAGACTGAACTTGGCATCTCTAATGCTAAAATGCTTACTATTGTATGTGTACTCTTCATATGGCTGAGAAAATGTGAATTACTTCACTTCAGTGAGTTTCCATGTTTATCCAAGGCTTATTGTTACACTGGGATTGTTCATTGTCCCAGGGAGTCCCTCCTACTCTGGCCCTTTAAACTGTCTAACCCACTAGGCACCACGCCCTCACTCTTCCTGGAAAGGAAGCACAAGCAGCAGAAGCCAGGTGGAGGACCTCCTCCCAGATTCTCTGTCACTGTGTTGTTCCTTTAAGGCAGTGGTTCTCAACCTTCCTCATGCCGCAACCCTTTAATACAGTTCCTCATGTTGTGGTGACCCCCAACCATAAAATTATTTTCGTTGCTACTTCATAACTGTAATTTTGCTACTGTTATCAATCGTCATGTAAATATCTGGTATGCAGGATGTATTTTCATTGTTACAAACTGAACATAATTAAAGCATAGTGATTAATCACAAAAACAATATGTAATTATATATGTTTTTTCCGATGGTCTTAGGCGACCCCTGTGAAAGGGTCATTCAACCCCCAAAGGGGTCACGACCCACAGGTTGAGAACCGCTGCTTTAAGGTCTCAGAGACTTGGCTCCACACCCTTACCTCAGTATGTGCTACCACTTTCTGTCTGAAGACCCACCGAGCCTCTTCTGGCTTTTTGAACTTTGGATTTTTATGAAATTCGAAACTCTGCTTCCTCTCCCAGTTTTGGCATGCATACCACTTAATTTCAGATGAGAAACTCTACCAGCATAGAGTCCTATAGGGACCAGCCTCATGTTCCAGCAGAGGTATAGATTCAGCCCTGGCCGGTTTGGCTTAGTGGATAGAGCATTGGCTTGGGAACCAAAGGGTTGTGGGTTCGATTCTGGGGGGAGACTTGGCTCCACACCCTTACCTCAGTATGTGCTACCACTTTCTGTCTGAAGACCCACCGAGCCTCTTCTGGCTTTTTGAACTTTGGATTTTTATGAACTTCGAAACTCTGCTTCCTCTCCCAGTTTTGGCATGCATACCACTTAATTTCAGATGAGAAACTCTACCAGCATAGAGTCCTATAGGGACCAGCCTCATGTTCCAGCAGAGGTATAGATTCAGCCCTGGCCGGTTTGGCTTAGTGGATAGAGCATTGGCTTGGGAACCAAAGGGTTGTGGGTTCGATTCTGGGGGATATCCTCTGGTGAGGATTAACAAACAACAACAACAAAAAAGAAGTGTAGATTCACACAGGAAAAATCTTACCTTCAACACTAGTAATTGTTACACAAGATAATGATTTGTTATATCATGGCTTACTTAGATTAGAATTAGCTAGGACAACCTGCGAAAATAACTCTTTTCTTTATAAGACTATAAACTCCATCTAACCAACCATAGATGATGACAGACACATGACATATTCTTGCATGCCTTAAATACAATGTTTATTCCATGGTATGGTATTCAGTGCCTCACATTTAACTTCTGGATGTTCTCATCCCCTTCAACACTAGTAATTGTTACACAAGATAATGATTTGTTATATCATGGTTACTTAGATTAGAATTAGCTAGGACAACCTGTGAAAATAACTCTTTTCTTTATAAGACTATAATCTCCATCTAACCAACCATAGATGATGACAGACACATGACATATTCTTGCATGCCTTAAATACAATGTTTATTCCATGGTATGGTATTCAGTGCCTCACATTTAACTTCTGGATGTTCTCATCCCAAGATTCTTAACATAATTACTTCTGCAAAGATCTTTTTTTCCAAATAATGTTACATCCTCAAATCTTTGGGGAGCCACCATTCAACCCCCTATGTCAGGGTTTCTGGGTATGAATTAGAGGCTGTCTGTCAGATGCAGTGTGTGGGAGTTGGAAGGCAGAAGTGAGGAGGGGGCCATTTTTCCACTCTTTTGGCTGAAGTTGTTAGCAATCACAGTTATGAAGATCACAGTTATCGAGATTTCCTGCAGCAAGTTAGCAGGCGGATCGCCTTTAACTTTGTGAAGGAAGTTACAGGGCTATGCAGTGGCTTCCTGGTGTCTAAAATACAGCTCCAGCCTCTCCCTTTCTCAGCTGGGGCAGAGGTAGCAGCTCCCCGGGAGGGTTAGTTCTTTGGGTTGTTCTGGGAGTTATTCTGGAAGTTCAACCTAGAACCTCATATTAAATCCCTTTCTACTTGAAATAGAAAGTTAGTTGTTTCTTGCAATCCAACCCTGTCCTTACATTTGCAACTGAAAATAAATTTTTAATATTTAAAATAGTATCATTTTAGATTGAGCTCCATCTTGTCTCTGATGTCGGGCTCATGGGGACTAGACCAAGAAGTCAATTGAACGATGGAGCACAGGGCATATTTTTTAGGGCAGTGAAACAAGCTACTCTGTTACATAGTAATGGAGGATAAATGACACCATACAGTTGCCAAAACCCATAAAATTTCACAGCACAAAGAGTGAAAACAAGTAAACACAACTTTTCAAAAACTCATTTAGGAGGCTGGTGGTGGTGGTGGGATGGAAGGAAGGGGGATCCTCCTGGAAAATGTGACAAAATAATCACTGTTTTGCAATTACATGAAATAACCTCGCTGAAGGAGTGAAGGGAAAAAATGCAGACCTAAGTAACTGGAAATGAGTAGTCGGTAAGATTAAAGGCCAAAATAACTGTTTTTTATTTTTTAAAGAAAAAGTATCATTTTCAATGGTCTTCACATGATTTTCCCCCATCTTTATTCTTACCTGGGACATTCATAAGGAAGATATAAGAGAATCCAGGCATTTTCTCCTTAATAACTTACATATTCTTGAAAAGGCAAGATTTGTTCATAAGCTAATGCAAAGATTGTAAAATAGTGGCTCAAGTGGCTGATTCAGCCTGCAGAAACACTTTTTTTAGTCTGCACCATGTTTTAAGAATACTGGAATTAGCTGCTTATATTTTAAAATCAGAGGGTTACCGGTACATATAAATTATATGGATCATATGGATTTCCAGCTTTTTTAAAAATCAGAAGCATGGCAACGATAAGCTGAAGCTAAGAAGATGTTGGCTCTTTAGACAAGATCTGTTACCCAGTTTGCCATGATCTTTTTTTTTTTTAAAAAATATTTTTATTGATTTCAGAGAGGAAGGGAGCAGGAGAGAGAAACATCAATGATGAGAGAGAATCATCAATTGACTGCCTCCTGGTGTCTCTCACTGGGGATTGAGCCTGCAGGGAATCAAACCATGATCTCCTGGTTCATAGGTCAACACTCAACCACTGAGCCATGCCAGCTGGGCTGCAATGGTCTTTACCAACCACTTAAGTTACCTTGTAACCTAAGAGGCCCCATTGATTTCTGAGTTTGCAACACTGGGAATAAAGGGCAACCTTATGAAAGATTATGAAGAGGATAAAGCTTGTCCTTCCAGCCTACATCATCTCTCGTTTCAGCACCCTTTCCCCATCTTCCAGCCTCACTTTACCCATTGGATTTCCCAAGGCTTCTTAACTTGCTTTCTGTTTTCCCAGAGAAAAGTAATGACAATGTGTGACTTAACAATGGCATCCTTTGCATTTGCAGAGAAGAGTCTAGAAAACACCGTTTTTAACTGAAAGCAATGGATCTTAATGACCACATTTTAGGCACTATGAGGCATATTCATGGCCATCACTCTTTTACTATTCATAAGCTAGGTCTTGGGCCCATTCTCTGTGCTGAAGCTTGAGAGGCATGTCCTCAATTGGAATTGCAATTCCTTTTTTTCTCAACATGGACATAGTAATAGTGAAACCTACTAGCTAGGAAGCCTTCAGTGTTGAAAACCGCTTATTAAATTCATTGGTGCTTTGATGTTCAATTCATGGGCAAACTCTCATGGTTATTTTGCCAAAGGAAGTTAAAGTCATCAAGTTGTGTTTTTTAATGGGGATTGATAACTTTTATGAAAGGGACTTTGAGGAATTTTAAAAGGACATCCATTTCCCTTCTTCCTAAGTACAGTGACATTGCCATGACCCTTTGAGCCTTCTCAACATTAGTGTGAATTTGCTGCTCTTTCATGAATTACACAACCCATCTAACAAAGTATTCTGACTTTTTCACCTAAATATCAAAAACTTTCAGTTAGCCAAGAGAAGAAAACATCATTATCCCAAGTCTTTCTCATACTTTGCTTCTATGGAAACCACTGACCATATACAGGAAAATAGCAGGCAGCCAAAGTTTAGATTGGGGCATTCATCTTCCCTTTATGATAAAAAAAAAAAAAGTTAGGCTGGTGACTTGGAAACTCACTACACGCTTCATTGGCAGAAATGCTCTCTTTCTGCTTGAAAGCGTGGGCACTAGAGAAGTGCCTCCCCTCACTGGGATGAGTAAAAACAATATCATTTTCCCAGATAGCTGCTGAATTGAAGTGAAGGATTATTTATTTAAACTTCTGAAGCATGAAGCAAAATGCAGCGAGTGTGTACTGTGTCTCTCTCAGAAACCATAAGTCAGGGGGAAGAGTTTACGAAGCGTTCGCTCGGCGGGCTGATTCCCACTTTCTCATATAAACCACACAGTGCGTGAGGTTGCAGCACCCGCCTCTGAATCACGCCCCCACCCTCCACCCCCGCCCCAAATGCAATATTTTCTGCTCCTTACTTCCTATTATTGCCCAATCTTATTACCTCTTATCTCTCACAAAAATGTTTTAAATTATTCCACTACTAATGGTTGATGAAAAGCTCTTTTATTACTTACTAACAGTCGTTGTTATTACCAAAAACAGTGGGTCTGGAAACCTCTGCTATCCCCACTCTAATGCTACTGACAGCCCCACATAACATCCTGGGTTTTCCTAATCCCATCACGTTAGCACCTAATTGCTCCTGTGAGTTTCACACCTTCCTTAAAACCTGGTGTGGCCACCTGCAATCACACCTCTTGCATGGGAGCCTCCAAACAAGTTCTCTCCAGAGCTGCTGGATAGAGCATTGATAAAAACAGATGTGGAGGTGAAGCTTAACATTGGCCTTGTTAACTAGTCTTTTTACTTTCTTTCATCTAAACACAAGCCCTTCACCAGATCCCAGAGGCCTTCTAAGGCTCAAAATGTCTCTGATTTTGTGTTATACTCCAAAATATATTGCCCTGCTCCCTTCCTTCTGTGTTTTAGTTTCCTATTGTTGCTGTAACAAGTTATCACAAATTTAATGACTTAAAACCAGAAATCGATTCTCTTACAATTCTGGAAGCTAAAAGTTTAAAATAAGTCTCATGCGACTGAAATGACTGTTGGCTGGGCCAGTTCTTTCTGGAGGCTCCAGAGGGAAATCTATTACTTGCCTCTTCCAGCTTCTGGTGGCTGCTGGCATTCTTTGGATTGTGGTCCCATCACTTCCATTTTTGCTTTTGCTATCTTATCACCTTCTCTTTAGTCAAATTTCTTCTTGTCTCCCTCTTATAAGAATACTTGAGATTACATTTAGGGTTTAACTGGATAATCCAGGATAATCTCACTATCTCTTTCTAAATTGAATCTTTAAGTTAATTACACCTCAACGTTGTTCACTATCTCTTTCTAAATTGAATCTTTAAGTTAATTACACCTACAACGTTGTTGTTTTTTTGTCATATAAGGCAATATGCACAGGTCCTAGGGATTAGGACATGGACATCTTTGGGGCAGGGACACACACATTCAGCCTACCATATGCCCCAAGTGTGAATTAATGACATTGTTACTATTTTCTTCTAGGTAGTATGTTTTCTTTTTAAACCTGGATGTTATAAAAACACAGTGCATTATCAAAGTAATAACTCTCTGAGGGAAAAATCTTCAGGAATCTTGAGAGCCACTCTAAATGAGTGGTGCTCTAAATATACAAAGATTTTGATATTTGGATCTAGTAAAAGTATTTTTTTTTTATTCAAAGAAGTTCTATTTCCCTAGGTTCTCCTACAATTTCCCTCTAAAATAATCCAGAGCTTCTTGGATAAATAGCTGAACACGTGACTCCCTCGCTCTTAGCTTTTCTGCCCCTCAAATACCACCTTATCCGTGAGGCCTTCTCTGGCCACCCCTTTAAAACCTGCGATTGTGGTGGTCGTAGAGGAGGAAAAGTAATAGTGAAGCTGGCCTCACAGTGCCTACAGTCTGTGGGCTAGTTTCAAACAAGGTTGAGAAAAAAGAAAAGAAAAGAAAAAAAAAATAAATGAGTGGTGCTCTAAATATACAAAAATTTTGATATTTGGATCTAGTAAAAGCATTTTTTTTATTCAAAGAAGTTCTATTTCCCTTAGTTCTCCTACAATTTCCCTCTAAAATAATCCAGAGCTTCTTGGATAAATAGCTGATTCCCGGTCTAGGGTTGGAAATATACAAAATGAGCCTCAAACATCTCTCTGTGAAAATTAGAATGCCTTCAAAGACTCCTGGGATCCCTTAAAAGGAGAAAAGAGACAACTTACAAAAGCTCCCATTGGCCAATAGTCACAATGGATTGAAATACATAGGGTGTCCCCCAAAAATGTATACATACTTTGAATAATTATTAATTCCAATGGGTTAAAACTGAAAAGAAAGAAACATCAATTGAGTTATCAGCTTTTAGTAGTGTATACATTTTTTGAAAACTCTGTATATAAATCCATGAATTTAGACTGATATTAAAAAGTATATTTCTTGTCATCTTTGAATGATGCTAGGAAATCAGGTTATTATTTTAAAATCTAGCAAATAAATGGAAAGAATCAAGCATTTATCTTGTTTCTCTAGTATAAACTATATCCCAGAGTAATCAAATAGTTAATGAGAGGAAATTCCTCTTTATAGAATTCTTTCAGCTGATAAATAATGAAGGAATTCTAGAATTAGAAAAATCAAGGTGGTACCTAATGAATTTGTGAATTATGCAACCCCTAATGAATGAATGGATTCAGGTAATGTTGATCCATGCCTGCGAATATCTCAAAAACTAAAACAATCAGGTATATGTGCCTGCTGATAGAAGTGCACGTCTATAAACCATTACTTATAAAACAGCCTGCCAAAATAAACATAATAAAAACTCTAGATCTAACAACCAATTCACAGGAAATAAAATTCACAGGAAATATAACTAACACTAGGTTAGATGTAACTTGTAAAATCCTCATCTGAGGTACCCTATAGAACCAAAATCAAAAGAAAAAAGAGATGGAGAGGGAACCTATAAATTAGAAGACTCGGTTGACATATCAATTAATGAAAAGATCTAGAATCTAGGTGTAGCCTTATTCAAGCAAACTTCAAAAATCTAACCAAACAATCAGGGAAACTTGAACTTTGACTAGATGTTTGATGATGTTAAGGAATTATGATTAATTTCTTAGGTAGGTTTTTTTAAAGTTCTTGTCATTTAGTGCTACATACAGAAATATTTACAGACAAGTGATATGATGTTTGCATTGTTTCAAAACAACCTAAGGTGAAGTGAGAACCAATGGATAAAATAAGATTGGCCACAAAATAGTAACTGTTGGAACTGGATGATAGGTACCTAAGAATTCATTATACTATTCTCTCCACTTTTGTATATGTTTGATTTTTTTTTCATATTTGTCTTTGGTTTTCAGGTAAAAATCTAGCTTTTGCTTGTGGCTTAAACCTAACAACAATAAGAGTAATAATATTAAACACAGCTTATTCAGGGCATTTTTGTTTTATGTTGACAGTCAATGTCATTAGCCAAGGTTCATTAATTCTCTGTGGACTTGTTAGTAGGGAGCATAAGTTCCAGCTTCAGGCATTGGGGTACTAGCTAGCTATTCCATGCACCTTGCATTCTACGTGAATTTTACTTGAATGTCCCACTGTGTTTTGTCATATATTAGGGCTAGACACAAGATTTAAATATGCTATAAATCCTACCAAGTTTATAGATTGTTCTTATTACCTGTTCTCAAATATCTTGATAATATTCAAGACTATAAATCTGAGATTGGTTCAGGCCCTATGTACCTTGGCATTGGAGAGAAAATACAAGCAAAAATCAGCCCATCTTCTAATGCAGACTGTTTAAGAAAACACGGCTGAAAAATATTTAAAAATATATTCAAAATAATAGCATGGTTATTAGTCTGTAAGGATCTTCTCACTAAAGAGCTAACTGTCTCTAAATTACTACATCATTGGAGTCATCATTGATGTGTCCTGTGTGCTCTTTTGGGTAAATATTTTTGAGTGGTTGCTTCGTGCCAGGCACTGTGCTTAGCACTGAGTATACAGAGGCAATACAACACGCTCCTTCCTGTCCTTGAAGAAATAAGCCTGGTGGGTGGGAGAGATAAATGAATGAAAATATCTGGCAATTGATCTGATGGGAAGTCTCCAAGTTCTCTAGCTTTTGTATGT
>NW_005354761.1:723064-734474 GCF_000412655.1 Myotis brandtii | reverse complement strand
CGCGGGGCACATGCAAATACAAATATTGTATTTGTTCCCTTTTTGTTTTTTTACTTCAAAATAAGATATGTGCAGTGTGCATAGGAATTTGTTCATAGTTTTTTTTTAAACTATAGTCCGGCCCTCCAACGGTCTGAGGGACAGTGAACTGGCCCCCTGTTTAAAAAGTTTGAGGACCCCTGCTCTAGATCTAATAACCAATTCACAGGAAATACAATTCACAGGAAATACAACTAACACTAGGTTAGGTGTAACTTGTAAAATCCTCATCTGAGGTACCCTATAGAACCAAAATCAAAAGAAAAAAGAGATGGAGAGGGAACCTATAAATTAGAAGACTCGGTTGACATATCAATTAATGAAAAGATCTAGAATCTAGGTGTAGCCTTATTCAAGCAAACCTCAAAAATCTAACCAAACAATCAGGGAAACTTGAACTTTGACTAGATGTTTGATGATGTTAAGGAATTATGATTAATTTCCTAGGTAGGTTTTTTTAAAGTTCTTGTTATTTAGTGCTACATACAGAAATATTTACAGACAAGTGATATGATGTTTGCATTGTTTCAAAACAACCTAAGGTGAAGTGAGAACCAATGGATAAAATAAGATTGGCCACAAAATAGTAACTGTTGGAACTGGATGATAGGTACCTAAGAATTCATTATACTATTCTCTCCACTTTTGTATATGTTTGATTTTTTTTCATATTTGTCTTTGGTTTTCAGGTAAAAATCTAGCTTTTGCTTGTGGCTTAAACCTAACAACAATAAGAGTAATAATATTAAACACAGCTTATTCAGGGCATTTTTGTTTTATGTTGACAGTCAATGTCATTAGCCGAGGTTCATTAATTCTCTGTGGACTTGTTAGTAGGGAGCATAAGTTCCAGCTTCAGGCATTGGGGTACTAGCTAGCTATTCCATGCACCTTGCATTCTACGTGAATTTTACTTGAATGTCCCACTGTGTTTTGTCATATATTAGGGCTAGACACAAGATTTAAATATGCTATAAATCCTACCAAGTTTATAGATTGTTCTTATTACCTGTTCTCAAATATCTTGATAATATTCAAGACTATAAATCTGAGATTGGTTCAGGCCCTATGTACCTTGGCATTGGAGAGAAAATACAAGCAAAAATCAGCCCATCTTCTAATGCAGACTGTTTAAGAAAACACGGCTGAAAAATATTTAAAAATATATTCAAAATAATAGCATGGTTATTAGTCTGTAAGGATCTTCTCACTAAAGAGCTAACTGTCTCTAAATTACTACATCATTGGAGTCATCATTGATGTGTCCTGTGTGCTCTTTTGGGTAAATATTTTTGAGTGGTTGCTTCGTGCCAGGCACTGTGCTTAGCACTGAGTATACAGAGGCAATACAACACGCTCCTTCCTGTCCTTGAAGAAATAAGCCTGGTGGGTGGGAGAGATAAATGAATGAAAATATCTGGCAATTGATCTGATGGGAAGTCTCCAAGTTCTCTAGCTTTTGTATGTCGTCTTTCCCTCCAATTCTCATGGGCATTGTCTGAACCACCATCCTATGAGACTGCAGATGGCACAGTCCCTTTCCAAGAGACATTAGAGTTCAGTGGTTAAGATTATAGGCTCAGGTGCCAGACTGCATGAACTTGAGTGCTGGCTCCACTACTTCCTAAATATCTTGGAAATATTTAACTTCTTGTTCCTCTATTTCTTTATCTATAAACTGAGAATAATAAGGTTAGTGCTAGGATTAAAGGAGTTAACATCTGTAGAGACCTCAGAACAGTATCTGATGTAATAAGGACCTTATATGCTTGAGTGTCTTACCCATGTCTTCAGGCTGTCTTCCCATCAGTCTAGTGGTCATAATTGCTTCCTTTAATTCCACAAAGCACTCCTAACACATACTGTAGTGTTTATGCAGACATTGCTAGCACCTAGAGTCCACTGATGTCGCCTCTTCCCAGAAAGTCACTTATAGAACATTTCTCTGCTCAGCCCTCCACCTGCTATTGGGTTGCAATAATCAGCTGTTAAACCACAAGACAGGAGTCCCCTACAGCCTGTCCTCAGCTGCCACTCCAAGTCAAGCACCTCCAAAACTCTCTTTTGGTCCAGCAAGTAAGAGCCCTGTAAAATAATAATTTCTACTGAAATACTTCCTGCTCAAAGCAAAACTGTTTTTACATTGTTATACAAAATATTTAGCAACTGCCCTGAACTGCTCTGTCCCAAAGCAGCATTTGCTTTTACCTTCGCATAACTCCAAAGGCCCATTATAAGTTGTTTTTCTTACAAATAGAAGAGCAATGTTCCCTTAAAAAATTCTGCCATTACCTCTAGAATAGCTTACATTAATTGCATTTATTTCATGTGGTTTGACATTTTTTTAACCCCTGCTATATATGTATAAAATATTATTATCAGAGAGAACAAACCATGCATGGAAATCCCAGAGGGGTGACATATAGCCTTAAATCATTTTTATTTCAATATTCTTCTCCTCAAATGTTTATTATTTTTTCTTTATGTTTTTTATACTTTCCAACTTGCTACATTATACATGTTATGCTTACCATAAGAGGACATTGGGTATTTTAAAATGTATACCTGTTTTTTTTTCATTGCCCCCACCTTCTCTACATTCCATCACTTTCATCTTGACACTTCCCTGCTTAAGACCTAATAGTGGCTTCCTATTGTTTTTCTCCTCATATTTCCCACTGCACACTCTCATCACCCAAAGATATAATCTTAAATTTCAACAGGAAAGTGACTGCCTTTTTCCTATTTCTGAGGCCTTTCAGGAAAGTATCCTAAATGGCTAAACTAAACATGAAGGTACTGACATTTTTATCTTCTTTCTAGAAATCACCATTTATTTATATATTTTTAATCCTCACCCAAAGATAATTTTTAATTGATTTTAGAGAGAGAGGAAGTGTGTGTGTGTGTGTGTGTGAGAGAGAGAGAGAGAGAGAGAGAGAGAGAAGCATCAACTGGTTGCCTCCCATATGCACCCCGACCAGGGATGGCACCCACAACCTAAGTATGTGCTCTGACCAGGAATGGAACCCACCACCTTTTGGTGTACGGGAGAACACTCCAACCAACTGAGTCACCCAGCCAGGGTGGAATCACCATTATTTACTTACAAGAATCATGATAGCTACTATTAACAGCTGTGTTTCATGGATTTTGCCCAAGGTCATACAATTTAGAAGGTATCAGAGCCTGGATTAGGACCCAGGTAGGCTGTATGCCAAAGCCATAGGCTTTCCACAGCCCTTGGCAAGGAGAACTAATCATATTTATATTCACTATCAGTTGCACACATTGATATATTAGCTTTGAAAAAATCATTTCTAACTAAGCTAATTTGCTCCCATAGCTCTGGTAGCTTATGCCTCATAATTTAGCATAATTTATACTATCATGTATTTTTGCTAATTTTTTCTGATGTATAAATCTCATCTCCTTAATCAGATTATGGGCTTAATGAGGTGATGACCATGTGCTGAGCACATATGAAGGACTTACTGTAGCATAAACTAAGTTGAATACTTGCTTTATCAAAATAGCATCTTAAAGGTTATATGATTTCTAACCAAAATCCTTGAATAAAAGAATAATTTACTAACTCAGAGGATGTTTAATAAATGAGATAATGTATTTACAAAGGCCAGGGAAAAGCTAATATATCCCTTATTAAACTTTTTATTATCTTCCCTTAATATTTCTCAAACACTGAAGGTTCTGCCTGCCACCCACACAAAGAAAAACACCTTATCTTCATAATCTGCAAAAGGAAACACAAACGGACATAAAATTTGAAATGTTATATATTTATGGAACTACATAGGCTAACAGGAGATAAGAGATATAATACAAAGGAGGTGAAGCCAACTCAGACTTGCATTCAAGGGGCCTAAAGAAATCATGGAATTGTGCCTAGGATCTGTTTTTAACCAACAAATACCTGAGACAAGAAAAGCACTCGATAGCCAGACACAAGGTATTTCTGTCATGAGGTTACCAATGTTTGTTACCAAGCAACTTCGAATCCTGAAAATGTCAAAATGTTATTTGTTTATAAGCATTACTTTTGGAAGCATGGATTGCATGATGTGACCAATTATGAAATAAAATTTTCTGCCTGGGGAAATGTTTTCCTGTTTCCTCTGTCCATTCTGCCTCATCAGAAGGAGTGGAATGACGGAGGTGTGATGTTAATTAGCAAATCATCATCTTCATTAGTAAATTACATGACTTCTCTTGTGGGAATTTCTCTCAACGCCTTCCCTCTCCCCCTCCTCCAGCATTTTCCTTTTGGATTGGATCATATTTTCATGTGTTTCGTTTTCATTTGGCTGAGGTATTATGTCTCTCCAGGCAGACTCTAAGCTTTCCTGGGTTGGTTTTCTCTATTTTCTATAAGCCCCTTTGGCTCTTTCTACTGTAGAGTGCTGAAATAGGCATTCAATAAATTAAAGTATTATTGGGTTTTATTATTTTAGGGAGACAAAAATGGGGTCGTCCCTCTGCTTTACTCCTTGATTCTTCTGGCTTCCCTAAAACCACATTCTCAAACACAACACAGCTGAAATAACAACAGCACCAGCTTGCGTTTTTACAGTACCATATACTTTTCAGAGTGTTTTCACATCTCTTATCTCATTTGTTTCTCACCAAAATCCTATGAGGTAAGTAGAGCAGATATGGCTCATCTCATTTGATAGATGGTAAAACGGAGGAAGAGAGAGGTTAAGTGACTTGCCCAGTCTCTCACCACTCCAGTACGTCTGCCAGAATTATCTTCCTAAAAATAAATATAAACATGACATTCCCCTGCATAAAATCATCAACAGGACTCCGGCTGTCTACAGGGTAAAGTGCAAACTCCTTAGCAGGGCATGCAAGTCCCTTCACATCCTGGCCCCGTGCTCCTCACCAGCTTCATCTTCCACTACTTCCTCTACTTCCCTGCACGCTCCACGCCCCAACACACACAACGCCCACCATCCCCACCCCCACTTCATCAGCTCTCAAGACTGCATGCCTTTGGTATGGTGTCAGGTGGGGACTGGGAATATCGGGTGAGAGGTACTTTGTAAAGTATATGATTGTCTAACACTATGCTGTGCACCTGAAACTAAATAATATTGGAAGTAAACTGTACATGAAAAAATAAAACAAACAAACAAAAAGACTGCCTGCCTTTGGAAATGCAGCTTCCCTTGCCTGGAATGCCCTTTGGAGCTTAGACCTCTCACTACCACCTTCCACCCTGCTCAATCCTCTACGTGTAAGTCAAACAAAACCTCCTTTACTGTCTTGATTCTGGCTCCTTCTCGTCTGGGTAAGGTGGGCACCCATTTGAAAACCACCAGCTTCTACTTTGCTGTTCCCCCTCACCCTGCGCTATTTATTGATTTATTTGTTCTCTGCTGAATTGATTACCTTTTAACATACTCTATGATTTGCTTAGTAAGTCTTCTTGTCTGTCTCCCTCTGCTAGAATGTAAACCCCACAGGGGCAGGGACCTTTGCTGGTTTAGTTCCCTGGTGTATCTCAAGGGCCCAGAACAGTGTCTGTCACACACTAAGTGCACAGAAATTCAGAGGGCGTCACTTAAGCATCTGCCGTTCTGGCATTGATGAAACACAGCCCTGAGCTAGGAGAAAGTGAAGTAAAGCATTACAATGCGCAGGGTGATGATGCTGTGACGGTCGTGTGTGCTGGCTGAGATGAGAACTCAGAGAAGGAGCATCCCATGAGGCCAGGGCCCGGCAGGGTGTAGGTGAGAGCGGCAGACTGGAGAGGCTTAGCTTCATCCAGAAGGTGATACATAAGGAGAGCCTTGACAGCCATCCACAAGTTCACCAAGTTCAGGAGGAGGTGGGGAGAATTTCTGCATTTGAGAAATTACGAGTAATTCTTTCCAGCTTGATCTAAGGTGCATATGGAGGTAGTCCAGAGAAGTAACATCTGTACAGAAGAGGGAGACAGAGCCCCTGAGCATAAAGAGCTATGTTTTGGCCTCAGATTAAAATGTAATTAGATTGTTTCTACCTCCAAAACAAGTATGCTTCAGAGCACCCTTTCTCTGAAATGAAAAACAGTCAGGAATGATTAATTCTGATGTTAATAGCTTAGAGAGGAAAGCTGTCTGGAGTCTGGGCATTTCACCTTGATCTCCTGTGACTTTAGGAGAAAATCCTAGAGTGCATATCTTGAAATATTAATCCTGCTCATTCATGGAGCTTCTGTATCAGCAGAAAGTTGATATGTTTCTCCAATTGTGATATATAAATATTTAATTCAGTAGCAATTGCACTAAAGAATTTTTCAGGGAGGACTATTTTATCACTGACATTATTTAGAAGTGACTGTGGACGGTGGTGATAATAGTAAAGATTAATCAGCTTTATTATTGTTTTTAAATCATCTACAGACAGGGCACCTCCTATTATTTGTGCCATGGGGTGAACCCCTCCCACCATCCTGCCCTTGGTATGCCACAGGATATATGTGCTTTTCCGTATGCACATTATGTTTCAATATCAAGGTAAAAAGAAGAAAGACTATGTGGGGCAGCTCACAGCATTGGTGGGAGACCTGGACAAACAGGCTTGAAACAACACCCCGGCCACATGGTCCACCTCGCTTCATAAAACCATTTCTGCTGCTTGCATTGTTGTCGCTGAAAGCCAGAGTCCTCTACCACCACCTTTGCCACGCACACAGACTATGTGCATAGCTTTCTTCTTCAAGTTGCCCATTTCCAAATATTCTTTCAAGTGGGTCTGACTGATAATGCCTAGGTCAAATTGTGGGCAATTTGTATTCTGGATTGCTTCTCAGAGGAGATGGGAATCAGAAGGTTGGAAATCATAACAAGGAAGTCCAAAAAGTGGTAGGTAGCCAAAAAAATATGACAAAGCCCACTACAACATACTTCTTAGCTGTTCAATGTCAATATGTCCATATTCAATACTTAAACTCAATAACAGCATACAAACAATCACGATAAAATTCTCCAATGGAACATAATGCAAATATTCTTTATGCAAATGAAAACACTCACAAAACACTCACTCTCTGTCCAAAAGGGAAACAATCTAAATATATATCTACACTAATAAAAGAGAAACATGCAAATTAACCACCCCTCTGCAATGTCCCCAAGCCACGCCCACCAGCCAATGAGGATTGAGTATGCAAATTAACCCAACAAAGATGGCAGGTTAATTTGCATACACAGGCACCAGGCAGCCAGGGGTGGGGCAGGTATTTCCCCTGTGTCACCATGCGATGCTGGGGAAGTTCCTGCCCCGCGGCCGATTGCGTATGTGCAGGCACCAGGGAGCTGGGGGCGGGGCGGCACACACGGAAGCCTGGGTCGGGGCCTGGAGCTTCCCCCGCATTGCCATGGTGAAGCAGGGAAAGCTCCTGCCCCACTGGAGTGCGTGCGTGGGCACCGGCGCCAAAAGGCCTGTGTCCCTGGGAACCAGGCGTCCTTGGGAACCAGGCCACCCTGAGCCTGTAGGGTGCACATTGGGCTGATGGGACTCCCCCCCCCCCCACCCCCGTGCACAAATTTTGTGCACTGGGCCCCTAGTATGTGTGTGTGTGTGTGTGTGTGTGTGTGTGTGTGTGTATAAAATCATCCAAGTACTGCATCCAGCTCAGAATCTTAGCTCTCTGGATAACATGTGTCTCCTCAGGCCCCAGTGACCTTAATATTAAAAGATAAAGGTAACTGCCTCCAGTACACTGAATATACAATAGACAAGGAACAAGAATGCAGTAACAACTCCAGTTCAAGAAAAAGGAGAATGGGAAACACAGGGTGTTCTGGCATCTGGATTAAAGACTCCTTGCTGGTAATATAAGACCTTGGTTAGCAAATCTGATATCCTCTGGTTCTGCCTTCCAGAGGAATCCTCCTAGACCATTATTATCCATGGCCTCATATGAGAAGGGCTTTGGGAAGGATGCCTTTCTTGAGGGCCTCACAGAGCCCTCCCAGTTCACTTCTAGTAGGTGTGAGTTTTAGACCTGAGGTAGCCTTAGGGGTTGGACAATTATAGACTACTAGAGGCCCGGTGCACGAAATTGCACGGGTAGAGTCCCTAGGCCTGGCCGGTGACCAGGGCTGATCTGCAGGGCAACCGGTGGGGTGATGGGGGGACCCCGCTCGCACTCACCTTGGCTGGCCTGCCGCCGCTGCCGGTCGGGGCCTGTGGGCTGGGGGCAGCTCCTTTGTTGAGTGTCTGCCGCCTGGTGGTCAGTGTGCATCATTGTGACCAGTCGTTCCGCAGTTCAGTCGATTTGCATATTAGGGTATATAGATTGGGTCGGGGCCTGTGGGCTGGGGGCAGCTCCCGCGTTGAGTGTCTGCCGCCTGGTGGTCAGTGTGCATCATTGTGACCAGTTGTTCTGCAGTTCAGTCCATTTGCATATTAGGGTTTTATATAGATTGTCAGACAAGCCTGGTGTTTCTTTGGCAATATGCTGTTGTGGGACAATTTTTCTTGGGTTTCTTGTATGCAGAGGCACTGATGGCCCTTCATTTCAGACTATGTTTTCAAGGATGTTTGTATAGCAACTAGCCTTAGAAGATGGAGATAGTGTTTCCCTCCAGAACAAAGGGCAGACATGCTTGCAGTGCACTGTAAACTATTTAGATTCCCAAAGCTCAGGGTTCTTTTCCTGTAATGCAAACATCTGATACATAATGGGGCCCATCCACATAGTCTGAATTCACCCCTATTCTTTGGATCTTTGCTGAAAGTGACAAGAAGTAACCAGGATGGATGAACATGAATTAGATCTACTCTTCCCCCTAATGTAATAATAGCGTAAGACACCATGGTTTATATCATAAGAAACAAAAGGAGACAGTTTTCCATGGAGGATGTTTTGATATCAAATAGCAATATTCATGCTCTTCTTAGCCTGCAGAATCTGTGTCTTCACTGTCAAAGCCTTACTTCTTTCAGTTACCCAGTACTATATTTTAGGTTCTATGGCCTGAAACACTCCATTTCAGGTACCAAATCTGTTTGGTTAGGTTGGCTCCAAGTAACAAAACAAAACTGACCGTATAGTGGCTTAGACAAATAAGGGGTGAGTACTCCTTACAAAACTAGAAATCCACAGGTAAGCTCCCCAGGGCTTCACAGGTGGTTCCATAATGAACCAGGATGAAGAAAGATGAAAGGATAAAGGCTCCTGCCATTGAAGTATGCGTCCATTTAAATAACTTTTGAGAATGCGCCTCCCTCCCCCCCAGCAACTTTCCTTTCATCTTAGGCAAAAGATGTCACATCCCCAACCCAGCCGCAAGAGTCTTGAGAAGAATTCTCTAGGTGGGCATGATGCCACCCTGAACAAAAGCAGGATTCTGCTAAGAAAGTAAAAAGAGAAAAATGTGTATTGGATAAGTTACCAGCAGTGTCTGCCACAGCAATTTTTCAAATTTAAATATTATATAGGACAAATAAACTATATCTTTGAGCTATATCAGTTCTGCAGGTTTTCTGGGTACATGAACGTGGAGGTAAGGAGAACAGACACGAGAGGACTTCAATAGTCCAGATAAGAAATGATGAATGTCTGAATAACAATGTAAGTTCAAAGGTGGAAGAGCTGTTTGGAGTTGGGGGAAATCAGCTTTATTACTGGTTTTAGATGATAACCCTATTCTTTATGTCCCCTTCCAAGTGAAGAAAACTCTACAAAGTGTCCACTTTGACACTTCTGTCACTCCATATCTTTATCTCCCTCTGCCCAATGGGAAGTTGAGGGATTTCTCTGATCAATATGTGTGGGAAGAATATCTTGTGTTCATTTCAGGTCCACCATTCTTTTTTGGAGGCAAAGCTGCCTAACTTGTTTGAGCCTCTCTTGCTTCATCTTTAAATAATAATAGGATTTGGGTTAGTGTGTTTCATATACAAGCTCAAAATAATGTTTTTCCCCAAATATAAAAATTACTAACTCATAAACTATTCTTGCATTTGTATTGCTTGCAACTGACAAGTCTCTTAACTAGTGCATTAAGTTTTTCTCCTCCGGTATAGACATTCTTTTCTGAAGTCATTTAAGAAACATAAATAATGAATGCGTCTTTGGATTCATTATGTGAATGTTTGGAAACATTCACAGATTTATGAATGTTTCAATAATTAG
This sequence comes from Myotis brandtii, assembly GCF_000412655.1. NCBI lineage: Eukaryota > Metazoa > Chordata > Mammalia > Chiroptera > Vespertilionidae > Myotis > Myotis brandtii. The sequence continues at coordinate 724,282 of NW_005354761.1, read as the reverse complement.
CTCTGTCATGTGAAGTGAAGAAGTTAACTTTATGAATTTTCTCTTACTACAAAGATTAATGGGAAGATTGATGTTTTCTAATGGTCAAAGTGTTTGCGATTTAAGGCATTGTATTAGTTCTACTGCTAAATCTATAGCTCGGGTATAATATATTTCAGTGAGCCACCAATTAAGTGGTTTAAACATTAGTTGTTTCACCTATAAAGTTTCTATAATCATATGTTGCATCACTGTATAAAATTTAATTATTAGCAATAAATTTCTGAGATCCTAAGATGATAGTTACTTCAGAGTTACATCACAACAGCACTGAGAGATTTCAAGATTTTCACCATTTTAAATACACATTACAAAAATTTGTTAATTTGCACTTAATAAACTTTTTACTTACAAAATTATAACTTTAGATTTCAAAGTTTTCTCTCTGTGTTAATCAGAATTAGGTTCAGCTGTATATAAGAGAAATTCAGTATTATGGTGGATTAAACTAGATGGAGGTTTATTTTTCTGTGTAAAACAAGCCCATATGTAGGCAGTCATGGCCAACACATCTTCCTGATGTCATCAGGGATATGGGCTCCTTTCATCTTTCCTCTCCATCATCATGGCTTCCACCTCTAAGGCCATGTCTTGGTTTTAGTTTGGTTGCTGCAACTCCCACCACCAAGTTCATGTTTTAGGCAGAAAGGAGAAATGGGGTAAGGGCAAGAGTCAGCTTCCAAGTTGAGTTGTCTCCTTTTATAGAGTTTTCCCAGGAGCTACTCCCAAAACTGCCACTTCCATATCATTGGCTATCCCTAGCCTTAATAAGGCTGTCACATTTAATTGCATAGAAGGGTGCACTGCCACACCCACACTATAGGGAGTATTTGGCTACTAAGAAATAAGAGGGTGGATAACGAGTTGACAACTATCAGTCTCTGCCACACTTTAAAAAACACACAAAAACTCTGTCCCATATCTTTCTAGACTGTTGTAATCCATCTATTTTTTCATTCAAAAATTAAAAGCAATTATTACTAATATAAAAATATTTATTGTACCTTATTTATATCAGGCCTTTGATAGGTGAAGGGATGTAATGCAGAACACATCCCACCTTCTCAGAGCTCACAGTACAGCGATTCAGTTAAAGCTGGGGTCCTCAAACTTTTTAAACCGGGGCATTTTGCAGGGTCCCCCAGACCATTGGAGGGCCGGACTATAGTTTAAAAAAAA
>NW_005354761.1:717621-720974 GCF_000412655.1 Myotis brandtii | reverse complement strand
CAATAAAATATATATACACACACACACACACACACACACACACACACACACACTTTATCAGAAAAATAGTTTCATAGTTTTGAGATACCGGATATAGACTTGAAGACAAATTTTAAACATTAATATAATGAAAAGCATTCTCCTTGCAAAAAACGTAGTTTTGGTCCAATAATAAGATTTCAAGTGAAAATATTAATGTGGCCCTGGCAAATAAAATAATTAAAAATATAGCTAAATCCAGATTTTCCAGAATTTTTAATCAGAAAGAACAAGAAGATAGCAATAAAGGAAAAGCAGAAAAATTAAACAATAAAGAAGAACTATAAATATTTGGTTATATTTTTCAGGTAAAAAATCAACTGAGAAAATATTGTCTTGGAGAAGATTGGGGCCTTGTTCAACTACTTGGTAATTCATTTTTGAAAGTTCCTAGATATGTTTATAAGAAACTCTAAAGCATACAGTACAATAACAGATTGCTATTGTGGTGGTATGAATGACAATTCTTATTTTATTACCTTTAATACACCACTGACCTGTTTTATTTTGAGCATAAAATCAAGTTGAAATTGGCCAGCTCTAGTTTCAACTGGCTCCAAATTTCTTTATCTGAAACATTTGAAACATATAGAACATGCCATATGTAGAAGAATAAACAATATTTTTTATACCATTTGTCTGAGTTAAGCGAGACTTAAGTGCAAAAGAAAAAAAAAGCCCACAGAACACTACTTTTAATAAAAGTTTTAAAAATTCATTTAAAAATCAATTTGACCTGAGATATAATTTTTAAATGATTATAAAGCATAGGAATATAGGACATATACCTTTTCCTATGAGGTTGGTCTCTGTTGCCTACTTGGGAGTGGTTCTCCTACCCATAGCTATTAGGAATGGAATCCAATTTCCTGTGTTTTGAAAATTAGGAGAAAGCTTTAGAAAACTGGATTTCAAGCTGGGACATATAAGCATTCCTATCTCCATTCAAGATATATGCCTTAATTTTGTTTACTCTCATATCCCAAGTGCCTAAACAGTACCTGGCACATAACAGATATATATATATAAAATGAATAAAGTATGAATAAATGAATGAAAGTTTAAAGTTTCAAATAAGTTTGCCCACATCCTTTCACCATCTTCCTCTCAAGAATTTCCTGAAGGGATGTTTTTACTTCACAAAGATCATAGAATGAAGAAAAATAGTAAAAGCAATAAGACTTTGAAAAGTTCAATGAAACTGTACATATATTTTTTAGTCTGTATTTCTAGAAGTTTGCAAATAATAGTGTCTTGGGGAAGGAGCTCAGAGATTATTCTATATGACTGCTTGCTGGGTGCTGGGCACTGAGGAAGGTGCAAGGAATGCTGTGTAAATGTGCACATAAGTTCCTGCCTTCAGGTTCAGTGTTTCTCCATCATCAAGGGTATTCCATGCAATAATTAATCTTTTTAAATTTAGTCTATCCAGATGTTTTCTGTCCTACCTCCTACCTAATCCTCTTTTATTTGTTTTGCTGTCATTTTTTTATATTGAGCTATAATCATGATATCAATAAACTGCACGTTTTTAAGAATACAACTTGATAAATCTTATATATGTACACAACCATGACACAATTGCCACAATCAAGATAATGAATATATCCATAACCCCCCAATATTTCCTCATACCCCTCTGTAATCCTTCTCTCCCTACTCCTTGCCTACTCCCCCTCATCCAGGCAACAATAATCCACAGTGCTGCCACTTTAGATCAGTTTGTATATTCTAGAGTTTTATATAAATGGAATCATACAATATATCTGGTTTCTTTCATGCAAGAAAATTATTTTGAGATTTATCCATATTGTTGCATGTATCAATATTTTTCCTTTTTATTGCAGAGTAGTATTCTATCACATAGCTATATAACAATTTACCTGTTGATGAACATTTAGATTGTTGCCTGTTTTGGCTATTAAAAATAAAGCTGCTGCCTTTTTTGAAAATAGCGCCTCAAAAAGCTAAACATAAAGTTACCATATAATCCAGTGATTTCACTCTTAGGTACATACCCAGGAGAAATATAAACATAAGTACCCACAATATCTTGTGCATAAATGTTCATAGAAGCATTATTCATAATAGCCAGAAAATGGGAACCACCCAAATATATATCCACTGATGTATAAGCAATAACAAGGAATAAAGAACTAATCCATGATACAACCTTGAGAACATTATGCTAGATAAAAGAAGCCAGAGACAGAAGTGGTCAATTTTCAGCACACTTCTCAGAATGATCCTTTACCAAAAAAAGAGTTAATGTTTGATTTCCTCACTCTTCTGCTCAAAAACTGCCAGAGGCTTGCCAGTTCATTAAGAGTTGTTAATGTAAAAAAACATTCAAACCTGTAAAGAATTTTTGTGAGTTTATTTGAACCAAACTGTCGACAATTTCCAGGAAGCGGAATATCAACATATTGGGATAAAGCTACAAAGAATGGCAATTTTTCACCTTGTTTTATGCATTACAACCAAAGGAGGAGACTTAAGTGGGTTGGTGATAGATTAGAAAGGTGGGAGAAAGCAAAGGGGGGCGGGGTTTCCTTTGGGATTGGATAAAAGGTAAAATGATAAACACATACTTCTTTTACTTAGGTGGGTACAGGATAGTTAACAGGCAACAATTAACGATATTTCACAGGTACATTAATTTAGATGTGAAAAGACAATAGGCTCAGTAAAGATTGAAGTTGACCTTTGTCAGGGAAGATACTGGCCTAGGACGTGACTACCCACTATAAACTGCTTTTTAATGAAAGGTTTTGAATTTCAGACCGCCCTTTGTAGTTACTTTAGGTCTCTTGAGTTTGCAAGGCCGTCACGCAGGCCTTTCCTGAGTTAGTAGTTAGCATGTGGCCCCTTTTTCATCCACAGAGCCAAAGCCAAAATTCTTATTATGGCCTACAAGACCATGGTTTGGACATGGCTATGTCATCTTCTGCTGCTCTTCTCTCTTACTGAAATCTAGCCCACAGGCCTCCTTGCACCTTCCTCAGGTCTTTTTTTTCTTTTTCCTGTTTTGCATGAAAATCTTAATTGCAGTTTTCCTCATTGGTATTTTCCTCATTTTCTTCAACTCTCAATATCGTATGAGCCATTTTCTTTGATCACTCTATCTAAAAAGGCATGTACACACTCTTGTACACCACCCTCTTTCTCAGCTTGTCTTCTTAGTGCTAGTTAACATATTACATATGGTAATCTATCCTATATAATAAAAGCCTAATATGCTAAGTGTCCGGTCGTCTATTCAACCAACCAAAGCGTAATATGCTAATGATATGCTAAGGCTGCTCAACTGCTCG
>NW_005354761.1:714975-716984 GCF_000412655.1 Myotis brandtii | reverse complement strand
TATTTACTGCTGTGTTGCTGACAATTACCTGAAAGAGAAGTTGGGGTGCTTCACTGGGCTGAAAAAAGTTTAGCTAAATCAGAAAGCAGGTCTAATTAAGCAAGTTTACTCTATATCTGTAAAAGGCTAAGTTGACTCGCACATGCGTGACACATAAAAGCTCTTGCTGGCACAAATTGTGCTGCGTGTGTTTCAATCTGTTATTATCTACTGTGAATTTGGTTGATACTTCTATTATAGAGAAAGGGTGAATAGTGATATTAAAATATTTCTAATTAATTTCCTTTTAATGTGCCCAAATTTGTGCACTGGGCCACTAATTATTTAATAACTAGGGGCCCAGTGCACGAATTCATGCACCTTAAAAGGAACTGTGGGCTGCAAAGCTGCAGCGGGCATAGGGGCATGTCTCAGCTCATTCTCAGTGCCCCCACCTGGCCCCTCCTGTTGCGACCCCCGGTCTCGTTTGCTGGTAGCCCTGCTCCTGCTGCTGCCGCTCCCATGTGCTGATGGTGCTGGCCCTGTTTGCACCTGCTGATGGCGTGGAGCAATTGGGGCCAGCACTAGCAGCGGGTGTGAGCGGCAGCTGCTGCACCAATTGCCTCTCAGGAACAGGGTAAGTTGGAGAAACCCTCCGGGGCGATTGGGGCCCCGCAGCCACCGCTCGCACCCGCTGATGGTGCCAAGCAATCAGGGCCGGCACCAGGCGCCAGCAGCAGGTGCAAGTGGCGGCTCCAGCACCAGCTGTGGGTACAAGTGGGGCCAGTGCTGGCAGTGGGTGTAAGCAGCAGCTACGGTGCTGGTAGTGGGTGCGAGCAGTGACCCCAGCGCCAGCTGTGGGTGCAAGCAGGGCCATTGTCATCAGCGGGTGCGAAAGGCAGCTGCTGGCCCCGATTGCCCCTCAGGAGCAGGGGGAGATGGAGAAGCTCTGAGGGGTGATCAGGGCCGGCAGCTGCTGCTTGCACCCACTGACAACGCTGAACAATCAGGGCCGGCATCAGGCGCCAGCAGCGGGTGTGAGCACCAGGTGGGACCGCAGAGCGCGTGAGCAAAGAACTTTCAGTAACCACCAGAGGCTCACCCTGATGACAGTGTCCGGTGCCCCGCCTTGGTCTGGCGCCCCCACTCACCTGCTCTACTACCCCACTGCGGCCAATGCCCGCCATGTTCCCTGCTGCTGAAGCCTGCCATGTTCCTCACTCTGCCACCTGCTGCTGAAGCCCACCATGTTCCGTGCGTGCCCCTGGTGGTCAGCGCACACCATAGTAATCGGTTGTTCACCCCCCACCCCCGTTCGGTCTATTTGCATATTAGGTTTTTATATATATAGATAGCTAACACATTCAGTGCTTACCCTGTGCTTTGTATACTAATTTACTTTTCCGATCGCCCCTCAGGAGCAGGGGGAGATGGAGAAACCCTGAGGGGCGATCAGGGCCGGCCCTGCTGCTTGCACCTGCTGACAGCGCCGAGCAATCAGGGCCGGCATCGGGCACCAGCAGCGGGTGTGAGCACCAGGTGGGACTGCAGTGCGCATGAGCAAAGAATTTTCAGTAACCACCAGAGGCTCGCCCTGATGACAGTGACCGGCGGCCCACCTTGGTCTGACGCCCCCGCTCACCTGCTCTACCATCCCACTGCGGCCAACACCCGCTATGCTCCTCCTCACTCTGCCACCTGCTGCTGAAGCCTGCCATGTTCCGCGCGTGCCCCTGGTGGTCAGTGCACATCATAGTGACTGGTTGTTCCGTTGTTCCGCCGGTTCAGTCTATTTTCGTATTAGGTTTTAATATATATAGATAGCTAACACATTCAGTGCTCACCCTGTGCTTTGTATACTAATTTACTTTTTCCTAGAGCAGTGGTTCTCAACCTTGGCTGCACATTAGAATCACCTGGGAATCTTTTAAAAATCCTGATTTCTGGGCCTCATCCCGGTGAAAACCACTGCCCTAGAGCAGTGGTTGGCAAACTGTGGCTCGCGAGCCACATGCGGCTCTTTGGCCCCT
>NW_005354761.1:653418-713884 GCF_000412655.1 Myotis brandtii | reverse complement strand
ACGCTCCCCGCCGACTTCCCGGTCGGCGCCTGTACTTTCTCAGCCCGGAGTCGCTTCTGCCGACACAGTACTTTCCGGCTCATTGGGAAAGGTGTCGGCTTCAGTCCCCCAAATGCAGTCACATCCGGAGTGGGAGGTGGCAAACTTTTCGATGTTGTAAGCCATTGTCTAAGGAAACATAATTTTGTTGACGATGAAAACGGTGTTATGGGGTCACAAAGGCACCGGCGACCTATTCTATACATAGACCATATTTTATATTCTTAATGTGCAAGGGTGAGAGGCCTCTTAACCCGAAAAATAAAACGTCAGCTCCACCTTCATATTTGAGGCATACATCTGGTGAGCCGTCCTAACGTTTTTAAATGTTCTGTTTGGGGTTTGCACTTTTCCCCATCACAAAAGTTAAGCTGTAGTTGGTGGGAGTGAAACTAAACATGAAATGATCTCCTAAGGTAATTTTGCAGAAACTATTCTGTGAAGTCGTGTTGCCATTTTTTCTGCTATTCCATTAACATGGACATTTTGATTTCCATAGAAGATGTCATTACTATTCTAACATACGTGTAGAATTGTAGATGTGGCGCGCACACACACACACACACACACACACACTATAGAAATGCAGACTCTCAGCCCTGAAGAGCAAAGTAAGTGGAAATGAAAATGGGAAAAAATGTTTAAATAAAAGTAAGTTGTGGGAAGGAGTTGAGCACAGTTAAAAGATGTGAACGACGTCTTTTTCTTAAAAACATACCTTGTTGGTAATGGAATCATGTTATCAACAGTTGACTAGTAGGTTATTGAAAAAAAAAATTTTTTTTTTTAATACAGAAAAGGGTTTGTAAATGCAGCGAGTTGGTGTTACTGATTCTATTTTAGTTTTCGCCCTGGCAGGTGTTTTAAGTGGTTAGAAGGGGTTAGTTCCTGGTTAGGGCGGGTACCTGTTCGTCCTGGCCTGGTCAGAGCACTGCAGGAGGCAGCCAGTGGATGTGTCTGTCTCACATCCATGTTGCTTTCTCTCCTCCTCCCTCCCTTCCTTTTACTCTCTCTCAAAATCAGTGGGAAAAAATATCCCCAGGTGAGGTTTATATGTATGTATTAGGCTTAAAACGTCATTTCTACTGAGGTTATGCGACTGTTCTTGTAATATATTAATTCCACTCTAGCCATTACTTTCAGGTAAGGAGGTGCTTTTGTTTTCAAGAGGTTAACTTTGATCAAATTCTCAGTTTAATTAAAGTTGGGAAATAGAGCTCAGAATCCTGTTTCTTTTCCTTGGTTTGTACCACTCGCCAAACACTACTTGTAACCAGTGAGGATGATAGTTTAAAAACAAAACAATAAACTGTTGGTTGAATAGTTATTAGAAAAATTCACTTTTATGTTTACAAAGTGGAAACTGAACCAAGTGCCTTTGTTTTGATGAAGTTGTGTTTTCTTCATACCGAAGTGTGCTTTCCAGGGGTATTTTTTATGCTCTCTCACAGGGTGACAGTTGTTTTATGAAGTCTTATTTTACTGCCAATGCATATGTGAAGTGACTACTTTTTATCTGAAAGGATAGTATCTTCAGGTCTACAGATTTAATATACTTTTCTTAGGTAGCCAAAACATATCTGTAGGTTTAGAAAATGTGATACCCAGGCATTTACTAATGGTATTCTTACTTTTCTCTTTTTCAGTTCCTCATATTATCTTAAATACCATCTGCATTCATGTTTGGCTGCCATACATACCGAACTCTAAAAAGAACTAGTTATTAAATATTATATGTACATATTAGAATAGAAAAATGTCTAAATACTGGATGCAGTCCTGCAGTTATACTTTTATGGGTGCAAAGGTGCTTTCTGATCCAGATAATGCATTTTGCATTTCAAAAGAATTTTATAGTAGATCCAATTTGATATAAGTATTTTATTCAAGGAAGAATTCGAAGGCATCATCTTTTTTTGTTTGTTAATCCTCACCCAAGGGCATGCTTATTGATTGGAGAGAGAGAAGCATCAAAGGGTTGCCCTCCCAGGCCCCAACTGGGATCGAACCTGCAACCCAGATATGTGCCCTGACTGGGGATTGAACCTGCAACCTTTTGGTGTATATGACAAAGCTCCAAACAACTGAACAACACCAGCCAGGGCCAAAGGCATCATCTTTTTATCTTTGGCTCCCCAAATGCTCATCTCAGATAGGTTCTCAAACATTTAATTAACAGTAATTACTCTCTTACCAAGGTAACGTTTGTAAGTTTTCAAAGTAGTAGTGCTATGCACACCTCAGAGCAATAACATTTTATTTCTTTAAAACAAATTGAATTTACCAAGTCAGATCTCACCCCACACCCCAAAAAGGCTTTGGGTTATATTAGAAAGATTTTTGCCATATACTATAATTCCAGCAGGATATATAGGTGATCTGAGAGAAATTCTGAAGTTGATCTATGTGGGCCATAGTGGGTCTGTGTACCCACTGGGAGTTGTAGAGGAAAACTTGTGGGGGTTGTGACCATGGATGAGGTAAAGTCATTGTTAAATACAGCATTTAGATTTCATTTTTTTAGAAATAGGACAGAATGGCTTGAGATCTTGTCATTCATAGTCAGTTTTATAGATATATAGCAACACTGTTTGATTCCACAGGCTGCTGAGCTTCGAGCTTATCTGAAATCTAAAGGAGCTGAAATTTCAGAAGAGAACTCAGAAGGTGGACTTCATGTAGATTTAGCTCAAATTATTGAAGCCTGTGATGTATGTCTGAAGGAAGATGATAAAGGTTTGTTTTTTAATTTTTTGTGATATTTCTAATAACCTATTTTGAAAATTTTCTTGTGAATTATATTTTTGTTTCAGATCTTAGAACTTTGAAGCACTGTTTCTAATCTTTGTACATACTTTCAGGTTTTTCTACTCTGTTAATACCTATGAAGTAAGCCCATTTTGAAAAAACATCTTTTTTACATCAGGAATGTTTTTGTCTGTTACTGCACACACTGAATACTGATAATTTCAGAATGAATTGAAGAAAAAAATGAAACACTTCTTTCTTTTCTGTAAGGTTTAGATTAATATCAAATGGGATATAACAAGTAATCTAAAGGCTATTTAATTATTTGGTTGATGTCCTATTTTTTTATTTTTTATTGATTTCAGAGAAGGAGAGGGAGAAAGAAACATCAGTGATGCCAGAGAATCATTGATTGGCTGCCTCCTGCATGCCCCAAACTGTGGGGATCGAGTTCAAAACCTGAGCATGTGCTCTGATTGGAAATTGAACCTCGACCTTCATAGGTTGACCCTTAACCACTGAGCCACGCCGGCTCAGCCTATTTCTTGACATGAAATGGGACATTTTGAAAATGGGGAGTTCTGAAATCTCTAGTTAAGGTTTCAGATTAAACTTGGTAAATGACTAAAAGCTTATACTTGAAAATTAGTGACCCAGTCAGAAAAGAAATACCTTTCATTTCTAAATAACTTTTCTGTTTGTATGTTTTCTTTAATTGGGAGAGTATCCTAGCCTAAGACCTAACCAATTACTTCCACGATTGACTATCTTGCCAGTGAAAATTGAAACCGTATATGTAGCCACGTAAATCAATCTTCTTTTTTATTGATTGAAAACCAAATCTTAGGTAATAATTTATTTCTTTAATAAAATATACAAGTGTTTTATGTTTAATGGTCTTTGAATACTGGAAATTCAGATACATTAAGTATCATAGTATCACTGTTGTATTATCTACGCCATGTCATGTATAGATGTTGAAAGTGTGATGAACAGCGTGGTATCCCTCCTGTTGATCTTGGAGCCAGAAAAGCAAGAAGCTCTGATTGAAAACCTCTGTGAAAAGCTGGTCAAATTTCGGGAAGGTGAACGCCCATCTCTGAGACTGCAGTTGTAAGTTAAAAACTGAAAAAGGCTCGGTTTTTCCAGGGGCTCTTTTCATGTCATTGTCATTTGATGGTTAAAAGCAAGAATTCTGAAACTTGACTGTCAGCTGTGGCTTTTATAAGTTGTGTGACCTTAGACAAGTCACTTAACCTTTCTGTGCCTCAGGTCCCTCCTTTAATGTGAAGTTACTAATAGTGTCTGTCTCACATTTGTTGTGAGGGCAGATATTCTCAACTTAATCACTGTAGTTACTGATCTCAAACTTTTTATTATTTGTTTGTTAACCAGGCTAAGCAACCTTTTCCATGGGATGGATAAGAATACTCCTGTAAGATATACAGTATATTGTAGCCTCATTAAAGTGGCAGCATCTTGTGGGGCCATCCAATATATTCCAACTGAGCTGGATCAGGTGAGTTATTATGTGGAATACTTGTTTTGCTTATAAGTGTAGTTTTATATTATAATCAAAGCAAATATGTGTTTTCTAAATGTTATATTTTAAATTGTGAAAATATATTCAGCTATATCACTAAATCTCCCTTTATCAATCTCATCATAGGTTAGAAAATGGATTTCTGACTGGAACCTTACCACTGAGAAAAAACACACCCTTTTAAGGCTACTTTATGAGGCACTTGTGGATTGTAAGAAAAGGTATTCACAGTTAATGTCTTAAAACTTACAGGCAAAATGAGTAGTTGAGGGCTGATTTTTAAAGGTAAATGAATTTGCTCTCCTTTGTTCTCTGGAGTTGCTATAAATCTGTTTTTGTAAATGTTACTTATTAAAGATAACTGCAAATTTTAAAATACCTATTGAGTTTCTGCAAGATCTTGGGTTCCTAAAGGTTGTATCCATCCTACCTAGCAAACTTCATTTCCAAAATATTTATTCTTTTACATATGCAGTAAGTAGTCAGTATTCAGTTTAGTGTTTTGTTTTTAAATATTTTTATTGATTTTTAGAGAGAAAGGGAGGTAGAGGAATTGAGAGATAGAAACATCGATGAGCGACAAGGATCTGATTGGCAACTTCCTGCATGCCCTTACTGGGGATCAAGCCCACAACCCAGGCATATGCCCTAACCAGGAATCAAACCCACCGGCTCTTTGACAGTTTTAATATAATGTGTCTTAGGAAAGGTCTTTTTGAATTAATAGTAATTAGTTGTTCTCTTAGCTTTTTTAACTTGAGGGTCCAGCTCTTTCCATAGGCTTGGGAAGTTCTCATCAATTATTTTAATAGGCTCACTGTTTACTTCTCCCTCTCTTCTCTTCCTGGTATACCCATTATTCTTACGTTGCTATTTCTAATGGAGTCAGATAGTTCTTGTGGAGTTCTTTCATTTTTTAAAACTCTAAGTTCTCTTCCGCCTGAGTCATTTCTAGATTTCTGTCTTCAAGCTCACTAATTCTTCCGTCTAGTCTTCTCTGTTTCTAGCGTTCTCCAATGCATTCTTCATCTCATTTATTGAGGTTTTTAGTTTCAGAAATTTTTTTTTATAGTTTCAACCTTTTTGGCGAAGTGTTCCTTTTTCCTATTGATTTTATTCCTGATTTCATTAAACTGCCTTTTTGAGTTTTCTTGCATCTTCTGGAGTTTTTTTGTTTTGTTATTTTTTTCATAATTGCAATCTTGAATTCTCTGTCATTTAAATCAGTCTTCCTTGTCTTAGGAGTTTGGTTTCTGGAGACTTCATTTTCTTTATGAGCTACCTTGTTACCTTGGTTATTCATGGTACTTGATGGATTGTTTCTCTGCTTGGGCATTTGAGGTAGTGAACTCTTCTAATTATTGTTTTGCTCTAGTGCAGCGGTTCTTAACCTGTGGGTCGATCCCTTTGGGGGTCGAACGACCCTTTCACAGGGTCGCCTAAGACCATTGGAAAACACATATAATTACATATTGTTTTTGTGATTAATCACTGTGCTTTAATTATGTTCAATTTGTAACAATGAAAATACATCCTGCATATCAGATAATTACATTACGATTCATAACAGTAGCAAAATTACAGTTATGAAGTAGCAACGAAAATAATTTTATGGTTGGGGGTCACCACAATATGAGAAACTGTATTAAAGGGTCACGGCATTAGGAAGGTTGAGAACCACTGGTCTAGTGGATTGATAAGTAGTGGTCTTTCATTTGTTTTCCAGTAGATAGTGCGATAGCACCAGTTTTTGTTTACTCTTACCTCTCGGATCTTGTTGAGAGGGTGTTGCCTTAGTTCTGGAAAATGCCCCTTTATGTCCAGGTCCCTTCATTCTCAGTGCACCACCCTTGTGGTGGGCAATGGGGCTTCAAGCCTGCGACTTCCCAGTGCTGCCTCCTTGTAACCCGAAGGTACCAGCTGCTTTGTGCTGTCGGTGGCATTCCTGCTGCCTCTATAGGTTCTACCGGTGAGGGGTGGCCGGGGGTGGTGGTGTGATTCTGTGAGTTGGCCTTCTTGCTACTAATGGTGGCCACCATTTTGCAGCTGCCACACTGCTGTACCCCATCTCTGCCCCCATCACCAGGTTTAGCCACAATGGGCGCTGGATATTCAGGCCAGAATGTTGCTTTTGTCCCTCCTACCCTCTGGGCTGCCCTGTGGGGGCTGCAGCCCAACTCCTTCACCACTACCACATCAGCTGGGGCTGGGCAGGTGCCAGACTGTCTGTGACCCGTGTCTGTCCTTCCCCCTGTTCCACCACCCCTGCTCCTTCTGATATGCCTACCATCAGATGTCTCAATGCATGTATATCAGACGTGCTTGTGTGTTAAGCAAGGGATTCTTTGTTGAATTGTGGTTGCCTGACTTATAACTTTAAGGGGATAAATAAAGGCATCATCTCACTCTGTCATGATGATGACTCTGTTAATCACCGTTTATTTCCTTCATGGCACATGCTTGCTTATTGTCTGCCTTTCCTACTAGAAAGTGCCATGACTTTTCCCATAGAGCAGGACCTTGTCGCTCTTGGTCAGCATTGTATGTATCATTGACACAGTACTTGGCATAGTAAATTTTTTTAATGAATGAATAGCAATGAGATATTGTGAAATTCTTAAAGCAATATTTCTTTTTAGTGATGCCGCTTCGAAAGTCATGGTAGAATTGCTAGGAAGTTACACAGAAGACAATGCTTCCCAGGCCCGAGTTGATGCCCACAGGTAATGTTAAAAATACATTGTTCTAATGATGACTATCAGCAGCTGAGAGATGAGTTACAGTATTCAATCATATAACTGAAATCATGTTTACACTTGCCAATGATCCAAAGCCATTTGATACTGTGTGCTCTGTGGTGATTATAATAGAGATACTAAAGTTGAAAATTTGATATTGGAAGAACCACAAATTGTATATGAACTGGCTACATGCGGTTTGGGAAATTGCTGATATGGGGTTGAAAATATCAACCTGAAAAATAGAATCTAATCATAGGTCAATTTTAACTTACGAAGGTGTGTAGATGAGGAAAAGTTGGTGGCTTGCTAAAAATTAGCTTAGCCTATTCCCGATAATAATAATGGTTTCAAATAGTCGTAAGTCTGCTTAGTAGCAATAAGAACAAAATCAGCTTTTCAAATTTATGAAACAAATTATGATAACTTACAGGGTTATTGGCTTCACACAGGACCTGTATACATGATATGTGTTGGTTGAAAGGGTAGTTAGTGGAAAATATCTTTGAGGTTAGACTGCCTGCTCCAACACTTAATTAGCCCTTACTGGGCGAGCTCTTTCTGAGCCTGTTTTGTCATTCATAAGATGGGCATGTTAAGACTATATGTCTCAGGGTATTATGAGGATTCATTGAATTATCCTTACCTTAGTGTCTGGCATATGGTAAGATGCTGCAGCTGTTTTATTCTTTCATTACTTTGTGGTACTTTCCAGCTATGTTTTTGTCTCCAACTATTTATTATTTTGTTAAACAGATGTACTTGATGTGTAGATTGATTGGCCTGTTTTAACCCCAATCTTACAACTTTTCTTATGCTTTATATATTGAATTTTTGGACATTTTACTGAATTAAATGTATTGCATCCTGCAAACTCAGTGAGACATACCTGAATTTCAAGACTGAGCTTGGATTTTTGTTTTCTAATTAAGGTGTATTGTACGAGCATTGAAAGATCCAAATGCATTTCTTTTTGACCATCTTCTCACTTTAAAACCAGTCAAGTTTTTGGAAGGCGAGCTTATTCATGATGTAAGTAGTTTATTCTTAATGTGAAAAATACAATATTTTCCTAAATTTAACATACTAAAGCAGAATTCTCTTTCTTTGTATAAAAGAACTCTCTTACTTTGTATTCGTGAACATATCTATAGATCTGGAAAGAGAACTAGTTATTCTTTTTGTATCAGGAACAGACTGAAATTTAGGATTAGCTTTTCTCTAACTACTGAACACAGTTCTGTTCTTTTTCCCTTTTCTTCATCTTCTCACTTGCCTGGCCATTATGAACCTAAATAATAGAAATTTCTTTTTACTATATAGTGTCAGCTAGCCCAGTTAATAAAATCAATCCAATATTTTAAAACACATTAATATCCTTTTCAAGTACAAGTATAAATATGTTTTGGGTTATTTTCCATTTGTACTATGCCATTACCACCATCTTTAGAGCTCACTGTATTTACTGATTTATCTAAGTGAGTCTTTTATTAAACAAACTAGAGGCCCGGTACACAAAAATTCGTGCACTCAGGAGGGTCCCTCAGCCCGGCCTGCACCCTCTAACAATCCGGGACCCCTCGGGTAGGGTCCCTAGGGCTGGCCTGAGATCAGGGCCTAGCAGGGCTTTCCTTCTTCCAGTTGCAGGCAGCTGGGCCCACCCCCCCTGCTGCCACTGCTTGCCATCTGTGCAGCGCTGCCCCCCCTCCCTTGCCACCAGTGGCCTCCCTCTGCAGGCGACAGGCTGGGGTGCAATGGCTTGGCTGGCCTGGGCCTCCCTCTTTCTTTTGCTGGGGGCCAGGGCCAGCCCTGCAAGGGGCCGTCTGCCTACCTGATCGCCCCTAACTGCTGGCCTGCCTACCTGATCACCCCTAATCACTCTGCCTGCCTGCCTGATTGCCCCTAACTGCTTGCTTGGGGGTGGGGCCAGCCCACCCTTTTTTTTAATGATGTTTACTTTGAATTTATATTAGTTCACACAAACACTCCATCCATGCTTTTGTTCCGGCCCTCCGGTCCAGTTTAAGAACCCATTGTGGCCCTCGAGTCAAAAAGTTTGCCCACCCCTGGTATAGATGGTTTAGATGGTAATTTGATCAAACTTAATTGAAATGTCTGCACTGAAAGAAATATATTACTGGGAGTTAGTGTCTTTAAAAGTACTTTGAGCTATAAATATTCTGTATTGAATATTGTATCTTTATTTTTTTTTGTCTCTGTATAGCTTTTAACCATTTTTGTGAATGCTAAATTGGCATCATATGTCAAGTTTTATCAGAATAATAAAGACTTCATAGATTCACTTGGTAAGTTTTGGGGTGTGTTCTTTGGAGGGGTATAGGGAGATGGGAATGTACTATTCTAAAACTGTTCTGTACTGTGAGATCCAGCAAATATGATTTTGGCCTACCAGTGGTGTATGATGGATAGCAACAAATATAGGCAGTTTAAAATATTACTTAGAATGAATTGGGAATCAGAAACCAAAAGCATTCGTGATGGAAAGAGCATGAAACTACTGTTTCTTTGTAAAGGACCTTACTCCTTATTCATATGCATGGTGATTTATATTTTTGTTGCTTTTTTTAAAAAAGCCAGATTCACGTAATTGCAACAAATAGATTTTTCTCTCTATGATACACTTTTATATTGGTGCAAAACCCTAACCCCAAATTAACAAATTACAGAAATATATGGTATTGATAAGCATATCTAAGTAAAGCTGTAGATGGGATTAGAAATGGATTTGTGATTTTACATGATAGGAGAAACTTTCCTAACTACAGTTTGTTGAAGACAGCAAAGTATTAGCTTTATGATTTTGCCTTTGTCTTTCTAGGGCAATGGTTCTCAACCTTCCTAATGCTGCGACCCTTTAATACAGTTCCTCATGTTGTGACCCCCAATTTCATTGTTACAAATTGAACATAATTAAAGCATAGTGATTAATCACAAAAACAATATGTAATTATATATGTGTTTTCCGATGGTCTTAGGCGACCCCTGTGAAAGGGTCATTTGACCCCCAAAGGGGTTGAGAACCGCTGTTCTAGGGCATCAGAGCTCAGTAAATGTTCACCAACTTGAATTGACTCTCACTGTCCTCATTGAGCAAGCTCCATATAGATTCAGTATTTTCCTTCCAGAGCACGTCTTTAACATACTAAAATTACGAAATGAAAAATTAGAAAATCTATAGTCTAACAAGTTTAAGTTGTTCTAAGAGAATGAAGTCAACTATGAAACCAAGGTGCTTTGTTTTCCTACTAGGTAATAATCAAAATACATTATGTATTTTTCATATTAAAATTTATTTGTTAGTCTTCTTGGTTGTTTGAGACATAGGTAAAGAATGCATTTATAATCTAACTTGATTATACTGTTAGTCCTCAATATAGTAATCATTCATTCCTGTCACCTGTAAACTTCGGCATTGGGCAAGACTGAATTATTCTGAACATAACAAGGCATTTGAAATACACCAAGATAAAGTAGATGCGAGTGTGTTTGTGTAGAATGCTTTGCCAGGTGCACTAGACCCAGAAAACCACATTCTGTCCCAGTTAATTTGTTTTGTGGCATGAAGCTATGTGATGGAATGTTAATGTCAGCAACCTCTTTATTTACTCACCAAGGAAAAAGGAGTAGTAATTAACACTTTGACACTCCCCCATTGATGTGTAATTGACTGTTTCAAAGGAGCACTGGTTCATAAGCTATTGCAATGCATTAAAATTACGTTTTTTATATTGCAGCATTTTAAGGCAGGGGTCAGTGACAATGCAGAAATTGCTCAGTGATGCACATTTTTTTATTACTGCATTAAGGTTTTGACATATTAGTAATGAATAAATGTTTCCATAAAATTAGATTTTTTTTTTATAACTTTAAAATAGAAATGACACAGAACACTATGACTTCTTTGAAGGTGATGTTCTACTTTTCATGAAATAAAGCACAGCTTCCTAACAAGTCTTCAACTCATACTTCACTGGCTTAATAGCTTGCTTTTGAGAGCAAAAGTCCTAAAGGCTTTAGGTTTGGTGATTTCTTTTGATGTAGTGACTTTAAACATCCATTTGAAATGTTTTTAAACATAGATTCCCCCTTGTATGACATATAATGGTTTTACATAATTTATTTTAGAAATAATGTTCATTCCTTTGATATGTTTTTTGATTTATGGTAAGCTTATAACTATAGCAGTAGATTTTTATTTTAAGAGTATTTTAAATTATACCTTAGAAATTTGAGGAGTTTTTATTATTTTAACATTAAAAGGGATTATGTATGCTCACAGAACTGGGAATGCTAAGAAATTTTCTTGAGAAAGATCTTTAGTGTTTGTTCTCTGTAACAGGAGAAACATAGTATTCCTGTAAATCAAATTTTGTTTTGCCTTTTGTTTCTTTAACATCCATGCAAATTAGCAGTCTTTTATTAGAAATTTGTTTGTAAAAGATGCTTTGCGGAAAACATCTTGAATGTATAGTTTTAGATAGATATATTATTAGATGTTTATTACAGCTTAAAGTTTGGTTACAAATGTCTAGATTCCACAGATGGCAACAGTTTATCAACCTCTGAGCCACACTGGCTGGGCATACAGTTTTGACTTTTAAATATTAAATCCAAAGTGACCAGGCGGGATTTATTAACTGGCAGTTTGGGCCAACAGTAGAATTATCTTGTGTCATCTGAATTGCCCTAACATGTTCACATGTAATCTGGTGTTATCCAGTTGCTACCTTCTTGCTTCAGAAAGTTAATCAGCATCTAATTTTCATTTGTTAATTAGGATTAATGTGCACTAATTGATTTTTTGATGCTTGTAGATTTCCATTAAACTGGTTAGCAATACTTACTTGGGTATCTCATTCATCTGAGTTATGATGATCGTGTTTTTGTTGAATCTGTGCCAGATAGAAAGCCTGCATCATAATTATAGTTAATTAACAGACATGTGCTATATTAATGGGCTTTCCTAGTCACCTGCTAATAATAAATGTTATATATTTCAAATTTATTTGTGGAGTGCTTAGAGGGAACTTTTTAAACAATACAAACTTGAGGCTCTTAAATACAAAAGGGTAATGATCTTGGTGAGATTACCAAATTTGAAAGCTCAGAGAAAAGGGGCATGTAATTCTGTATTAATTTTAGAAACTTGTTTTTATAATTGAGAAGTTAGCATCAAATCAAGTGTATATGTTGTAATTCAGTTTCCATGTAGAGACGGGTAAACACTTGGATATTCAGGATTTGTAAATATTTATATTTCTAGTTATTTATTTTATAAATGAACCTATTTTCGAGGCCACTTTGTGACTGTAAGTAAAGCATTTCACTTCTTTACTCCTCAATTTTATTGTTTTTTTTAAAGTGAAAGGAGCAGGGCCTGATAATTTGTTAAGTTTCCTTTTAAAAGGGTCTAACAGTTTGTTTTTGATATGAGTAAAACAGTATGTTGCGTTTAAAAATTGCAAGGCAAAAATTTGAATTATCTATACAGTTTTCTATTTAGGCTTTGTAAAGAACAAGTATGTTAATGATACTGTTTAGTTTTTTCTAGTATTAATCATCTTAGTCTGTAAATGTAAAGTGATAAACACACTTTTACATTTATATAAAAAATATATATTTCTATTGATTTACGAGAGGAAGGGAGAGAGAAACATCAATGAGGAGAGGGAATCATCTATCTCCTGCACACCACCTACTGGGCATCAAGCCTGCAACCCGGGCATGTGCCCTGACCAGGAATCTGTAACCTCCTGGTTTATATGCGTCAATGCTCAACCTCTGAGCCACAGTGGATGGGCATTTTAACTTTTAAATATTAAATCCAAAGTGACCAGACAGGAAATGGAATGTTTTCATGACTGAATGTGTATGAAAATGTTTTAAAACTTCATGTTTCCTAATAAAACACAGAACAAGGTATAAGTAGATAAGGAGTCCTCCGTTTAAACAAGGGACCTGTTAGTAAAAATAAGCATAAGTAATTCATTTATATAAAATTTTTCCTTATGAAATGGATTTTGTACATTTTATCTCCTTAAGTGTATAAGTTAGGATGTAAAAAAACTTTAGGGCCTAAAAACATTTTATAGCCCAGTCTTATTAACTTTGTCTATTACCTATAGTAATAAATGTAGTTCTAGAAAAATAATTTTAAATACTCCATAATTTAATTATGGGGTCAGTTTATGATTTGAAAATATAAGCTTTGTCAAAATTTCTCTATATATAAAGTGCTCAAACACAGTGACTCTACAGTTTGACACAAGAGTTGTAATTGGTCTTCTATTAGCATTAATACCTATTCAACTTCACTATTTTGTTGTTATTCAGGACTATTACATGAACAGAATATGGCAAAAATGAGACTACTTACTTTTATGGGAATGGCAGTGGAAAATAAAGAAATTTCTTTTGATACAATGCAACAGGAACTTCAGATTGGAGCTGATGATGTTGAAGCGTTTGTTATTGATGGTAAGGCAATTAGAACTTTTTTTTTCTATTTGTCTTTTACCCATGCAGTATAAGATTTTTTATCTTGAAGCTGAGCCATATGCTAACAAAGCTAGATTCTTTTGTAACAAATGTGTATTTTAGTAGATTAGCAGATTGTAATTGTTGTAGAGTGAAAATTCAATGGAAATAAAAATTGCTATGTGGTTTTTGGTGTTTGTTCTATTCCTTAAACTTATATAGAACAAAAACCTTTAGGTGGTATACCATAGGGTGGTTAAGAGCCTAGATTTTTATATCAGACCTGGGTTTGAGACCAGGTCTGTCTTCCTCTATGAAATAGGAATATAGGAGTAATTTGTAGTTCTGAGGATTAAATGAATTAATGCAGGTAAAGCACTTAGCCCAGTGCCTGGCATGTATTAAATGTCCTGCAGATGTTAACCATTATCAGTTTTTTATGATTGGCCTAGAAACAGGACTTTCTTCCCCAATATTGGTATTATAAAGTAACAGAATTTTTTCTTTTTTTCCTGAGCCTTTTAAATTTGAAAGTTTGGGGGATTATACAATTAATAAAATAAAGAACTATTCACATAGTTTCTAATGCTCTAATTCTTAAACATACTTATAAAGAAATACCTAATTAGGAAATCTTCCCCTTCAACCCCCTAAGGCAGGGGTCCTCAAACTTTTTAAACAGGGGGCCAGTTCACTGTCCCTCAGACCGTTGGAGGGCCGGACTATAGTTTAAAAAAAAACTATGAACAAATTCCTATGCACACTGCACATATCTTATTTTGAAGTAAAAAAATAAAACGGGAACAAATACAATATTTGTATTTGCATGTGGCCTGCGGGCCGTAGTTTGAGGACCCCTACCCTAAGGTGTGATTGTAGAGGAGAACATCTAGAATTCTTGATGAAAACTGGGGGAGGGGAGGCATGCCGGAGGCAGCCGATCAGTGTTGTGCTCTCACATCGATGTTTCTCTCCCTCCCTCTCTAAAAATCAATAAAACATATATATGTATTAAAAAGAACACTATATGATATTTGGTATGGATTAGCCCAGCAACCATCGGATAAATAAATGCATAATCTCCCTCTTAGTTGCATCATATTGCTGTTTATTAGATTCAAAGAGCCAGCTTATAAAATCATATTAGAAAACTGTCAAGTTTTATTATGGCTTGCTTGGTCATAGTTTCATACTTTAAGCTGTTTTTCTTCGGCATTTTCCATATAACATGTCATGTAAAATGTCTTTTTTCAGCCGTGAAAACAAAAATGGTCTACTGCAAAATTGATCAGACCCAGCGAAAAGTAGTTGTCAGGTAAGACACTTAATACTTTGCAGCATTTTGTAGAACAATTTAGTTTGTTCTGATTATTTCACTTAAATGTTTAGAGAACTAAGGTGATGTTCTTATCAATTGACTGTAGTTAAATAGTTGCTATTTATCATAATTTTATTAAAGTTCAGACTGAATTGATTAGCTTATTTAATGAAAGTCCTATTTTCCAGCACATTTCATTTAATGGCTCAGCATTGGCTAGAATACTAATGACTTTTGTGTCTGTTTTATGTAGTTCAGGAAAATAGAAGGTTCAGGATCAATATGATAAAGAATTTTTTTAAAAATAAGCTGCTAATTCTCTTACAATTTGAAATTGTCTTTTATGTATATTTAACCTTGCTTTTGACTAGATTCAAGTATGTAGTATTATAAAAGAATACAAGAGGATAAAGGTTGACTAATGACTTTTAATTTTTCAGTCATAGCACACATCGGACATTTGGAAAACAACAATGGCAACAACTGTATGACACACTTAATGCCTGGAAACAAAACTTGAACAAAGTGAAAAACAGCCTTTTGAGTCTTTCTGATACCTGAATTTTTATGCTATAAATATTTTTCTTTTGGGGAAACATCTAAATGATAGTAAAACATTTTAAGCTGAAATTGGACAACAGTCTGAACATTTATTGTCTCAAGTTCAAAAGAAGTTACAATCTTCAGAGGATACAATGTAATAAATTACGAAGGGTCTCACTGTGTCTATCTTGAATAATATGTAAGTTGTGTTCTATTAAGGAAGGGTCTTGAAGGTGCAGCAGGAGCTTTGATGAAAGGTATATGGAGGAAAGACCAATTTAAGGGGAATTAGGTGCTAATAGCAAACTTTGCAATCTTAACTCAGCTATCTTAACTGAAGCATTTTATGGGCAAAAACATAGCAGTAATACAGCTTCATTACATCAGAAGAAATTGGAAAAGTGAATACATCTGAAGCTTTAGATATAAGTCATTTTGCTGTAATTGAAACTACATCAGTACTCTAATTTACCACTGAAAGTATTAATCTGTTTTTGTCAACAACTCTTCTGCTTTTCTTTTTTTAGATTGGTTGTCATTCTCTAAGCTTAGGAACTTTTCACTTTCTTTTATTTGATTTGTTATCAGGCTCTGCCAGCCACCTTCACCAAAAGAAGACATAGTTAAATTAGTAGTATCTTTAATCTTGAGAGCCTGAGAATGGCTTTGTAGATTTGATTTCAGAGACTGTGTTTTCACCTAGGAAAGACCAAACTTGTTTTACCACTGAAGTTATTACTCATTTTCTAAACACGCATCAACAAATAAGTTTAAAGAATATCATTAAGCTTTTGGAATTATGAGCATATGATAAAGCCACCATTTTCTTGGCTTTTCCCCAACTACTACATTTTGGCATCAAGAAACTATAAAATGTGAATTTGTAGGCTTATGTAGTAGCTTTTCAAGATCTCTTAATATATTCCAGGAATACCACAAACATTTTCTAAAAGGTCTTGAGCTTACATTGAAAGAAAAGATATTTAAAACTGGCAGATAAAAATCTGTTTTGTCTTCTACTCCCTTCCTTTCCCAAACATGTCTATGTTTTGTATCTTCTATCAAAACAAGGGTAAATTTTAAAATGCTAACAGAAGTAAACTACCATTTAAAAACTGCTTTTTACTTCATGTTTCCTCTCATGCTTCAGAGGGCCATTTTTGGAGACACAGGAAAGAGCAATGCAGTATTTGGAAGTTGGCATGTTTTCCAAAGCACTACATTGGGTCATGCTTATAATATTGTGCTAAAAATGTTCATTTCTATTTTTTTTCCTGATAATAAAATACTGGAAATTTGGAAAATAGAAAAAAGTATAAAGTAACTAAAATCAGTAGTAAACCACTATCCAGAGACTTGTCAACATTTTGGTACCATTTGCACTAGACTTTTTTTCTATTTTTAGTATAATCAATAACTTTCTAGAATTTTATATCTTTGTTTTTCCCACTGAGCTGCTTTCCTAGGTCATTAAAATTTCTCAAGCTATTGTAGGGGGCTGCAAAATAATTCCCTTTTATGCATGTGTTGTAATTTATCTCTTAATTGAATATTTGTTTCAACTTATCCCTGTCAAATAAATTTAATTTCTTGAAAAAAAACCTTTGATGGTCTTAGATTACCAGATAAAACTTATTGTTAAAAGGGAATGTTATAATTTAGAATAGGGAATAGGATAAGAACCACATTAAAATTACCCAAGATTCCAACCACCATTAAACAATTTGATGTAAATATTCTGGTCCCTTCTGTATAAATACACTATCTGAAAATTTAAATCACACATTTTCTACGCTGTATTAAAAACATTTTTAGCATTTCCCTGTGTTAAGGTCTGTTAAGAACATGGATCCATTTTATTCCATGTTCCATAATTTATACTAATAAAAGGGTAATAATGCTAATTAGACCAGACATCTTCCAGACAAAGCCATGGTGGCGGGGCCAAGGCAGAGGCAGTTAGGGGTGATCAGGCCAGCAGGGGAGAGCAGTTAGGGTGATCAGGCGGGTGGGAAGGTGAGCAGTTAGGAGCCAGTGGTCCCGGATTGCGAGAGGGATGTCCGACTGCTGGTTTAGGCCCAATCCCTATGGGCCTATGGGATCAGGCCTAAATGGGCAGTCAGACATCCCCCTAGGGCTCCTGGATTGGAGAGGGTGCAGGCTGGACTGAGGGATCCCCCCCCCCCCATGAATGAATTTTGTGCACCAGGCCTCTAGTTTAATATATTGTTGAACATTTAAGTTTTTGAAAAATTTATTTTTATACATTAGGCTATGATGAATACCATTTGCTCATAAATCTTTGATGATCTTTGAATACTGCTTTACATTAAAATCTTTTCCAATTGCACTGATTAAAGTGGCATATTCAAAACATTGTCATTTTCAAGTGAGATTATATAGTAATTATTTTTTTTAAATATATTTTATTGGTTTTTTACAGAGAGGAAGGGAGAGGGATAGAGAGTTAGAAACATCGAGAAACATTGATCAGCTGCCTCCTGCACACCCCCTACTGGGGATTTGCCTGCAATCAAGGTACATGCCCTTGACTGGAATCAAACCTGGGACCTCTCAGTCCGCAGGCCGACGCTCTATCCACTGAGCCAAACTGGTTAGGGCCATAGTAATTATTTTTTATAGGCTCTTAACTATTTACATTTAATCTCAGTTCCCTCAGGACTGCTCTTCTTGGCTCCTGAGAATTCTAGTTAGCCACCTGTCCCCTCAAAGTCCTAGCCTCTGATCCTTATGATGATACTGTATTCATATGATTGCCTATGTTCTTATAAAATAACAGATGAAAACAAAAGTATTGTCAAGAACTGCCAGGAC
The DNA here is from genome assembly GCF_000412655.1 of Myotis brandtii. Lineage (NCBI taxonomy): Eukaryota > Metazoa > Chordata > Mammalia > Chiroptera > Vespertilionidae > Myotis > Myotis brandtii. The sequence continues at coordinate 695,622 of NW_005354761.1, read as the reverse complement.
AATAAGCAAATTATTTAACTTTTGTGAGCCTTAGTTTTCTCATCAGCTCCTTTTAGATACAAAATGCTATTGTAAAAAGTAACTGGTGCCCTGGCTGGTATGACTCAGAGCAATGTCCTATACACCAAAAGGTCACGGGGTTTGATTCCCAGTCAGAGCGGGTACTCAGGTTGTGGGTTTGATTCCTGGTCAGGGCTAGTTCAGTAGGCAACTAATTGACATTCACTTGCACACTGATGTTTCACTCTCTAAAATCAAAGTATGTCCTTCAGTAAGGATTCTTTAAAAAAGAGTAAGTGGTAACAGAAAAAAATGGGTAAATGTGTATTTCTGATAATGTCTCGCATATAAGTAAGTTCACCACACTTCATTTAGCTTACAGAGCCAAAATGAATGTACACAGTCACCCATGCAATACTGATACATAGAAAGATATCAAATCTAAATCTAGGTTGCTGCTGATTTTGAAGTTAAATGATTGATGCCTTGTGATTTAATGGTCCTGTTTTGCCATCAAAATACTTGATGCATTTTGTTGCATTTGACATCAAGTGCAAATCAGCCCATTTTCCAAAATTCTGATTCTTTGACTTTTTATCTCGATGATGGAAAGGAGAGAGACATTTACACATAAATGCTTTAGTTTCTTCCCTAAACTAGCTACTTAGTGGGAGGGGAGGAAGCAGGGATTCCCTGTAGAGAGATTTTAACAAAACTTGTCTTACTTAGCTTAACTAGGGTTTTGCAGCCTAGAGTAATTCCAGTTCTATATGTAGCCACATATCATTGCTCTTTCCTATCTCCTTTTAAAAATACTTCCTCTTTCTGCCTGACTCAAAGATCTGATACTAGTCCTGGGGTTGCATTTTAAAATTTAACTTCAATGAACATAATTCATTGTATAAAATGAATGGCTTTCTTTGTTTATGCTGGCCCCTCTTTCCCATCCTCATTCCTAGGTATGACCAAGATTGCAGCAGGCTACTAACCTAACCCTCTCCAAAGTACAAAAAAGGGGGATTAGCTCGTAATATATACCTAAAATTTTACAGGATTGGTGTGGCTAGAGTGCATAAAAATACGTTGAAAAATATGAATAACTTTTATTCCCTTTCTGGCTATAAGTCTTCATAAAATTAATTTGTCTTCATTTAGAACAAGAATAGGCAAACGGCTTTGTGGGCCAAGGGGCCTCCCTCGCAACTGCCTAATTGTCATTGAACACAAAAGTAGCCATAGACAATAGTTAATGGGTGTGGCTGTGCTCTAATAAAATTGTACTTACTAAAATGAGGGGGTGGGGGCTGCATTTGGCCCACCAGTTGTCACCTGACAGCCCTATTTAGAAAAGTGTAAAATATTAAGGAGCAAGTAAACAGGCTTCATAAAGAGACTAGATTTGTCTGGTTTAATGCAAGAATAACAGCATTTTCAGTCGTCTAGGCAAAAGAATAGGTCTGCTTTTAAATGTGTCCCACATTAGATGTTGATTGGTAATCAAGCTTCAGGGGGGACAATGGTACTTAGCATAGTGCTTGACACCTAGTAAAATTTAGAAAATATCTCTTTAGCCAGTGAGCTGAGTTTTATTTTTTTTTTTTTACATGCACTAGCATTTTGAGAAGAAACATTTTTTTTTACTATGAAAGTTGAGAAAGTAGATAGCATTTGACTAAGAGCCAAGAGACCTACTTTAAGTCTGCCACAGGTAGTGTCTCTCAGTGCTTTGGAATTATTTCACATTTGTGTCACTGCTTCCTCATTTGTAAAATAGATGTGCCTTACAGGACTGTTGTGGGAATATTTTTTTGAAAAAGCTTTAATTCTATAAATTCTTAAAAACATTAATTGCAAGAAAAGCATTAGGATTAGACAAAGAATGGAACTACTGGGTTAATTATAAAAATGGGCTTGAAAGGGAGACATGAAATTCCCATTATACCTTTGAAAAAGGACAATTACAATAAATTAGAGGTCCAGTGCACAAAATTCATGCATGGTAGGCGGGGGTCCCTCAGTCTGGCCTGTACCCTCTCCAATCCAGGATCCCTCACAATCTGGAACCACTTGCTCCTAACCGCTCACCTGCCTGATGCTCCTAAGTGCTCCCCTGCCTGCCTGATCGCCCTAACTGCCTATCTGCTCTCCCCTCCTGGCCTGATCGCCCTAACTGCCTATCTGCTCTCCCTTCCTGGCCTGATTGCCCTAACTGCCTATCTGCTCTCCCCTCCTGGACTGATCGCCCTAACTCCCTATCTGCTCTCCCTTCCTCTCCATGCCCTTCGGACCCCCAGCGCAGGCGTACTGAGAGCTCTCCACCATGGCTCCACCCCTGTCCTGAACAATTTGCATATTCTGCTATTATTAGTATAGATGTTAAGTATTCAACCGAGTTTGAAATTGGTATCTAGCTTTTCCTTTTTGCATTGATTTCACTAACTTACCTAGTTGACCAAGGATTTCCCAATGCCAGATTTACCATATTTCAAAGATACACACTTGTACACATCAAAGCTGAAATGATTTCTGCTGACACCATGGTGAAAAGATGAATCCTGATTTTAGTTTTAACCCTCCCAGAAGAAAAGTTTATACTATCTCAGTGAGTGTCTCTCATACTTAAAAAGAAAAATGAAATTTATTGTGAAAACCTGTTATATGTTAAGGTGTCAATACTGTAATTTTCATCTTCGATGTGCTGAAGAGAAAGTTACTTAATATGTGTCTATAAAATTTAAAACAATATAGTGGCTTTAAAATCTCACTATGCAATTATTTAAATAAGTAACCTTTCCTAACATTTATAGGTTATCTTTTAGCAGTTACACCTATAATTGTTTTTTGTAGACTTTGAACAACATAGCCTTTTTTGCACTAAAGTTTTGTAACCAAGATAAGAAACTTACAAATTTTACCAAAAAACCTGTCATCTGTAGTTAGTTGCTTTTTATATGACAAATAGACTCCTGGAGCCATATAATCTCTACAAATCTTTTGTTTAATATTTACATTCATACTTGATATATATTGATGGACATTTGATCCTTTCATATTCTGTGTTCTAACTGAAATAATTTAAAATAAATTCCTTCACAACAGTTTCCCAAAATGTAAGTAACATTAAGCCCTACTAAAAATAGCTGAATTTATTCATTGACTATTTAAGGCAACTTTAATTAGAATAAAATTTTAAATGCTCAAATTGTGAACAGTTGTATTTTAAGTTTAAATAAATGTGCAAGTGCCACTATTCCTAAGTTTAGGTGACTAAAATATAGAAGTACATAATACACTACCTCACACTCTCCCTCCTCAAACAGGCTGGATTATATCTATTTGATTTATACACTGTGACTTTTTCCTGCTGTTTTCCATCAACCTTAATTGTGAAAAATGGTGCCATGCTGCCCTCTTGATATTATTTTGGAGATCAGTTAGGTCTTAAAGCATCCAGATGCATACAGTTCTACACATATCTGTAGAATTAGCTCACTAAGGTCTGCTTGGCAATATTTTTAATTGACTTACATGTTCTGTGGGAAAAGAAGAATCACAAGAAGTCTTTGCAGTTGCATTCCTCTCTTCACGGGGCTCTCCCTTGGGATCTGGATGGATAGTGGAGTTATTCAAAGTGTCAGCAACTCTGTTAATGCTGGTAGTATCTGCTTGACAAAGAGGAAATGGCAACAACTGAATTTTATTCTCCAGGCACTCATTTTAGTGGCTGAACTTGTTTTACTCTGATTCTATGCTTTTGTATTTAAAAAGTAACAATTTTTATTTTCTTTTTACTTTGATCTTTTTATAGTTTTCATAGACTTTGCTTTTACATTAAACATCTCATTTCAGAAAATAAAGTTTTATTATTGCTACTTTCTAAAACCTGATTTCACATTAAAATGAGTGAAATGGTATAAACATCTTATAAAACAAAATGTTATCCTTATTCCCCAGTTACTACACTGCCTGTACATGTAAACATTTATATAGTGAACATCTTACGAATTCAGATTAAAAGAAACTGGCCATAAGATACCCAACAAAGGGCTGTCTAGTATTTAATAAACAGATAAAAGTAATGTAGAGAAACATGCCTACTTCGAAGTTTAAAAAATATTTAAACTTTTATGAGTTTGATGACTTTACAAGTTGAATTTTTATAGAATTTCAGACATCTCCCCTTCCATTCTTAAATTTATATCACTGAAATTTAATTTAGAAGAAAGGAACTGTGATAATATGGTCAACATTAGACCAGATCCTTGACTAATAGCATTTGACTAACCACAGCATTTGACAGATAAGATTAATGGAATCTGAAGTTAATACATTTTACTAGGAAAAATTAGATTTTGTGAAATAAGGTTTTCCAGTGCTTTGGTGTTTTCTGTTTTTCCCCCCCTATATCTCCATTCATGCTAGTAAGCAAGAAGTACTTATTTTGCTTTTAGTTCCCAGTTTTTCTCCCAAGTTTTCTCTTTCCTTTTAAAAGAAGCATTTTAAAGTCAGGGTCAGGCAAAGCTGCCTTGTAATCTGCATTTCTTTTAATGGGTCTAACTTCATATTCTTAAACAGGTGAAGTCACTTAAAATCTAAATCTTTAACAATGCAAACTTTGATTGTGAGACTGCAAATGGCAAAGTTAACATTTTCCTCATAATCATACTTCTTAAACATTATCTCCAAGTTATGTTTATACAGCATCTACATGTTAATATGAAAAATTTCAAGCACTCCCAAGTACAGAGTATGAATCTCAAGTACCCATTACCCAGCTTCAATATCCATCAATATTAAGTCATATGACTTTCATCCATTACCTTTCCCCCTATTTTTCTATTGTGTATTTTTAAAGCAAAACTTGGACATTATGTTATTTCATGTGGTAGTTTTAAATAATAGTCTGAAATATTTAGCATTTTAGTGTATTAGTAATATAGGTACATCATATTAAGGGGTTCAATTTAAAGTGTTTCAATGACAAATAGCAATGATATGAAATGTAATCATGTTATACCTTGAGATTGTCAAACAAAAGCTGGATTTGTGGTGCTGGTGAAGAAACAGATAAAATAGAAAAATGAAGGAAAGAGGGAGAAAACAGGGAAGAAAGTGACAAAAGGTGGTTCTGAGGGAGAGAGGTGGTGGTGATTTTTCTGGGTGTGTGTGTGTGTGTGTGTTAAACATGGGCAGTGGAAGAAGCCTTATCAACTTCTCTGCATTTGCTCTAGAAAGTAAAGACCTCAGATGAAGTAGCAGTTCCTAATTTAAAATTAGTTGCCTGGACCTGTGGTTGTTTTTTTATTTTCAGTTCCTTGGTTCTTTTTTTTTTTTTTTTTTTTTTTAGTTCCTTGGTTTTTTTTTTTTTTTTTTTTTTTTTTAATTTCCAAAATGCAATTGTGCCTCAGTATATGTTGACAAAACTGGTTCAGATTTAGGTTAAAAATCCATCTTCATCTAAATAAAGCCTTTACTTTTACTATATAGGGAGTATTTTAGGTTTAGGAAAAAAAAATACTAACATGTTTTCATTTTGAACAATCTGGAGAATTTTTACCAAGAATACTAAACAGAAATAATAATTTTTTAAAGTAAACATAAAGCTTGTTTTCTTACCTGGCCCAATATCCTTCCTGACATTTTTACAAAGTGTCATTGAAACAATCTTTTCGTTTTCTGATGGGCCTATTGGTCTCTCATTCAGCAACAAGGGAATGCCAGAAGTTGAAGTGCTCACTGTTTGACTTTCATTTTGATTTACTTTTGACCAAGAACTGGGGTCTAAAAAATTCACATATACTGGAGTTTTCTCAGTTTTTTTATCTGAAGTTGAAAGATCAAAGGCTGACTTTCCACTTCTGTTTACTAAATCTCCAGATGGCTTTATGTGAAATGAACATGATTCTTCCAGCTGTCCTTCACTGTAAATTTTTCCTGAAACGATGTCATTTAATGACTCTGTTTTCTCAGTATTATTTAACAATGTATGCTGTCTTTCATTAACATCCACAAACAGGAAAAGGTCATTTTTTGTAGCTTCAGTTAACTGATTCTCATCAATGTGACTCTCTTTACTGGAAAACTGCATTTCTGTGGAAGTTTTCATGTGAACAGCAGTTTTCATATCTTTGGCTTGTGAGGTATGTATATTCTCATTGTTAACTTGAAGTTGAGAAATGTTCATACTGTTTTCTAAATCTCCCAAACAGTCCTTAAATGGACTTTGTGAGTCATTCAGATTTTTACATACAGCTCTTTTCCCAGGGCTTGAGTTTGGTTTCACCAATATAGGCATCATATTAACATTTGTATCTGAATTCTTAAGAAATACTTTAAGATTATCACTGAAAACTGCAGATGAAATGGGGTATTCAACTGCAATGTCATAGGGAATAGTTAGTCCAGGCTTCTCTGAAGTATCCTTACAGATTTGCTGAACATCTGAAGTTTGTTTAAGTGGTAGTGTGCTGCACTCACTTTTATTATTTACCAGTTGTATTTGTTCTATTTTACACTGTTTATCATCTAATATAACATTACTTGAGTCATGTAAATTGTATCTTCGACACTGAACAGGATTCTTTTTTACATCCAGAGATGAATCCAAATCTATTTTGGCTTGGTCACTGTTTGTAATTGTCTTCTTTGTAGCATTTTCTTGAGTCTCTGGAAGCAATCTAAACCGTTGTTCAGAAACATCTTTTTTATGATTTGTACTGTGAGCCATCTCATTTAAGACACTGTTAAATGATATTCTGTTACTTTCAACCTCCAGATGTAAATCTGGACGGTGAACATCGAATCCTTCAGTTCTTTCTAGGTGTATGCTGTCTGTTTCTATTGATATATCTGCCTCTAAAAAAGAATTATTTGGTGATTTAAATTCTGTGGATTCATTGTCTCTTTCTAAGCCCATCTTGTCTTTTATTTCTGTAGTAGCTGCTTTTCTAAAGTCAGTAACATTCAAGGTTTGTCCTTGACTAATTAATTCTTTTTCTATGCAGAGGGTTTTGCTTATAGAGATTTCGCTTTGCTTCTCATCTTGAGGTACACTAGGATCAATTTCATTCTTGGAGATTTTTTCAGTATGCTGTATATCTGTCATGATGAGAACACAGTAAATTTTTATGCACTACAACAAAAGTACTTTTGGTTTAAAACAAGACACGTTGAGGGTATTATAAAAATGGTTTTTATTTCTCTAGTCAAGTCCATATAAACACAGAGCTGATTCGATAAAATCAATTTATCCTAACAATTTATACTCTTAATTTCTATTACTACTTAGATCCAGAAATTGCTAGCTGGCTTCTTCAATACTCTTATCACTTTTTTAATTTACTACCTTGTAAATATATTTTGCTTTTGGAATACTTTTGGCCAAGTGTATAAAATGTCTACTTAAGACATTAATTTTTATTCATTTGGGTTTCAACCATAGATTTCAAAAATTCAGTATAATCACAATAATCTGGAATATAAAGTTCAGAGCTTGTAGGGCTTTTTTAGTCTGACCATTCTCTCTACAACATCTCCACCAAGTGGTTGTTTGGCCTAGTTTTGAACACTTTCAAAGAATTAATTAGTCAAGGACAAAACTTGAATGTTACTGTTTTTAAACAACTTTTTTTCAAGCTGGATGAATTAGTAAATTATTTGAACAGTTTTAGAAAGGTCATTTGATGTAACGTGCTCTAGGTCTGGTCATCAGAAGGTTATTGGAAGCCCATTGGACATTCTCAGCAAAACAGTGAAGGCATAAACCAGAATGCAAAAAGGAAAGAAGTGATGAATAGGCAGAAATGTACTTTTCCCCCAAAAATATTGACTGTAAAGCAGTGGTTCTCAACCTGTGGGTCGCGACCCCTTTGGCGGTCGAGCGACCCTTTCACAGGGGTCGCCTAAGACCATCCTGCATATCAGATATTTACATTATGATTCATAACAGTAGCAACATTACAGTTATGAAGTAGCAATGAAAATAATTTTATGATTGGGTCACAACATGAGGAACTGTATTTAAAGGGCCAGAAGGTTGAGAACCACTGCTGTAAAGAATAGCACAAAGGGACCCTGTTTTGTTAAGATATATACAAATAATGTATTTCTCCAACTACATTACAAGGTCCTCAAAGCAAAGGCTATGATTGAATCCCTCTACAAAGCTCAATATACAAATTAGAAAATATCAATATAATCTTAGGTTACCTTCTATAATGATTTCTTCTGTAAGTGGTCCTTTCTTTTTCTCATTTTCTCTATATTCAGTATCTAAACAAAAACTCACTTTATTTTCTTCCCTAGAATTATATTTCTGTATGATGTTTTGTAATTTTCCCATTGACATATCACTGTTTTCAGTATTTACTTCTGGAAGATTCTAGTGTAAAATGGAAAAGGTTCCTTTAATGTAAAAACAGATTATTTAAAACAATGGGGGGGGGGGTGAGGGGGGAGGGGAAAATGGGGGACATCTGAATACTTTCAACAAAATAAATTTTTTTTAAAAAGTATAAAACATTTAAATTGTGCTGATAAAGTAGGATTACAACTAAAATACAAAAAATTCTGAATAATCAACTGAAGACTAGCTGGAGAGAATCCTGATAAGCAGTGGCACGAAAGGGCTGGCCGGGTTCCCACAGACAGCAGACAAGAAGAAGAAATAAAAGGTATTCAAATTGGAAAGGAGGAAATAAAACTCTCATTCATAGATGACATTAGATATCGTACATAGAAAACCCTAAAGACTCCACCAAAAAACTATTTAATAAATGAATTCGGCAATGTAGCAGGATTCAAAATCAACACTAAAAAAACGATGGGGTTTTTTTGTATATACCAATAATGAACTCTCAGAAAGAGTAACAAAAACAAACAATTCCATTTACCCTTTGTAACAAAAAAAATTGAGATACTTTTATTTATTGCAAAAAAATTGAGATACTTAGGAATAAACTTAACCAATGAAGTAAAAGACTTGTACTTGGAAAACTACAGGATGTTGAAAAAAGAGATAGAGGAAGATATAACAAGTGGAAGAATATACTATGTTCATGAATTTGTAGAATTAGCATCATTAAAATGTCCATACTACCCAAGGCAATCTATAGATTCAATGCAAACCCTATCAAAATACCAACAGCATATTTCACATATCTAGAACAAATACTCCAAAAATTTATATGGAACCAAAAAAGACCCCAAATAGCTGCAGCAATCTTGAGAAAGAACAAAGTTGGAGGATCACAATACCAGATATCAAGTTATACTACAAAGCCACTGTAATCAAAACAGCTTGGTAGTGGCACAAGAACAGGCATATAGGTCAATGGAACAGAACAGAGACCCCAGAAATCGACACAAGCCATTATGCTCAATTAATATTTGACAAAGGAAGCAAAAGCATACAATGGAATCAAGACTGTCTCTTCAATAATAAGTGGTATTGGGAAAATTAGGCACATACATGCAAAAAAATGAAACTAGACCACCAACTTATACCATACACAAGAATAAACACAAAATGGATAAAATACTTAAATTAAGTCATGAAACCATAAAATTCCTGGAAGAAACCATAGGTAGCAAAATCTCAGACATCTCTCATAGCAGTATGTTTACGGATACATCTAGGGCAAAGGAACTTTGGGAAAATTAGGCACATACATGCAAAAAAATGAAACTAGACCACCAACTTATACCATACACAAGAATAAACACAAAATGGATAAAATACTTAAATTAAGTCATGAAACCATAAAATTCCTGGAAGAAACCATAGGTAGCAAAATCTCAGACATCTCTCATAGCAGTATGTTTACGGATACATCTAGGGCAAAGGAAAAAAAACAAATGGGACTACATCAAAATAAGCTTCTACACAGCAAAAGAAACCAGCATCAAATTGAAAGGGGAACCCACTATATGTGAGAAACTGAAAAATCAAGAGTTACATATATAACAATTTATATTAAACAAAGTCATCTTTAGTGAATTTTATCAAGTTGGTATTTAAATGTAAAGTATATTAGTAAAACTAGATTAGTATAGTATTAGAATAACATAGTATAATTGGCATAATAGTCTAAAATATAATCTTTCCCAAAATACAGATTTCATAAACTCATAAATAGTAACTTTCTATTGTGTTATTCTTGTAAAAGAATTGAAAGGCAATGAAATAGATATTAAAATAGAAAAATCAATTTTAGGGTTCACCAATTTTTAAAGTGAACCTTTATATTACTAATTTACACTTTTATTATCTATTTCACTAATATTAATGTTTATTAGCAAACACGTGGTTTAAGAAAATAGCCATGTTTATAACATCAAGTCTTATGATAAAATGTTAACACTATAGAACTCAACTATTATCTACATGTTCTAAACATGGCTTTAATACATCTCAACAAAACTGCTGAGGAAAGCTAAATAGATCAGCCAACAATAATACCTTATATAATTCCTTATTTTAATAATTTACTACAATACTATTAATGATTTTATGAAAAGGTAAATTAATTTTTCTTTGTTACATATGGAAAGTCATTCAATTTACACACACACACACACACACGTGTGGTTTTTCATGCATAAAAGCAATACAGGAAATTTTATTAAATCTAGCTTTTTAAAAAGCATTCACTTCTTAGAAATATAAGTGCAAGAAGAAAATGTGTCTGACTATTCCTACATTATTTTTGCAATATTTCTTTTGCATTTAACAGTTATTTTAAATGTCTACAACTATTCAAAATATTTAAATATATAATAAACCTACATGCTTTCCCCCAGTTCTTAATGCTTTCTCATGCTCATTTTGAAGATTAAGGAACTTTTCTTCATTTTCTTTTAACTTCTCCCTTTGCAGCTCATTATCTCTTTCAAGGGTCTGCAATAAAATTAATTATCCAAAAAATAATCAATACTACATTAATGAATTTTGATGTGTTTTATGTTACTTAGACCTTTGCTTCTAACATGCTGCAAGTGCCATACAGATCAGTGATAATGTGCTATCTCAACAATAATTTTCATAAATTAACAGAAAGGTGCTTATAGTTTAGTTAACAGGAAAAGAGGGGGAGGTTATGAAAAAGAAATGACTATAAAAGGACATAAAAACATTGCCATTATTCAGTTTCACCACATAAGTTTTAATGTACTGAAAAAGTAATATAAACTACAGCATTGAAAAATATGAAATGCAGCATAATCCAGCATATAACACTACTAAAAAATTTTACCACAGAACATTTTTCCACATCTGTTTATTTTAGGAATTAACTGGCTAGAGAGCCCTTAAATACAATGTTAATTTTTAATTTCAAATTAACACATTTTAAGTAGAGTTTTAATATTTACTCTATTAATCAATTACTTTATAAAATAACATAATATAAACACCATCACACTACCCTCTCTCCCCGCCCCCAAAGAAAACCTTTAAAGACTAAAACCACTACTGTTTTCTAAGACACGGGTTTTAAAGCTATTGGTATCAGTGTCACCAATATTATTAGGTTTCTCTAATGTCTGCTGATAATCCAAATGAACCTCTGTAAAAAGACAAGTAGTAAGAACTCTACCTATATGTCTACTATATCTGGAATTTTTAAGTTCATTTGTTGATCATTATTAAAGCTATCTATGTACATTCAGGGTAAACATTTCCAGCCACACAAAGAAAAGGTAAGGTTTTCCAATTCCCTCCTCAGAGGTAACCACTCAGGCAGTTTCTTGTGTACCCTTCCAGAAATTGTCATATAAGCATAAAGAATATAGTACTATACATACCGTATTATTCTGCATCTGTTTTGAAAAAATTAATATGTCTTGCTTACTTTCCATATCATTATATACAGACCTATCTCATTTTAAAGGCTTCACAGTGTTTCATCTATATAGAGTTCTCAATTATATCTAAAATGTCAATCTGCAGGCAAAATTATGGAAACATAATTTTACAATTTTAACATAAAGATTCTCCTCTAGCCCATAAAGAACTAAACATTTAATGAGCTCCTAATATGTGCCAGATACAGATACTCTTATATGCTCTTATGCTATGGTAGTGAAAATTTACTGTTCTATTGGAAGTTATACTCTATCAGGAGATTATTTGGTACTAGAGGCCCAGTGCACGAAAATTAGTGCACTCAGCGAGGCGGGGATCCCTCAGCCCGACCTGAGCCCTCTCGCAGGCTGGGAGCCTGCTCCCTGTGGGCCTAAACCGCAGTCTGGCCTCCCTCTGCGGGAGGCAACCAGGTGGTGATCAGGGGACGGCTGTGGCCACAAGCGGCTGGCCCCACCCCCCCATCGCCATCCCCTCCCTCTGCCCACTGGCATATGCTTTGGCTGGCCTGGCGCCACCTGCTCGTTGGCCCCGCCCCCTGTCAACTGGTTGTTCTGCCGTTTGGTCGATTTGCTTATTACGCTTTTATTATATAGGATTGTTTGCATCTGGATTAACAATCAAAAACCCTGGCTGAAAAAATGGATATTGTGGAAAGTCAAAATAAAAACACCTGTTAATATTTTAATATATCCCAAACTGAGTAAATTATCCTGGTTAATACTATGATTATGGCAGCAAACTAAGTAAATTATTCTTATTAACACTATGCCTATGGCAGTATAACTATACTTATATCTGGACTAAACTATAATTAAATCATAGTATAAAATATTCTCCATCATGAGAATTTATTTCTCTATGCTCCAAACTGTACAATAAAAATATAAGACAGATGGCAGCATTACCGCACAGTGCTGAAACACAGTAGGCCATTATGAAGAGTAATGATCCCTTTTAGTACAGGTGGATTTAGAATGTTCAAGAAAACACTTGAGATACCTATGCAGCATAATCCTCAGCAACAGTTCTACATTAATATTTTCTTATGCTATATAGCAGTGGTTCTCCAGCACCAGTCTGCAAACAAGCACTGATTGCAAACAAGCATGGTAAAATTTCACTAGCCATGGCAAAAAAAGTCAATTGGAGGGCATCATGTCTTTTCTTGTAACAGACTCTCCTTTTACCTGAGATTATATTCTTACTATACTTTTAGTGTTAAAATGTTCTCCTTCATAAAATGAAAAAGATGATAGATGGTATTAGTTATTTTTTAATGTCCTTATTCAAATAAAAAGCTGACAATTCTATCCTGTTTTTGCCAATACTTTGAAATTTTACTATATGAAATCTAGTTTCTCTCTATATTATAAAGGCACAGGTAATAATGGTGCTAGTTAAAGAGAGAGGCATTTGGAGTACCCAAGATTTTAGTAGTGTCATTAAAAGATCCTGGAACCATAGTTACAGTTATCATGAACTCAAAGAAACACATGACTCTCTCTCTCTCTCTCTCTCTCTCTCTCTCTCTCTCTCTCTCTCTATATATATATATATAATTGTAACTACTCTAGGCTCTGTAGAATTCAATGATACATAAACATTGGATTTAGAATGCATGGAAAACAATTTAAAAGTTGTGGTTTTCATAGAATGGATCTAACAAAAGTGGCAGCTCTCACAGGTCTAGGAAAAATACTAACAATGTTATGTAGAAATAGTGCTAGAATAGAGTCAGGACAAATATTTACTCCTGGTTTTGCCACTAATTATGAGACTTTGAACTACATGCTTATACTTTCTGGATCTCTAGCTCATCATGAAATGATTAGACTAGCTAATCTCTAATATTTTGTTCATCCTAAAAACTGAGGTTTCAACTCCTTTAAGTGGATTAGAAGACAAGTCTGATAACTGCTACTCATAAAGAATGTGTATAAACTACATCACATATTTCTTGGGAGGAGGTTCAACATATCAGAGAAATGGTTCCAAATTATCCATCTGTAGGGTGGGTGGAAAAGGTATCAGGGATACTTGCTTATACCTGGACTTTCAGAGAAATGATTTCTACTTGTCTTTTATTTGAGTAGGTGAAGAGGTTAAGAGGAGGAAGAGGTTTGACTCAAGCACACCTCTTCCTTCTTCCTCTTCTAGGTCTAATTCCTATAGAGGCAAGAGAAATAAGGAAGGCAAAACTTTCTTTGCATGACTAGTCAAAAAACATCAATGATGAGATAAATCTTGCACTGCTAAGGTTAGGTTTGGTTCCATTCAAAGGTGATGGACTCAGCATAATTTGTGAGGCCCGGTGCAAAAATTAAAAAAAAAAAAAAGGGCAGGGGAAAAAGTGCTATTAAAGATATTACAAAAGTTTTTTCTTTCTTCATGGTCCTTCCCTCCTCCCTTCCTCTCTATCCCCAGCAACCTATCATGGGGCTTTTTATTTTCTACTTAATGCCATAGTCCCTGAGCAGAAGGATACTCACAGGACAAATGCAGATCCTCACAGATGCCTAAAGCCTTGCCACTTGACTCAGCATAAGTACAAGCTACCAGTTACTGAATTCTACCTACTGCAAGTGGCTGGACCCATGTACTATGTCCTGGCTGTGGGTGAGGGAAGTCAATCTCCTGTCTCATGGGCCCTTTGCCCAACCCATGGCAGATGGGTAACCCTCAAGGGATTGCAACTGCCAGGCAGAGATGCACCTCTGTACCTGAACTGGAGACTCACTTCCTGCCAAGTCACCTATCTAACATGCTAAATGCCAAGATATTACCAACCCAGGATACAGGATGCTGCAGGGCACATGCACTCCACTCAGACCCTCCCTCCTGCATCTGGGCCTCTCACCACCAATGTGAACTAGTTGCAAGTCTCGAGACAGGAACAGGGAAGATGAGGCCAGGCAGGGCCCAGGGTGCAGAAGGGTAGAAGAGCCAGCAGCCAGGAGGTGGTCCTGGGAGGCAGTGGGAGACTGGGAGCTGAGGCTCAAGCTCCCAGTGCCATCATCAGACTTAATTTACAAAACATACATTCAAAGATAAAAATTCATTAAGATTTGAAGACAGTAACCAGAGAACACTAAACCTGAAGCACAAGGCCCTTCTGAGACTGGGTCCATATGCAACTGCATTGGTTACATACCCATGAAGTTGGCCCTGGTCTCTGCTGATGGTGGTCTTTACACAGGAGGTGATTGTAGTTTTCTTAGGAAATGTTCAGCATCACCCTGGATTCCCAAGAATCCCTTTAGAGGGGCATAAATCCTTCTACTGGCCACCCCAGTGGAACAGGTCCCCAGCTCCTCCTAAGCTGTACATCCCATCACTTGGCTCAGTAGCAAACAAGGCAGTTCCTACCCTTCCACTAACCTCCATGGTCCTTCCTGTGGATTCAAGGCACCATCAAAGTTCTCTCTTCTGCATCCTTCCAGATACGTTCAGTATTGGAACAAGTATAATACACTTCAAGCCCCTTTGGCACAGATTATTCCAAAGACTTTCCTCCTTGAAATTTCTAGACCATAACTGAGCGTTAGTCTGTAAGTTCTTGGCACACTTCCAAACCTCAAGAAACATGTCAATCCTTCCACATCAACTTATCTCACTCTACTGGCAACACCAGAGTGAACATTAAGGTTTCTATCCATCTAAGAAACAAGAGGGCAGTCTGCCCTTCCCCTTTTTGTACCACAATCTTTACAAGTGATTTTCCTATAGACTCCTTCACTTAGCTTTGTGAGGGGAAATGGGTGCTCCTCCACTAGGAATGCAAAAAAAACAAACAAACAAAAAAACAAACAAACCTGCTTATTGAACCCTCACTCCCAAACATCAGTGACCATAACTTCTTCCCCTCCTCAATCACTTTCTTACATATACTGCTAATTGGCAGAGAACTTTTCTACTACACTGAAAGGTTTACAAGGGTATGAAAGGTGTGGCTTTCAGTTCATAGAGTAGAATCACATCCCATCCAGCTCCAAGTGTTAATAGTGTCAAGGCTGAGAGACCCTGGGCCTAGGAAATGTTACCAGAAAGGGACTGGCTGGAGTGTGTCTGCCTTGGACGGGCCTGTAGTGTGTGGGTTCTTCCTTTGTGCAGGAAAGAGTTCACAATATGAGTCCAGGTGATTTTGACAGTATGTGTATTAAAGCTGGGGACAGTGAAACAAGGAAGGGCTTAGGATAGAAGAAGCAACAGGAGATAAACTATGTGGGATTGTTGTCAGGTCACTGAGAAGTTAGAGAAAAGGGGGCCTTGGAAATAGGTTCAGGAGGTTAGCCCAGGGCAAGCTGGCACTGCCCATTGCTCCCTTGGTTGCAAATTTCTTGGGATTCCTTAGAGTTTAGGAGATGCATGCCTGTGGGGGAAGAAGAGATGGAAGGGAAAGGCAGGGGGGCATGCTGCTGGGAGGGAGAGAGTGCACTGGGTCTTTCTGACTTGAGGGTTTTAAAGGCTGGGAATTTAGGGGAGGTCTCTCATGGAAGGATCTCAATAGGATATTCATCAGCTTTTCCAGGTTTTTCTGCTTTTCTAGGCCTTGAGCTGAAATACAACTGAGGCCTAGATGTTATCTCTAGAGAGAAAAGGTCAGGGTGTCTAAGCTGCATGATCATCAATATGCCAGGGGAGGAAAGACCACCCTGGGGGTGAGGTATGGTGTTAGTTTTGTCTGTTAGGCACCCAGAGCTTTCTGCTCTGGTGACCTTCTATATCTGGCTGTAAATTGCTCAGCCAGTTTGTTCAGCTACCTGTCCCAGTTTCCCCATTCCACTTGTCAAGGAATTTCCTAGCTATCCTGACTCAGAAAGGCCTTGGGTATCCTTGAACATGGGTCAAGAGGGAGGCTGTGAACACTGACACAGCAGAGGAGTCTGCTCTGTCCTCTCCCATTCCTTGGCTTTCTTGATCATTAGTGACTCATGGCCCTTCCCCTGCACTCCCAAGCCTGCCTGAACTCCTGCCTGGAGAGAGAAGACATTCTCCTTCCCAGGTGTGATTCATTTGACCCATGCCCCACATAGAGACCTCCCCACTGGAGATAAGCCTTCCAGGAGAGAGGTCTGGAGAGGGGTGGTGGTTAGCTGCTTATTCTTTTCCTCTGACCTTGCCTGTCTGTAGTAGGTAGTTAGGTAGACATGAGCAGAGTAGGAACAGTAAGTTGGGTACAGAAGATCACTAGAATGAAAAGTCCTGGATGCCTAGCAACAGATAATTGTAAGGTGGGACCTCAACCCCTGGGTGACTTTTCCTTCCCTAGCCTATTGCTGGTCATGCAGTTTGGATCCTCCCTGACCTTTCCTCCCCTGGCATGTTGCTAGTCATGCAGTAGACACCCACTCCAGCCATTCCCACCCCGGGCAAGCCCCCACCGCCCCAGTGTCTGTGTCCATTGGTTATGCTAATATGCATGCATACAAGTCCTTTGGTTTCTCTCTAACCCCCTCTCATAGTTTAATTTTAACACCATGATAAAGAATATACTGAAAAAAGCTAATGACACATTTTACTAATTTAATATCTGAATGAATTTATATTACATGATTTTTTACAAAGTACCATTTCCAAGAGTTCCTCAAAATAATTAAAGTTCTTTGAAATGGACCATGGATTCTGAGACACTAATGCAAAATGTGAAGAATTCAAGACTAAAACTTTTGTTGGCTTGCCCCCAAACTAGTAAACATATCCCTACTAAAATGTCATATTACCAATGGCCTAGGATGCCATGGAATGCATTCAGAATCAAATGGAGGAAAAGCAAAAGATAGAAAAACAAAACAAAACAGGAGTTTTCTTTCATATACCATTTTTTAAAAAAATAGAAGATTATTATAAATACATATTTAAATGAGTATACTATCCCATAAACATATGTTCTAAGCATACATACATTTCAATAATTATCTGCCAGAGTATCATGGTCTAAAATATCAAGGAAAAACTGATTTATTTTTATTCTTTATTTATTTAAAAATATTTAAATGTAATATTTTCTCCAATTTTACTGAGATATAATTGACATAAACAATGTATAAGCTTAAGGTGTCCAAGGTAATGATATGATACCAGTATAGTGAAATTATTACCACAATAAGGTTAACATCTCTTTCAGCTCACATAATTACCATTTTGTGTGTGTGTGTGGTGAGAACATGTATGATCTACTCTCCTAGCAAGTTTCAAGTATATAATACAGTATGTTAACTAAAGTCATGCTGTACATTAAATCCCCAGAAGTTGCTCATCTTATAACTAGAAGTTTGTAACCTTTGACGAACATCTCCCCATATCTCCTTATTTATTTATTTATTTTAATCCTTACCCGAGGATAATTTTTCCCATTGACTTTTAAAGAGTAGGAGGGAGGGAGGTGGGGAAATAGGGAGGGAGAGAGAGAGGAAAACATCCAATGTGACCAAGGCCAAGGCAGGGAAGAACCTGAAACCGAGGTATATGTCTTTTGGTCCTTGGGCTGATGCTCTAACCACTGCACAAACCATCCAGGACCCAATTTATTATTTAATGGGAGTATGTAAGAGACCTGGCTCAAAATGTGCATATGTCTCCATTTAATACTCACTAACTGAGGGCTCTCACTATGTGCTAGGAACTGACTTAGGCATGATTTCATCTGTTATTTATTTCCCACATTGTATCTGGTTTTAAAAATATTTACTGACTTCCAAAATATCTTATGATTGCTTGCCTGTTTTTCTTCTTGAATATGAGTAATCTCTTCTGTAATCTTCTTATTTAATTCCAATTCCTTAAAAAATTTGAACAATTTTATGTTATGATAGAAAATTCAGCAAATTCTACATTCAATTCAGTGCTCAACAAATTTCGGTGGGTCATGAGTGCCAACATCTGTCTGCTGTTGAAGCAGTGACTCTAGTGAACTAAAGATGGTATTATATAACCAATATAGGCTGGCATAGACTTATACATGTCCATGTTCAATTAACAGAATTTCTCATCTCCAAAAACTTTTCAGAAGACACCACTATACTCTAAGAAAGTGGTTGGCAAACTGCGGCTCGCGAGCCACATGCGGCTCTTTGGCCCCTTGAGTGTGGCTCTTCCTAAGCCTTAGGAGTACCCTAATTAAGTTAATAACAATGAACCTACCTATATAGTTTAAGTTTAAAAAATTTGGCTCTCAAAAGAAATTTCAATCGTTGTACTGTTGATATTTGGCTCTGTTGACTAATGAGTTCTGTTGACTAATGAGTTTGCCGACCACTGCCCTAAGATAATCTGACACCATGTTAAAGTGCAAAGAAAATTACTATGACCAAATTTTATTGTCTTAAAGCCTTGCTGATAATGGCAAAAATCTAATAATTAAAAAGATTCATACTACTGTTTTCTCTATGTATATTAACTTTACAGAGAAGGAACATTTTGGTATAATCATGAATATATCAATTAAATACCATGTTGAGTCTTTCTTGAAGTTCCTGAATTTTTTGTTCTTTAATTGTTAAATTAATGTTTTCTTCTCCCATCTTATGTTGCCATGTGACTTTGGACTTTATCAAGTCTGAGGTTACTTTTTTTAGTTCCTTAAGAAACATGAAACAAAAAATTCAGTATGCATATTTCATCAAAGCAAGGTACTTTTCTGACAGTTTAAAAGCCAATTTTAAACCTATCAGTATAATTTACAATATTTCATATATCAAGATGATACTACTCCCAGGTCCAACAAGGTGTATTTCCCCTAGTTCTATTGCAAGGTAATTAGCCAAGGTGAGAACATTATTAGTGACTATGGAATATGCAAACACAATGACACAGGGGAAGAAAGCATGATCTTTGCTCTTAAAGGAGCATGGTAACTAAATGCACTAACGAACCATAAGTAGAATATTTTCTTTCATTACTTATCCAACAAAAATCTTCTGATATAAAGAGATGATTAAATTCCCAAGTTCATTAGCATCTAATAAGAAAAAATTTGTGTAAGAAATAATTACAATATAATGTGATGAGTGCTATATTTCGGAATGCAGAGAAGCATGAAGAACACAGTTGGCTGAGGGCATCAAGAAGGCATTTCATAGAAAAGTAGTAGTTGAATTAAGTCTTTAAAAGATAAATTTGCAGCCGAAACCGGTTTGGCTCAGTGGATAGAGCGTCGGCCTGCGGACTGAAGGGTCCCGGGTTCGATTCCGGTCAAGGGCATGTACCTGGGTTGCAGGCACATCCCCAGTAGGAGATGTGCAGGAGGCGGCTGATCGATGTTTCTCTCTCATCGATGTTTCTAACTCTCTATCTCTCTCCCTTCCTCTCTGTAAAAAATCAATAAAATGTATTTTTAAAAAAAGATAAATTTGCAAAGACAAAAAAGGATTAGATATTCCAAGCAAAAATATTCTACATGCAAAAATGTACAGAAACATGGAAGATTTTTCAGGGAAACAAAATTAATATGATATGGCTAGAACTCATATGTTATAGCTAAGGGGGAAGAGTAGAATATTGGTAACAGTGGCTAGAAATTTGGCAGAACCCAAATATTGAATGAAAGGGATTTGCAGGCCAAACTAGAGTTTTAATTTTATCCTACAGGCAATGAAGTATTAACCATTGAAGGATTTTAAATAGAACAACATAAAAAGATTTGCATTTTAGAAAAATAATTCTGGCCTCATAGTACAGGATAGAATTGAAGAGAATATAAAAGAAGCCTTAATTTGTGAAGTTACATGTCCACTGAGATTAACAGATACCATCCAAATACATAAAATCCTGAAACCTTCCTCTCTCTTACTATACCTGTGTACTTACTTGTGTACTTACCCTACTGCTGTCCTCTGTATGCTGCCTATGTTAAATACTCAAAGATCTGATTTTCACATTCTTTTAAGTGTTTTTAATTTTTAGTTAATCCTCACCCGAGGATATTTTTCCATTGATGTTTTAGAGAGAGTGGAAGGGAGAGACAGAGAGAAACATTGATTGGTTGCCTCCTGCACAAACCCCAACCAGGGCCGGAGAACCTGAACCAAAGTACGTGCCCTTGACTGGAATCAAACCTGGGACTCTTCAGTCCACCAGCTGACGCCCTATGCATTGAGCCAAACCAGCGAGGGTTGATTTTCACAGTTTTGACTACACAGGATCTGAACTCCCTTTGGATTTTAGGAGCTCTACAATATAAGAGCCCACCAGAGAAGTCAGAAATGTCAGCTTTATAAGCATGAGACCAGGCTCTGCTGGTCAGATGCACCTGTCTTGAATACTGGATTGGGAACTAGTATAACAAAGAACAAGAAGTGTTGCAAATCCATTTGCTGGTAGACAGCAGGTACGTGCTAGGAACTTCAAGCTTCCATGGAAAACATTGATACCATTGCAGCAGGTAGCAGCTCCCACTATGGTCAACAGTGATATACAAACTGCAGGGCACAGTATTCAGTAGTGGAAGTTGGTTTTATGCTGTGGTCTTGGATACGGCATAGCTTCCCTTGTTTCTGAGTCTAAGATGACCAACATCCAAATTCCTTTCCTGACAAAATCATCTTACAATTGAGAAACTTGACTAATATACTTCAATTTTTAAAAGGCTACATTTTTCAACAACTAAATACATGGAGCTATTTTATCAGCCAAATTTCATAGGAGATTCTCTAAAGTGCATCAATTCCTGTTACAATCATTGTTATGAAACAACAGAGATGTGGGAAGGGGGAGGTGGGGTGAAAACCTAGTATATGACTGTCAAAAGTAAAAACTAACTGCTTATGTCTTCTTCTCTTATATATTAATTACTTAATCTTAAGAGCATAATAAATTAAGAGACCTCCATGAAATGATTTTCCACTGAAAATATGCTTGTGATTTTATAGCCTTTATAGCTTTTAAATATCCTGAACTTTTAGTATTGTCTGTTTTCTAACCATTTTATTTAAAACTGTAAGTGCAGCAAATAAACAGCACATGCTTTGATCTCATTAAATTACAACTTATAGTTCCTAGAGTCATAAATATTGTGCCCTTTTCTCCTTTTCCCCTCCTTTTCTGGTATGGGGTAGTCTGTTAAATATCACTATCTCCTTGAGTGCTCTGACGTTTACTCAGACAAACAGCAGAGGTTATGAATTCTGCTCACAGATAGTATCGGGAATTCTTCATGATGGCCATAATAGTGAACCCAGCATTCAGACCTGGAATACCTACTTTAATCTAACAACTAAGTTTCATCTGTTTAACTTTGCTCCACAAAGATAGAATCCCATCTTATCACAAACCAATAATTTAAATGCTCTGGACAAAATCACAAAACAGTATAAAATAAAAATAAAATTATCTCTGGGGCAATTAATGGTTAAAAGTTTTAAATAAGTGATATAACCAATGCTACTAAAACTTAATTAGCTTCTGAAGAGGAAAATAAAAAAAAGACAAGAATGTTTCTTAAAAAGTTTTAAATAAGTGATATAACCAATGCTACTAAACTTAATTAGCTTCTGAAAAGGAAAATAAAAAAAAGACAAGAATGTTTCTTAAAGTTAAAAATCAAGATTACTTTTAAAAATACAAAATTTTTATAAATAGATTGTTTGAAATATTAAAAATTGTCTGTTAAATGTATATATTTTTAAATTATCATCCTTTCAACTACTTGGATTTGGAACTCTCAAAGTTAATACAATTCTCTCACTTTTTTGGCAGCATGGTCACTAACTGTAATGCTTTCTAGAGCGACTGAGGCCACCAGGGCATGATACACAGTACAATCTGGTAGCCCTGGCCCAGGCTCCTCTGGGGAAAAAGGACAAGCATGTTCATGAGACACAGTTTCACTTGTGCCTAAAAAGAGACAATTTTCATCCTTTTACATAGATCCACTAAGGCGTCTATCTCTCCTTAGATTTACATGAGCCTCGTCTCCATCTACAGGTCAGTCTTAAACTATACATTTGAAATATAATAGTTTATTATGTTATAAAGAAACATTTGTCTCTAGTAAAGAATACATAATTTAGTATAGAAATTTATGAGGCATAATCTTTTCATAATGCAAAAGCTAATTGAATTAATATTTTAATATAGTCATCAAAATTAATTATTTAATAGCTTAAGTTATTGATCAAAAATATTAAATCAAAAATAAACGAACCAAAGAGAGATCACTGAAAACAACTACTCAGCGAGTATTTAGCATTTGAAGTTTATACTGACAAAAATTAGTGGTCCTAACTGTTTTTTGATTTGAGACTACAGACAAATTTTTCAAATTGCAGCTTTTCCTCTTCATATGTAAAAGAGCCATTTTTAATATTCTAGGATGTGACCGAAAAGAAAACGTTCAGATGCCAATCACAAGTTTAAGCACTTCTGACTGATGAGCTACAAACAGAGATTCCTAGGACACACTCCTTGGGTTCGATTAATTGATTAGAGTTGTTCACAGACTCAGGAAAAACACTTAGGTTTACCAGCTTATCAAAGGATATAGTAAGGATACAGATGAACAGCCAGATGAAGGATACGCAGGGCCAGATCTAGGAGGGTCCCAAGCACAGAACTTCTGTTTCTATGAAGTTTGGGTGTGTTACCCTCCCAGTACATGGATGTGTTCAACCTGGAAGCTCTCCAAAACCCATACTACTGGATTTTTATGAAGGCTTCCTCACATAGGCATGATCAATTATTAACTCCTTTTCTAGCCCCTCTCCCCTTTCTGGAGAAGTGAGTGGTATGAAGGAAACAGGGCTGAAATTTTCAAGTTTCTAATCATGGCTTCGTCATTCTAGTGATCAGTCCCCATTGAGGAGCCCACCCAGAGTCACCTCATTAGAACAAAAGGTGCTCCTATCACTTAGAACATTCATTACAAGGGTTTTAAGAGTTCTGTGCCAGGAACTGTGGGCAGAGACCAATACATATATTTTCTATTACCTCACACTTTTCTATATACCAACAGTGAACAAGTTGAATTTGAAAATAGAAACACATTACCATTAACATTAGCACCCTACAAAATGAAATATATAGGTATCAATGTAACAAAATATAAAATATCTATGAGAAAAACTACAAGACTCTGATGAAAGATATCAAAGAAAAACTAAATATTTATGGGTAGGAAGACCCAATATTTTCAAGATGTCAATTCTTCCCAACTTGATCTATTGATTAATTACAATCCCAATCAAAATCCCAGCAAATTATTTTGTGGATATCAGCAAACTAATTCTAAAGTTTATATGGAGAGGCAAACCCAGAACAGTTCATTCAACAGTGTAAGAGGATTGACACTACCCAGCTTCAAGACTTTAAAAGACAATTAAGTCAGTGGAACAGAAATGAGAACCCAGAATAGACCCACATAAATACCATCAACTAGTATTTAATAAAGGAGCAAAGAAAATACAATGGAGCAAAGATAATCTTTTCAACAAAGGGTGATGGAACAATGGGACATTCACATGCAAAAAAGAATCTAGACAACTGTATACCCTTCACAAAAACTCAAATGGATCATAGACCTAGATGTAAAATACAAAGCTATAAAACTCCTAGAACAATGAAGAAAATCTAGAGGACCTTGTATATAAGTGACTTTTTAGGTAAAATGCCAAAGGCACAATCCACAAAAGAAATAAGTGATAAGATAGACTTTATTAAAATTAAAAGCTTCTACTTTGCAAAAGACAATGTCAAGAGGAGGAAACAAGCCACAGAGTGGGATAAAATATTTATAAAAGACACATCTGATAAAGGACTGTTACCCAACTATAGATAAAATTCTTAAAATTCAACAATAAGAAAATAAACAATCCAATTAAAAACATGTAAAAGATCTGAATAGGCACCTCACTAAAGAAGATGTACAGATGTCAAGTAAGGGGATATTGATGCTCAGTCAGCAATCAATAAATATCCAATGCATTCTTTCCCTTGTGATTCTCCAGCCACACCACACTTTTCCTAGTTCTTCACATAAACTAAACTCTCTCCTGCCTCAAGGCTTTTGCATATGCTGCTTCTCTTGCCTGAAAACTTAATTCTCTTCCCTTCCTCACCCCTTTACCTCCAATGTAATAATGTCACCTGTTATAATGTCTATATCATTTACTTTTTCTTCATATCCCTTATAACAGTTTAAAATTATTTAATCTATGTGACTGTTTTATGTCCAGCTCCTCCACTAAATTATAAACTTCAAAAAAGCAGGATGTGTTTTGTTTTCCTCATACTATATCCTCAGTGCCACATAATACCTGGCATAATGAATCACTCAAGTATTGATTGAATGAATGAAATGACATATAGTGAATGCTTATAGGCTACTCATGTTACCAGAAAAATGCATGCCACTGGTGACAAGTCAAACAATATTTCAGATAGATTAGAACAAACTTATTCATTACATTTATTGGAATCATAACTAAAAATTTATGAACCTGTATTCAAAATTTTATTTATAAAAAACTATCAAAAATTTTCTAGTAATATTTTATAAAACTATTTGACTATAATTTTATTTAATACTATAACACTGTATCAGCCATACCTTTTTTAAACTGCATAATTCAGATTCTTGTTTTTTATTTAAAGCTGAAAGTCTTTTGTTTAACTGTATTGCTTCCTGTACTGCAACATGAAAGACATTTAGGAAAATATTATATTCAATTTACATTTTAAAGAATATATCATTAACATGGACAAGAAAATAGCCTCATTGCAATGTGTATGATTATTACTGAATTTAAATAAAATTCACTATTACTAATCTCAGTTAACTTCAATTTATTCATTATAAATAAGTCCATTTAAACATTTCCTATTAAATATATGTTTAAATAAGACAGCACCTACCATTTTGTTCTAACTTTCCATGACTCTCTTTTACCAATCCAAACTGCCCTGTTATTGTGGCATAGTATTTCTCAATTTCATTCAGTTGCTTCTGATGATCTTCTTTAGCCAGAAGCTGTAACTGGAGTTTTTGTTCCTATTTTGAAGAGTTGTTTTAAATGTTATACATACGTAACACACACATAAAAATATGCAGACATATATATTAAACATATAAAAAGTTATTGTTTTTAATACCTGTCATTAACATAAATGTGTCATGAAAAAGTATTGAGTATACCATAGGGAGGAAATATTAGCAGATATTTCTAAATCTATATAAAATTAAAGCATGTTTTCCCCCGTAACAAAACAGTGACTTATGATTATATTTCTCTTGTTTACAGTTTCCTTTTTCAAAAATCAACTGGTTGCCCTAGCTGGTTTGGCTCAGTAGATAAGAGTGTCAGTCTGTAGACTGAAGAGTCCCAGGTTAGATTCCAGTCAAGGGCACATGGCCAGGTTGCAGGCTTGATGCCCAGTAGGGGACATGCAGGAGGCAGTCAAGCAATTATTCTTTCTCATCACTGATGTTTCTATCTCTCTTCCTCTCTGACATCAATAAAAAAATATTTTTTAAAAATCAACTGGTTTTATTTATTGAAAAGTTAGTGCAGTCTACTAAGCAACATGGGGGAAATATTAAAGCAACTAGAGGCCTAATGCACAAAGATTCATGCAACAATAGGCCTTCCTTCCCCTGGCAGCCGGAACTGCCTTCGCTCCAGCCAGAGCCGCCTTTCCTCCTTCGCTCCAGCCCGGAGCTGCCTTCCGCCTTCGCGCACTGCCCAGAGGCCCGGAGCAGCCGGGGCGGGGTGGAATGCCTGCGTCGTTGCCATGGCGACGATGCAAGTGTCCTGGCAGGGCCGCCACCATCAATTTGCATATTCCCTCCTTATGGGCTGTGGGCGCCACCATCTTTGTCACGAAGTGGTGGTCAATTTGCATATTCCCTCCTTATGGGCTGTGGGCGCCGCCATCTTTGTCACGAAGTGGTGGTCAATTTGCATAGTCTGTCTTTATTAGATAGGATATTTTTAGGAAAAATGTTTTTCTCTAAATTTGCTGGCATAATTATGATGTGTTATGATCAAAATTCAGGCATTTTTTTCTGAGATTAGTTTTAATGAATGTAGCACCTTCTCATTGCATTAAAAATTAAAATGATGAGGATAATATTTATTAGTGACAGGGAGGCAACATAGTATAGTAAAAAGTCTACTTAAGCTGAGAGATATAATTGGTAAAAATTGGACTCTACATACAGTATGGGCCTTCATGCTTTTAGCTAAAGGAGTTTGTTTTTACCATACTTTTGAAATATGACTTTACATTTTAAAGAAAAATGTTATTTTAATAGAATCAATAACATTTTTAAAGGTCATGATCTGGACTTAGCATTAACAGAATCATTGACTGGTTTTACTGCATCACAACTTTCATTCATTTTTGCCACATGCTTCAGCTTCTATAATGAGCAGTGATAGAGAACAGTGTAGGCCAATTGACTGGCACTCAGTAATTATTTTCTGAATTAACCCCATAGAGTTCCAACAGTGGAAATTTGTTAAATTTGCCTGG
This sequence comes from Myotis brandtii, assembly GCF_000412655.1. Lineage (NCBI taxonomy): Eukaryota > Metazoa > Chordata > Mammalia > Chiroptera > Vespertilionidae > Myotis > Myotis brandtii. The sequence continues at coordinate 668,294 of NW_005354761.1, read as the reverse complement.
CAACCTGTCTCCCTTACCCAACAATAACACAACTTCAAGTATTTTTTTTTTAATATTTTTTTCCTCATTACAACCTAGTAGGGCTAAAATTTAGGGCTCCTCTTTTTCCCTAGTCAAGTGAAGGGCCTACCTTATTACCCAAAATAAACCAATTGATTTCTACCTTTTGGGAATTTAAATCTTGAGCAAAAAGAATATAACACTAAACAAGTTCAGTGATGATCGATCCCATCCAGACTGATGTGAGACTTCTCTCCTGGGTTCCTACCTCCTGCTTCACAAACTCGGGAATTACCCTGCTCACTGTTCATTCTCAAGCCCATTCTTCACTTTCTGATTTACTGTGAGGGCCTCCATTAAGTCTCCATTTGCATAAGTTAACTAGAGCTATCTCTGCTAAAAAGCAAGGACAGGCAGTATAGAGTGGTCAAAAGATAATCTACCTATGTTTAAATAGTACTTCTGTAATTCAGTTGCTGTATGACCTTGGGAAAATCATATACCCTGTCTTTAAAATGAAGATCGTTATAGTATCTCCCTCAAGGGGTTGCTGTGAGGATAAAATAATACATATAAGGCACCGAGAACAGGACTGTCACATACTAAGTACATCACAGTATTTTATTATTATTCCTTAACTGATTAAAATATCTTTATAGTTTTTTATTTGAAATAAGAACAGCCCTAATATTAATAGAGAACACACGTTACAATTTAAGTTGTATCTGACTAATTATCTTGGAAAATTTATTGATAATTTTAACTTTTTCAAAGACACTTTTTAATGATTTTAAGCAAAGTGATAATATCAATGATAATGATTATGACAGATCAGTTGAAAGTTTCTCATGCACATCTATGATCTTTTCAAATTTACTACTTAGTCATTTGAGTGAATTGTGCAGCAGTTATCAAAGCAAACAAGCTGACAAGTGTACTTACCTCCCGAGATCTTATGCCTACCTGAGTAGTCACTATTATCAATAACTGAACAATGAACAATAATGAACCACATTTCATTCCTCTAAAATACCACTTAATTCTCTAACCCAGAGAATTATATTTGCTTTCAGCAGATATGAAGAAACCTCAGACAATTCCACCAAAAAACCGGTCTAAAGACATTTTTCCAATGCAAGCAATTTATACATAGCTTCTATGAGAATATTATCCCCTACATATTGATGCAGACTTCTTTAACTTTCAGTGAAAAAGTGGTGAATAAAATAGGCTGTTAATGCCTACAAACGTTAATAATCCCGATTAACTAAAAATGCGGCAAAAATCAAGTGATTTCATAGATATTCTCTACATACAGAGCTCTTATACACACATTAATTTATGATATTCTCTACTCCAACATCCTTTCCTTGAGGCCAAAGTTGAATTCAATTAAAATGCAGTTTCATTTGTTTGCATGACATGACTCTTATTTTCACACATTAGTCTATTCCAGTGGTCGCCAACCTTTCAGACCTCCGCGGACCATGGGCTGGCAACTGCTGCTCCAAGGTTTCTTTAAACCAGCAGTCGCCAACCTTTTGGACCTCATGGACCACCAGTGGCAACCGCTGGTCTATTCAATAGCCACATTAAATACCATATGAGCTCCTATAGCTTATTAGCCCATACAGGCCTATATGGAACTGTTCATACATGAATCTCATGGGCTGTCTTGATAGTGAGATGAAGAGGCCAGTTGTCAAGTTTGCCACTAACTGCATGACTGTCAGCAAATAGTGTAAATTCTTTGGGAAATAACAACAAAAAAATAGATTGGTAACACCTGCCTGAGAAACCTAAGAACACTTTAAAAAATACAAATAAATTTGTGTTATTCAAACTTTAATATCATATATTATACCATAATAAAGATTATTTTATTGAGATGACTAGAAAATAGCTAAGTACATAAATAGCTAAGTACATTGTTCTTTTTACCTTTGTGAATTTGTTCAAGCTATTTATTCTTTTACATCATTTTACTACTAAATGCAAAGAATCTGTCCACAAGAAAATAATGCTAGGATTAATTGCTTTCCAAGTACATGTGTACCTCATTTTAAACAAACTTAATCTATGAAAATCAAGGTTAAAGAAAGAAAAGCTAGAACATGCATAATTAACGAGTAGGGGTGTGTGTGTGTGTGTGTACATTAATTAAAAGCCTCAAGACATTTAAAATAGGAATCATTTAAAAATATTTACATGCAAATTTTTATTAAGGCATTACGTGTCCTTATCCCCCCATTGCCTCCCTACCCCCCATCGTGCGCTCACCTCCCTAGTGCCTGTGTCCATTGGTTATGCTTATAGGCATGCATACAAGTCCTTTGATTAATCTCTCCCCCCAACCCTTCCCTGCCTTCCCTCTGAGGTTTGATGGTCTGATTGATGCTTCTCTGTCTCTGGATTTGTTTTTGTTCATAAGTCTATGGTGTTGATTATATTCCACAAATGAGTGAGATCATGTGATATTTATCTTTCTCTGACTTATTTCACTTAGCATAATGCTCTCCAGGTCCATCCATGCTGTTGCAAATGGTAGGAGTTCCTTCTTTTTTACAGCGACATAGTATTTCATTGTGTAGATGTACCACTGTTTTTTAATCCACTCATCTGCTGTTGGGCACTTAGGCTGTTTCCAAATCTTAGCTATTGTAAGTTGTGCTGCTATATACACAGGGGTGCATATATCCTTTCTGATTGGTGTTTCTAGTTTCATGGAATATATTCCTAGAAGTGGGATCACTGGGTCAAATGGGAGTTCCATTTTTAGATTTCTGAGGAAACTCCATACAGTTCTCCACAGTGGCTGCACCAGTCTGCATTCCCACCAGCAGTGCACGAGGGTTCCTTTTTCTCCGCATCCTCGCCATCACTTGTCATTTGTTGATAGCCATTCTGAGGTGTGAGATGGTATCTCATTGTTGTTTTGATTTGCATCTCTCAGATGATTAGTAACTTTGAGCATGTTTTCATGTCTCTTGGCCTTCTGTATGTCCTCTTTCGAAAAGTACCTATTTGGGTCCGTTGCCCATTTTTTGATTGGGTTGTATATCTTCCTTTTGTTAAGTTGTATGAGTTCCCTGTAAATGTTGGAGATTAAACCCTTATCGGTGATAACATTGGCAAATATGTTCTCCCATGCAGTGGGCTTTCTTGTTTTGTTGATGGTTTCTTTTGCTGTGCAGCAGCTTTTTATTTTGATGTAGTCCATTTGTTTATTTTCTCTTTAGTTTCCATTGCCCTAGGAGCTGTACTGGTGAAGATATTGCTACGACATAATGTGTAAGATTTTGATGCCTGTGGATTCCTCTAAGATTTTTATGGTTTCCCGTCTTACGTTTAAGTCCTTTATCCATTTTGAGTTTATTTTTGAGTATGGTGTAAGTTGGTGGTCTAGTTTCATTTTTTTTTGCATGTATCTGTCCAATTTTCCCAACACCATTTATTGAAGAGACTGTCTTGACTTCTACATGCAACTTTTTAGAACTACATTTACTAATAAATGCTATAGCAGCTCATTTCTCCCTTTTCTCATTTCCTTATGAAGACTGATTTGAAAACTTTTCAAAATAAAATTAATTTCCCATGGGACACCTAACACATAAGTAAATCTTAGAGAAAAATATAAAAAACAAAAACTTCATATATTATTCATTTCTAATTTTGCAACTTACCTTTCAATTTCTTCAATATAAACCCAATATAGCAACGGGATTATAAAACTCACTTTTTAAAAATTTATGGCATATGTAAGATACTTTCTTTTTTTTGTTTGTGTTTTGTTTTTTTTACCTCTTCTAAGTTTTATATGTGACATTCTAACTCAAAGTTGTTTTAAAATATACAAATATCATCATTCATCAAATATTTTTAAACAAAGGAAAACATATGTAGTATCTACATTTATCAAACAATCTCTTATCCAAGCATTTTAGGTTAGAAAGGTCGAGTATCTCTGAGTCCAAGAATCACTCCATCAGTTGAAGGAGATGAAATATTATATGAAGAAAGTTATATCCCAAAGATGCTCAACACCACGGCTTCACAATAGACATTTATTCCCCATAGTATACAATGCAGCACATAATAGAGGAAGACAGCACTCAGGAATATAGCCATGAGGTAGCCTCTCATGGCTGGCTCTCCTGCACTTTTAAGGAATCCGTTTCCAAAGGCCCTCTGTTCCTTAAGATGAAGAATGTGGTAAGGGTGCTGGAGCTTCAGGAGGCTGTCTGCCCAATCGTTGTACCACTAGAAATTATCCAAGACAAAGGTTGTGCTGCTTCTTCACTTGTAAGCACTGTCCCCAAAATACTTGACAGAATGATGAAATTGCCAAAAACAAAACAAAAAAATCCAACAGCACACCCAGCAGCACCTATTACATTACTGTAGTTCATGGCTGGTTAGCCATAGGATCCAGCTCCGTCTCCTTGAAAAAAATAACATGTTCAGTTCAATTAATCCAAAGCAACCTGGTAATGAAAGAACCATCTGTTTTATTTTTCAGTTTCTCTCTACACATACACACAGCTTTATTGTTACATGCGGAGGTGAGAGAAGGAGCTGTTGCTCTGAAAACCCTCTGATGAGAGGGCTGTAGGATACTTTCTTAGTCACAAAAATAAGATATGTATATTACTTAAAGAATCGAAATTTATACTTTGTATGTGTGTACTGATATACATAATCATTATAATTATGAAGATTATTTCCAGACAAGTCTTCAGTCTAAAAATATTCGACTCTGAAAGAAAATATGTGGTAATTCTAAATCATATAAAAACCTTCAATATTGTTTTTTAAGATCCTCACCCATGGATATTTTTTCCATTGATTTCTAGAGAGAGATGGAGGGAGGGAGGAGAGGGTGATATATATAGAGAGAAACATGGACGTGAGAGTGAGAGAGACATATCAATTGGTTGTCTCCTGCATGCAGGGCTAGGGAGGCTGGGGAACCTGCAACCAAGGTATGTGCCCTTGACCTGGAATCGAACCTGTGACCCATGACGCTCTAACCACTGAACAAAACTGGTCAGGGTGAAAATCTTCAATATTGAAACTTTATTTTAATAAAGAAAAATAAATCTCTAAGTATTTTCTTTAGAGGAAAGGGATATACAAAAATAAATAAAATATAACTAAAAGATGGTTGGATAAATGTTTACTTCATTCATTAAGCTCTATTAGCTACTCATTACAACATAGTCACCTCAATGATCGAATCACAATGACAGTTATTCAGATGTTCTCTGGTTTGTTTGTTTTTTTATCATGTTTTATTGCATTATTTTTATTAGTAATAATCAATGTGATCCTTTGTTCAAAAGAAGATTTGAGTACCTTTAGAAATAGATGCATCTCTCAATTCATAACTCTGTTAATTTAGAGACAAACTCCACAAAAATGAGCTTATTGAATCCACAAAAGACAGAAACTTAGTAGTAGTTAAGGGCTCACCAAAAGAAGATCATAAACTTCTTTGAAAGTTTCTTAATACTATTTTTTAAATTATTTCTTTCAGCACACAACTTTATTAATTACTCCCCAAAGTCCGACATTGACACAGTGACCATCTTGCTTCCTGTCTTGCCCATAGAGTCAAATAATATAAATGTACTAATTTAAATAAAATAAGATGAACTGAAGTACTGAATATTGCATAGCACTTTAAATAAAGAAAAGATCATCTGACCCTGACTGATGTGGCTCAGTTGGTTGAGCCAGTTGTCCAGTGCACTGAAAGGTCGCCAGTTCAATCCCCAGTGCATGTATAGGAGGCAACTGATCGATGTTTCTCTCTCACATCGATGTTTCTCTCTCTCTCTCTCTCCTTTCCTCTCTAAAATCAATTTTAAAAATCTATAAAAATAAATAAAAGTGGCAAAATATCCTTGTTAAAAAAATATCTCATCTGAATTAAATAAAAATAATGTAAAAAGAAGAGTGTAAGAATCTTCAGGAAAAAAAAGACTACATTTAACTTTAAGATCAATTATCTCAAAACATACAATATTCTGCCATAATGGGCATAAATATTAAATGTACATCTCTCTATATAAAGTTTTTTAATGCAAAGTGATTGAAGGCTTTGAACTGTCAGAAAAAATATAACTATAACTCAAATATCATTTTAGTAGATTCTTTAGAGGCTGTAATTCATAGCAACAAAATGCTCAGAAGTGGCCAAAGCCAACCATAAGTATACTGCATGTTTCCATGGTTTTTTAAGATTATGAATATCTGTTTGATGAAATTTTAAAGTGGAATAAATAAAACACATTTTATGTTGCTTTTACTCTTTAACTTGTAGCCTTATCTCTCAGGTCAGAGGGCACATTATTCAATTTCACTATATTTTGTGTAAAACCACTGTAGCGTTGAAGATGACTTTCAGTACAAATGTCATGGTACTTAAGGCTAAACTGGAATCTAGTTTTTCAGCTTTTTAATTAAAATAATAGTTTAAAACAGTCTGACAATATTATCTTTATTCTTTCCAGTTGAACAGTGACACAATTTTCACATCTTTTATTTAATCAAGCTTAGCAATCTTTCTATAGCTCTTTTATTTTCTAACACACCAAAACAATTTCAAGGAGAAAATACTTTGTTTTGTATTTAATGTCCGAAGGATAACCTTTCATTTCTTACTTCTCATTTATATATAATATATAAACTTTACTCAAAAATTAATTTTCCTTGCCCTATGGTCTGCTCCAAAGAAGGAAGACTGAAATAGGGTAAACCCACCAAAGAAGCCCTCTGAAGATTTAAGTTGATATAGGAGAATTTTGCTTACTCAAAAATACAAAAGTAAATCCTTCAAATCAAACCAGGATAAAAAGGGAATATCAAAGTAAGTATTTCATAAAATGTTATGCTGTAAAAATGAAAATATTGACATTTAATATGCTATAGAAGAGGAATACACAAACACTTGTTGCATGATAAAGGATGGATACCATACCCCAAGTGCTGTATTCAAATGCTACATCATGTTATTGTTATTTTTCAGGCTATAATTAATAACTTCATGTTTGTATAAACACCTAGAAAAGATATGTTTAAAAGGTTTTGTTGTTCTTATTTCTTTGTTTTATTTTAATATAAAACCTCTACCAATACTACAGAACCTGTATTAAATTTATTTTATCATATGTAAACACTATGTAATCTGGAAATAAATTTGTGAAACAGATTAAGTGATTTTTGTAATTTAGTCATTTAAAGAAGATATTAATATCCAATTTCAACCTTTTTTTGAGTCACATTTATATTGATAAAAGTACAATGCACAATATGTATCTGTCTGGGGGAGGGTGTATATTTTGTAATTTCCTTACCATTTCACTCACTTTCTTCTGTAAAGAATATTTAGAAACCTTGAAAACAAGTGGAAAATCTCATTAATTTTTTTAAAAATTAACTAGTTACAAATTCCTCCTGATAATAAAACTGAATGCTATGAAATGTGCCATTTACCTTCCATGCACTATTTATTTCCAGTGACATTTTTTTAATGTTATTTACCATAACTTTCTTCCTTTTAGCAAAGCAATACATTCATTTATTTATTCAGCACATATTATGGAGCACCTACTATATGCCAGGCACTTTTCTTGGATACAGCAGTGAACAAAACAAACTTCCTTTACTTAATAAGCTTTATGTCCAGTGGAGATAGTGATAGACAGACAAAATATAAGTAAGAAGTACAGAAGTTAAGAGAGTGACAACTACTATAAAGAAAAATAAAGCAAGAGGAATAGCAAGAGCAGTCTAGGTGAGTTTGTCATTTATTATTAGCTCTTCATTGAAGAAAATTTGATAAAAATCGATTGGGAATAGGAAAATTTGATAAAAACAGATTAGGAATAGGAAGAGGATAAACTTGTTTTAAACAAATCATCTCACAACCCAGAAATTGTAATCTTGATATTTTTATTCTAACAGATACTTTTTATGCATTTATACTTTAAAAGAGAGACAGAAGGGAGAGGAATAATAATATATGTGCTACTTTGTACCCTATTTTTACCTAATATATAACAAACACCTTTTTGTGACAAGTGAGCCTACAACATAACTTTTTAATGGCTACATAGTATTCCACATTTATATCATAGTTTATCACATCACTCTCATTTTTGTTTAGTTTATCCAGTTTACAGCTTTATGAAACTATTCTGAAATAAACATGCTTGAACCAAGAACTGTATAGTTATTCATTTTAGCAGGATAAATTCCAAGGAGCTGAATCCCTAAGTTTTGTTCATTTTTATAGACTTTTAACAATTTTACATAGTCCTCCAGAGTAGTTAACCAAGTTAAAACTCAATTAGCCATGTATGAGTGCTTATTTTCTTAAATCCTGCTCATATTTACTAATTTTAAGAAAAAATACAATAATTACTTCATATTTCCTATGAAATAAATTTTTTAGCACACTGCCTTGAACAAGCTGATAATTGTAAACAGGAGACTTAATCCTGTATTTCTTGTTCCATCAACTTTAAAAAATATTTCTGTATATTGGATTCAACTTCACTTTACCACACTTTTTAATCAACAAGGTTAGTAACATTTAAGTTTTGTTCTGTAGCCATAATTAAGTTTTCCATGCTTTATTTAAAGGTTAATTATACAAAAGATAAGCCAACAGTGTTTATGTTATGGCAATCAATATAAACATTGTTTAATGCAGAACCCCATAAGGGGCTAATACTACATTTCCTTCTCTACATACAGATTCAACATGCTACATGAAGGATAATTTTACTAGTGTCAGGACCTAACTACCTTCTCTCTTCTTATATTCCATCATCTGCTCAAAACCATACCAAATTTTAATATGCTTTATGCCTTAATTATACAGTAATCTATTTTCCCTGGGGTTTTTAATCACGTCCTACTTTTGTGTTGTTGTTGAAGCAAGACAAAGGATTTTTTACTACATCACTAATATCATCCAATCTGAGGCATGAAATCCATTCCCTTATTTTTACTGAAAACATTCTTCTTGGAACTCATTGACATTTTGTTGTACTTAATTTTTATTCACTTTGCTACATCAAAGCAACAAAGAAATCCAAAATAAAAACTGCCTAACATCTCAAATAGGGAGAATCTAAACAATGTTAAGACAACTGGATAAGAATCTAGAAAAATACAGACTTAGATTCATATCTCATACTCTGCTACAAAAATAAACTTCAAGTCAACAGAGATGAAATGTAAAATTTTAGTACATAGGAAGTAATAAAAGAAAACCTGGGTAAATCCCTTTATAACTTTGTAGTGGTAAAAGCCTTTCTAACCATTACAAAGCCTAAAAGTCATTAAAAATAAATAATTAATAGCAAAAATTAAACAAAAATCAAAATACAAATGACAAACTTAAGAAACTATCTGGCCCGGCCCAGCATGGCTCAGTGGTTGAGTGCTGACCTATGAACCAGGAGATCATGGTTCCATTCCCGGTCAGACTCCATCCCGTGGGGGGAGTGCAGGAGGCAGCTGATCAATGATTCTCTCTCATCATTGATGTTTCTATCCCTCTCTCCCTCTCCCTTCCTCTCTCTGAAACTGAAAGAAAAAAGTAACAATTTGAAGCTCAGAACACAGACAGCAAGGGCTTATTTGTGAGAAATGTAAAGAATTCATGGGAGTGATAGCAAGACTAGGAGGTCCCAGCACTTACTTACACACACACACACACACACACTTTAACTACTACCTACAACTGAAAATATAGCCCTAGAAGAGCTATAGAGTACAATTAAGGAGCTGTAGCCCTGGCTGGTGTGGCTCAAAAATATTTTGAAACTCTGATAACAAAGCCAGACAAAGATACCACAAGACAAAAAAATTTTGACCAATATCCATGATGAACATAGATGCAAAATTTTTCAATAAAATTCTAACAAACTGAATTCAACAGCATATTAAAAGGATAGTACACCATGACAAGTGCAATTTATCCCTGTGCTACAAAGATAGTCCAACATAGCAAATCCATCGATGTGGTATTTATCACATTAACAGAATGACAAATAATCATGTTCATCTCAATAGATGCAGAAAAAGCCTTTGACAAAATTCATTATCTGTTCATAATAAAATCTCTCAACAAAACAGTTATACAAGGAACTTACGTAAACACAAGGCCATCTATAAAAAGCCCACAGTAAAAATCATAATCAATTCAGTATAAGTCAAGGGTACCCATTCTCATCACTTCTATTCAGCACAGTACTAGAAGTCCTTGGCAGAGCAATTAGGCAAGGAAAAAAAACACATCGAAATTAGAAGGAAAAAGTAATACTCTATTTAAAGATAACATGTTCATATATGTAGAAAACTCTAAAGACAACAAAAAATACAGTGTTAAAACTAATAAATGAATGCATTAAAACTGCAGGTTACAACATCAACATACAAAAATCTGCCACATTTTTTCTATCTACAAAAAACACACAAAATAACTGTAAAGGAAATAAAATTTTAAAAACTGAATTCACAATAGCAATAAAAAAATAACATACTTAGGAATAAATTTAACCAAAGTGGTAAAAGACTGATCACTGAGTATTATGAAACACAGATGAAGAAAATTTTAAGATACAGATAGATGGAAAGACATCCTGTGTTCATGGATGCAAGAATTAATATTGTTAAAATAGTCCTGGCTGGTTTCTCAGTGGTTAGAACATCAGCCCACAGACCAAAAAGGGTCTCGGGTTTGATTCCCAGTCAAGAACATGTACCCCTGTTCTGTTTATTCCCATCCCTGGTTGGCTGCAGGCAACCAATCAATGTGTCTCTCACATCGATGTTTCTCTCTCTTTCTTCCTCACTTCCTCCCTCCCTTCCACTCTCTCTAAAAACCAATGGAAAAAATATCCTCTAGTGAGGATTAAAAATATATATATTGTTAAAATGTCCCTATTACCCAAAGTGATCTACAGATTCAATGTCAATCTCTACAGAAATAGAAGAAAACAATCCTAAGATTCATATTGCACCACTAAACACCCTGAACGGCTAAAGCAACTTTGAGCAAGATGAATAAACTGACTTCAAAATATATTTCAAAATTGTGGTAATCAAAACAGTATGATAATGGCATAAAAACAGACATCTTGACCAATGGAACAGAATAGAGATTCCAGAAATAAATCCATGCATCTATTCCAACTGATCTTCAACAAGATCGCCAAGATACATAGTGAGGAAAGGGCAGTCTTCAAAAAACGGTGTTGGATAGTTACATTCAGAAGACTGAAATTGGACCATTATCTCACACCATACACAAAATCTTGCATTATTACAAAAATCAACTAAAAATGTATTAAAGGCTTAAACATAGGATCTAAAACAGTAAAACTACTAGAAGAAAAAAAAAATGGGAAAAGAGCTTCTTGACATTAGTCTAGTGGTTCTCAACCTTCTGGCCCTTTAAATACAGTTCCTCATGTTGTGACCCAATCATAAAATTATTTTCATTGCTACTTCATAACTGTAATGTTGCTACTGTTATGAATCGTAATGTAAATATCTGATATGCAGGATGGTCTTAGGTGACTCCTGTGAAAGGGTCGTTCGACCGCCAAAGGAGTCGCGACCCACAGGTTGAGAACCCCTGGTCTAGGCCAACAAAGGCAAAAACAAACAGGCAAGTGGAATTGTATAAAACTAAAAAGCTTCTGCACAGCAAAGGAAATAATCAACAGAGTGAAAACACAACCTATAGAATGAGAGAAACATCTGCAAATATATCCAAAATATGTCAGGAATTCATATACTCACTAGCAAAACAAAACACAAATAATCTAATTCAAAAATGGACTGAGGACCTGAATAGACATGTCTCAAAAGAAGACACATTGCCCTGACCAGTTTGGCTCAGTGGATAGAGCGTCAGCCTGCGGACTGAAGGTCCCAGGTTCGATTCCAGTCAAGGACATGTACCTTGATTGCGGGCACATCCCCAGTAGAGGGTGTGCAGGAGGCAACTGATCTATGTTTCTCTCGCATCGATGTTTCTAACTCTCTATCCCTCTCCCTTCCTCCATGTAAAAAAATCAATAAAATAATTTTTTTTAAAAAGAAGACACATACATGGCCAAACGGTATATGCAAATGTGCTCGACATCACTCATCATCAGGGGAATGTAAATCAAACCCACAATGAGGTATCACCTAACTCTTATTAGAATGGCTGTGATAAAAAAAGATGAAGTTAATGAGGATGTGGAGAAAAACGGAACCCTTGTACTACCTTAATCAGACTAAAGGAAGAAAGTTTGTCATCTACTTAAACAAGTCCACACTATGGTGTGAATTACCTGATTAAGGTAGTGACTACCAGGATCCTTCCACTGTAAAAATGTATTTTGCTCTCTGTAGTTAATATTATCTATAGGATGATATTTTGAAATCATGTGAATATCTTCCCTCCAATAATCTTTAATTTACTTTTTAATCTAATTTTAATGTTTGTATTCCCTATCAAAATGTAAGTGCACCAGGGCAGAGATTTTGTCCTTTTTAATCACTGCTGTATCCCCAGTGCTTAGAAAAGTGCTCGGCACATAGACTATATATATATATATATAAAATCATCATTAGTTGTACACCTCTGTATTCTCTGAGACTGTGAACAACTTAAAGGCAAATGTGATGTTTTCTTCATCTTTGTATTTACAGAAAATAACCACATTATTTAGCAAGTAATAATGACTCAATGTTATTTAAAATTTTAGGAACCATGGGTGAATCTGTCATAGTATACACGCCTGACTTATTTTCCTTTAATACTTTAATCTGTAAAGTATTAAAAACAATATATATCTAATTATATTACTATGAAAAATAATGAAAGTTATTTTAATATTTCTTTTTAAAATAAAAAATGAAGCAAAAATCTTTCTAATTTGAAATTCAAGATTCTAAGATAAAAAGTACTAAATTATATATTATATATCATAGGTGATTTTTTTTATTAGCTTTGCATTGCTAGCTTACATGTTTAATGATATTTTACTGATACAATGCTAAAATGCCAAATTACTTTTTAAGCAATACTTATTACTTTACCTGTAATGCTTTTAATGTTTCTTTCAATCCTTCTATTTCTTTTTCTTTTATTTCTGTAGCAAGTTGATATTTTCCCTTTAAGTAAAAAACTATATTTCAGTATTTTCCTATGTAAATAATACTATTAATGTGGAAATATAAGAGCTTAAGAACCAAACTCTCCACTGTAAACGTAATACTTCACAGGCTTTACACTTGTATCCACACTACAACTTAAACTTCTAAAGACTTCAAAACATTGTAAAATTACAGTAAGTCGTTTATGAGATTATAAATATTATGAAATGAAAAATCTTATAACAACAAATTTTATCAATACACCATTCTTGAGAACTTATGAATACTGTATAATTAAGTATTTAATTCATATAGCTAGAATAAATATATTCTAATTAACAAAATACAGGTACATTTGTCTTATAAATTTAAGGATATGGGAGAATTTTTAAAAGAAGGTCTTTAGCTAAAAATAACAAACCATAAATTATTAATATTATAAGTGATATGTTCATTGACATACTCAAAACATGTATTAACTATTAGATAGCTAGGAAAAATGTTTAATGCCAGATGAATTTCTAGGAATGTTTGGAGTTGTGTCCTCTTTTCCAGTTGGTTGGCACCCGGATGACAATCATTTTAATGTTTTTTAAAGAAGGTAATTGCATTAAAAAGCACTAAAAAATATTACACTTAATTGCAGTAGAGTGGAAATAGCATTAATTTGGGGGCTGAAGAGACCTGGGTTCTAGTCCCAACTTTACCACTTCAAAATGGGATACTGAACTTCAGCAAATCTTGATAGGTCTCAATGTTCTCAACTGCAAAATAACAGTGGTCAAGTAACACGATTCCCTTGGGTCCTTTCTGTGTCTAAGATTTTCAGCAATTAACAGTTTCCATTAGTGTATTACTAATACTCCTTTCCATTATGGCAACAATTGATACTCAAATACATTTAACCATGCTTTAAATTGTTAAAAAAGTAATTAATACCTTTTCTTCTTCCAAGGCACACATCTTCATTTGCAACTACAAACAATTATAAAGATTAAAACACAGGTAAGTAAACAGATAACAGTGATTTACACAGTGAGATTATAGATATATTTTACATGATTATTGTTTGAACTTGATAAAATGTGAATATGCTTTTACAATGAATGAGAAAATAAATAATAAAACATGAATGGAAGGAAAAAGCCAGTCAACAAAGGAAATGATTTAGAGACAACAATCATTCTTGAAAGTTTAGTTTTGCCCTCCAGAAGTTTTTTCTTAAATACTTCAGTAATTTGCTATCTACTCATAAATAATAACGTAACATTTTCTAAGGGCACACTGTTATGAAATAAATACCATTTGTATTTGCATTGACAATATATCCTGAAAATTTAAAAAATGCATGTAATAGTATAATAAACAATGACTTTTTAAAACAGGAAAACTAAAGTAAACTTGCCAAAAAAAAACTAGTTAAATATTCTAAGCACTGCAAGGATATTAGGCAAAGTTGTGTCTGAGCAACATCTTCACTGATACAGCTCCTATGGCAAAGGAAACTAAGGAGAAAATAAATAAATGGGACTATATCAAAATAAAAAGCTTCTGCGCAGTTGAAGAAACCACCAACAAAACAATAAGAAAGCCCACTGCATGGGAGAACATATTTGCCAATGTTATCTACACTAATAAAAGACAAACATGCAAATTGACCATACCTTCGCTACACCTTAAGCCACACCCACCAGCCAATCAGAGCG
>NW_005354761.1:649025-651938 GCF_000412655.1 Myotis brandtii | reverse complement strand
GGAGAAAAAGGAACCCTCGTGCACTGCTGGTGGGAATGCAGACTGGTGCAGCCAGTGTGGAAAACAGTATGAAGTTTCCTCAAAAAATTAAAAATGAAACTCCAGTTTGACCCAGTAATCCTACTTCTAGGAATATATTCCAAGAAACTAGGAACACCAGTCAGAAAGGACATATACATCCCTATGTTCATAGCAGCACAATTTACAATAGCTAAAATTTGGAAACAGCCTAATTGCCCATCAGCAGACGAGTGGATTAAAAAACAGTGGTACATCTACACAATGGAATATTACACTGCTGTATAAAAGAACTCTTATCATTTGCAACAGCATAGATGGACATGGAGAGCATTATGCTAAGTGAAATAAGTCAGTTAGAGAAAGATAAATATCACATGATCTCACTCATTTGTGGAATATAATGAACAACATAAACTGATGAACAAAAATAGAGACAGAGAAGCATCAAACAGACTGTCAAACTTCAGAGGGAAGGCAGGGGAGGGTATGTGTGGAGGGGTAAGAGATCAACCAAAGGACTTGTATGCATGCATATAAGCACAACCAATGGACACAGACAGTAGGGAAGTGAGAGAATGTGCTGGGGGGAGGGGTGGCTGGGGAGAGGTCAATGGGGGAAAAAGGAGACATATGTAATACTATATGTAATCCTTTAAACAGTAAAGAATTTTAAAAAAAAGAAATGAAATTTTTCTTTGGAATTTCTCCATCTAATTTTCTATATGTCTTATTACATTCTAGAATCCTTAAAAATAAATAAATAAATAAATAAATAAAAAGAATCCCAGAGCACTCTCTCCTCTATTCTTGATACCTGGATGAAATGAAAAATCTTATAACAACAAATTTTATCAATACACCATTCTTGAGAACTTATGAATACTGTATAATTAAGTATTTAATTCATATAGCTAGAATAAATATATTCTAATTAACAAAATACAGGTACATTTGTCTTATAAATTTAAGGATATGGGAGAATTTTTAAAAGAAGGTCTTTAGCTAAAAATAACAAACCATAAATTATTAATATTATAAGTGATATGTTCATTGACATACTCAAAACATGTATTAACTATTAGATAGCTAGGAAAAATGTTTAATGCCAGATGAATTTCTAGGAATGTTTGGAGTTGTGTCCTCTTTTCCAGTTGGTTGGCACCCGGATGACAATCATTTTAATGTTTTTTAAAGAAGGTAATTGCATTAAAAAGCACTAAAAAATATTACACTTAATTGCAGTAGAGTGGAAATAGCATTAATTTGGGGGCTGAAGAGACCTGGGTTCTAGTCCCAACTTTACCACTTCAAAATGGGATACTGAACTTCAGCAAATCTTGATAGGTCTCAATGTTCTCAACTGCAAAATAACAGTGGTCAAGTAACACGATTCCCTTGGGTCCTTTCTGTGTCTAAGATTTTCAGCAATTAACAGTTTCCATTAGTGTATTACTAATACTCCTTTCCATTATGGCAACAATTGATACTCAAATACATTTAACCATGCTTTAAATTGTTAAAAAAGTAATTAATACCTTTTCTTCTTCCAAGGCACACATCTTCATTTGCAACTACAAACAATTATAAAGATTAAAACACAGGTAAGTAAACTGATAACAGTGATTTACACAGTGAGATTATAGATATATTTTACATGATTATTGTTTGAACTTGATAAAATGTGAATATGCTTTTACAATGAATGAGAAAATAAATAATAAAACATGAATGGAAGGAAAAAGCCAGTCAACAAAGGAAATGATTTAGAGACAACAATCATTCTTGAAAGTTTAGTTTTGCCCTCCAGAAGTTTTTTCTTAAATACTTCAGTAATTTGCTATCTACTCATAAATAATAACGTAACATTTTCTAAGGGCACACTGTTATGAAATAAATACCATTTGTATTTGCATTGACAATATATCCTGAAAATTTAAAAAATGCATGTAATAGTATAATAAACAATGACTTTTTAAAACAGGAAAACTAAAGTAAACTTGCCAAAAAAAAACTAGTTAAATATTCTAAGCACTGCAAGGATATTAGGCAAAGTTGTGTCTGAGCAACATCTTCACTGATACAGCTCCTATGGCAAAGGAAACTAAGGAGAAAATAAATAAATGGGACTATATCAAAATAAAAAGCTTCTGCAGTTGAAGAGAAACCACCAACAAAACAATAAGAAAGCCCACTGCATGGGAGAACATATTTGCCAATGTTATCTACACTAATAAAAGACAAACATGCAAATTCACCGTACCTTCGCTACACCTTAAGCCACGCCCACCAGCCAATCAGAGCGACTATATGCAAATTAACCCAACCCAGATGGTGGCCAGCAGCCATGGAGCTGGAGCAAACAGGAGGCTTAGATGGCCCAGTGATGAAGGAAGCCAAGCTTCCTGCCTGCTGCGGCCAGCTCTGAGCTCCACTCAAGGCAACAAAGTTTCAATTATAGAAGATAAATCCCAGAATAAAAAAATAAATAAAAAAAGGAGAGGCTGGGAGCTTCCATCACCAGGGAGCTTGGCCAGCCTGAAAACAGCCCTCAGCCCCTCACCCAGACTGGCCAGGCACCCCAGTGGGGACCCCTTATCCTAAAAGGGGTGTGGCCAGCCTGAAAACAGCCATCAGCCCCTCACCCAGGCTGGTCAGGCACCCCAGTGGGGACCCCCACCCTAAAGGGGGTGTGACCAGCTGCAAACAGCCATCAATCAGCCCCTCACCCAGGCTGGCCAGGCACCCCAGTGGGAACCTCCACTCTGAAGGGGGTGTGACCAGCCTGCAAACACCCATCAGCCCCTCACCCAGGCTGGCCAGGCACCCCAGCAGGACCCCTACCCTGATCCGGGACCCCCTTCAGGGCAAACCAGCCGGCCCCCACCCATGCAC
>NW_005354761.1:638811-648879 GCF_000412655.1 Myotis brandtii | reverse complement strand
GCCTCCTCAGCAGCACTAAGGATGTCTGACTGCAGCTTAGGCCTGCTCCCTGCTGGTAGGTGGACATCCCCCAAGGGCTTGCCGGGCTGCCAGAGGGATGTATGACTGCCAGCTTGGACCTGATCCCCCAGGGAGCGGGCCTAAGCTAGCAGGAGGACATCCTCCGAGGAGTCCCAGACTGCAAGAGGGCTGAGGGACCCCCCCGAGTGCACAAATTTTTGTGCACTGGGCCTCTAGTATCTAATAAGGGCCTAACCTCCAAAATGTAAGGGAACTCATAAAGAGAAAATGAACAAATGGGACTACATCAAAATAAAAAGTTTCTGCACAGCAAAAGAAACCATCAACAAAACAACAAGAAAGCCCACTACATGGGAGAACATATTTGCCAACATTATATCTGATAAGGGCCTAATCTCCAACATTTATAGGGAACTCATACAACTTAACAAAAGGAAGATAAACAATCCAATCAAAAAATGGGCAAAGGATCTAAATAGACACCTTTCAAAAGAGGACATTCAGAAAGCCAAGAGACATATGAAAACATGCTCAAAGTCACTAATCATCCGAGAGATGCAAATCAAAACAACAATGAGGTACCATCTCACACTTGTCAGACTGGCTATCATCAACAAATCAACAAATGACAAGTGATGGCGAGGATGCGGAGAAAAAGGAACCCTCGTGCACTGCTGGTGGGAATGCAGACTGGTGCAGCCAGTGTGGAAAACAGTATGAAGTTTCCTCAAAAAATTAAAAATGAAACTCCAGTTTGACCCAGTAATCCTACTTCTAGGAATATATTCCAAGAAACTAGGAACACCAGTCAGAAAGGACATATACATCCCTATGTTCATAGCAGCACAATTTACAATAGCTAAAATTTGGAAACAGCCTAATTGCCCATCAGCAGACGAGTGGATTAAAAAACAGTGGTACATCTACACAATGGAATATTACACTGCTGTATAAAAGAACTCTTATCATTTGCAACAGCATAGATGGACATGGAGAGCATTATGCTAAGTGAAATAAGTCAGTTAGAGAAAGATAAATATCACATGATCTCACTCATTTGTGGAATATAATGAACAACATAAACTGATGAACAAAAATAGAGACAGAGAAGCATCAAACAGACTGTCAAACTTCAGAGGGAAGGCAGGGGAGGGTATGTGTGGAGGGGTAAGAGATCAACCAAAGGACTTGTATGCATGCATATAAGCACAACCAATGGACACAGACAGTAGGGAAGTGAGAGAATGTGCTGGGGGGAGGGGTGGCTGGGGAGAGGTCAATGGGGGAAAAAGGAGACATATGTAATACTATATGTAATCCTTTAAACAGTAAAGAATTTTAAAAAAAAGAAATGAAATTTTTCTTTGGAATTTCTCCATCTAATTTTCTATATGTCTTATTACATTCTAGAATCCTTAAAAATAAATAAATAAATAAATAAATAAAAAGAATCCCAGAGCACTCTCTCCTCTATTCTTGAGATACCTGGATATCCTTATGTAGCTCAAAGTCCCTTGTGATATCGGAGACAAACACTTGCTCTCTCTCCTAAAGAAGATTGTGCTATATACATTTGGCTTCTGCTTCCTTACCCTTCAATTAAAACTCCCATAATTTTGATGAGGCCAATCTCAGAGTAAAAAAAAGTTTATCATTTGCCTAAATAAATCTATGCTAAAGTATAAATTACCAATGACTTTAACCCACTAGTGATTTACAGTATATAGGTTTATTTCTTTTTATACATTTGTTTTTCTAAACACACCTATATGGAGATGAAGACAAAAAGGGGGGGGGGGAATGAATTTTTTAAAAAGTCATGTTGGAAAGGCTATAAGAAAAAACACTTCCAGAGGATATTTTTCAGGAACATATTTCTTACACTTATATTTTCTAACTAGGGACTGAAGAGAGAAATTTGAGGTTGTAAAAAAGAGCTATAGAATTCAAAATAACAAAGGAGTTGCTATTCGGTTCTTTAAAAATATTTTTCGTTTCCTTTTTTTCTATTTTTCTACTAGTCTTACTTAGTTGCTGATGGTTAATATTTATGGAGGCTTCAGTGCATGATAATCACATCCCCTCATCTTTTACATCTCCCTACTTGCAGCTCTGCTTTTCATCAGTGATACAATTCTAGCTTGGGTAAAGAAGTAATGTTGAAAGGGTTAAGATCCTAGAATACTCTAATTAAACAGAGGAAGGGGAAAAGGGAGAGAAAAAGAACACCCACATCATTACCCTGATTTATTCAGAACAGATGAAAACACATCTACAAGAAAATAGTTTTCCCAATTTCTCTCCATAACTAACTCATTCTACCACATTATACTCTTTATTATGTTATGATTCAAAATAACCTTATTCATTTCCTGCTTCCAATATGTTTTTGTGTGTGTCTTTGATTCAAAATAACCTTATTCATTTCCTGCTTCCAATAATATGTTTTTGTGTGTGTCTGCAGTGTGTATGGAGAGCAGCTTATAATATTCATAAAGAGGAGATGTTATATTTAATACTATAGTGTTAGTCTATCCATATGAAATTACCTGCTTTTTAAAAACTGCCATTGCTTCTTTGTGTTGCTTTGTTAATGTTTCCTTTTGATTCTGAAGAGTTTCCTATTTTAAAAAATGATAAAAAGTTAAGACATAAATTCTAGCAACTCTTTCAGTTTAAACTTTAATTGGCTTCACTATGTAAATAAAAGTTAAGTATATTTGTTGCATATATAATTTCATGCTCTTGAAATGCAATTTTAAACCAATTTTATGATTTTTTTACTGTTGTGGAATCACCAAACAATTATTTTGCTTCCAGCTGCTTCTTTATGATAAAACTAGAGACCCAGTGCATGAATTCGTGCACGAGTGAAGTCCCAAGGCCTGGCCAGCGATCGGGGCCAATCAGGGCTGGCTGGCCATGGGAGGTTGGCTGTGGGAGCGCACCAACCACCAGTGGGAAGCTCCTGCATTGAGCATCTGCCCCCTGGTGATCAGTGTGTGTCATAGCAACTGGTCACAAGGGTCATTAGGCTTTTATAAATCTACTAGAGGCCTGTTGCACAAAGAGATTCGTGCAATAGGCCTTCCTTCCCCTGGCTGCCGGCACCGGTTTTCCTCCAGCACCTGGGACCCAGGCCTTCGCTCCGGCTGCAGCGGAGAAGCCAAACCTCTTCAGTCTTTAGTCATCTTCAGTCTTCAGTCTTCATTCGGGCCGGAGCCTTCAGTCTTCGCTCCACGCCTACATATGCAAATTAACCGCCATCTTTGTTGGGTTAATTTGCATACTCATCCTGATTGGCTGGCGGGTGTAGCAGAGTGATGCCAATTTGCATGTTTCCCTTTTATTAATGTAGATAGATACATTGCTTTATTAAAATTTAAACTCTAAACATAGCTTGCTGCAAAGCTTTCTTCAAGAAAATATCTTTCATCAAAAGTTATTAACATTCCTTGTACACAAGCAGACTGTAGTCTTAGAATTTCCAAATAAACCAATTTTATGATCTAGGCACAAATGTTCATATAGCAACATATGATTCTTTAAATACAATGAAATACTACTAAGTTTTTACAAAACCATAGCTATCACAGGGCATTTAAAATTTTTTATTTTATTTTTCAGTTAGTTTACATTCAGTACTATTTTGTGTTACTTTCAGCTGTACAGCTTAGTGATTAGACAATCATATATTTTACAAAGTGTTCCCCCTGCTATTTCCAGTACCCATTTGACACTGTACATAGTTATTACAATATTATTAACAATATTCCTTATGTTGTACTTTACATCCCTGTGACTATTTTGTAACTACCATTTTGTATTTTTTAACCCTTTTGCGTTTTTCTCCTAGCCCCCCAACTCCCCTCCCCTCTGGCTACCATTAGTTTGTTCTCTGTCTCTATGAGTCTGTTTCAATTTTGTTTGTTTATTCCGTTTTTTTTTTTTTAGTTTTATTCATTTCAAACGGGCCAGATTCGGCCCGCGGGCCGTAGTTTGCCCACGGCTGCTCTAGATCCATCCATGCTGTCACAAATATTAAGATTTTATCCTTTTCATGCCTAAATAACATTCCATTGTATATATGTACCACCACTTTTTTATCCACTCATCTATTGATGGGCACTTGGGCTGCTTCCACAATCTGGCAATTATAAATAATGCTGCAATGAACATGAGGGTGCATGTATTCTTTCAACTTAGTGTTTTTGGTTTCTTTGGATACATACTCAGGAGTGAAACCACTGGATCATAAGGCAATTCCACATTTAATGTTTTGAGGAGCCTCCATACTGCTTACCACAGTGGCTGCACCAACCTGCATTCCCAACAACAGTGCATGAGGGTTTCCTTTTCTCCACATCCTCACCAACACTTGTTTGTTGATTTACTGAGGATAGCCATTCTGACAGTTGTGAGGTGATACCTCATTGTGGTTTTAGTTTGCATTTTTCTGATGATTAGTAACATTGAGCATCTTTTCATATGTATCTTGGCCAACTGTTTGCCCACTTTGAAGAAGTGTCCATTTGGGTCCTTTACCCATTTTTTAAATGGATTGTTTGTTTTTATGGTGTCAAGTTGTATAAGTTCTTTATATATTTTGGATATTAACCCCTCATCTACTGTACTATGGCAAATATCTTCTCCCATTCAGTAGGTTGTCTTTTCATTGTTGATGGTTTCCTTTGCTATGCAAAAACTTTTAGTCTGATACAGTCCCATTTGTTTATTTTTTCTTTTGTTTCCCTTACCCAAGGAGATATAGCAGAAAGTATTGCTAAGAGAAATATCAGAGATTTTACTCTACCACAGGGCATTTTTGAAAAAAATCCACATACATGATTCCATTTCTTTTTTCCCTTCCCTCCCCACCCTTTTTGGTAGAAGTTCTATGTTCTGTCCTTCAGATTCAAGATAACATTATATTTTTTCTTCTATTTTTATCAAATAATCCTCTTAATTTAACACTATTAGGCCTAAAAGTAGCAACCACTTTCAAATATTTCTGTTATTTGACTCCATGTCTCTTAATATATGTTGATTAAACAATGTAAAAGTTTATCTATTGATCTCCTATTATGATAGTTTAGATTTCTTGTACAGTCATTAACCTACATCTCCTCCCTCTATTCTTCCAACAGTTATATAAAAATTGTGGCTTAAGTTAATAGTATTTTTACACTCTATGTAATTTTTATTCAATGCAGAGTCATATAAGCATATCACAATTACATTTCTACTCTCACACAACTTTTATTTCTTCAGAAGTTAGCAATTACTTTAAAATATTTTAATTCTCATAGCTAATTTATAATAATTATCCTTTGCCGCTTGAATTCTGATTCTTTTATGTTACCTCCTGTTCCTATTTCAATACTGCCAAATAGTGAGAAGGGCCATCATAATTAATCTTTCATTATTTAGTGGTTAAGATTACGTTGGTGGAAGGCACAAGAAGCATTATAAAAATGCTTTTAATATAGATAAGGCTAGAGAGAAAATCAGATCTAATATTCTTTTTATAAAAAAAAAATGTGGTTACAGTATATAACAACAACCTAGGAACACATGTACAGTTCTGAGGTTTCACTTCTTAAGAAAATATTTTGACTCCTCTAAAACATACAATATATTTCTCAGATGTGAAATAGTTCAGTTTTCAGCATTATACTCACTATTATTCTTAGTTATTTTATCAGAAAGCCTGAATAAAAATTATTCTCAATTTTTTGGAAGCCCAAATGTTAACAGTTTTAGTGGGAACTTTAATATGCTGAATATGTTTAGAAAATTTAAAAATTAACTTTGCAATCAAAGATTAGAATACATTTAAAAACAATTGCTAAGAATGCTAATCTGAGAAAAAAATATACTCACATTTTGCCATTTAAGTTCTTGTGTCTCCACAATAATTTTACCAATCTGCTCTTCATATTGAATTTCTGCTTCCTACATCAAAAAGAAGAAGAAAGATGTTAGGGAAATTAAGACCTTAAATCTTCCAGTTTTAGCTCTTTCTATAGAGATAAAAAGAGCATGTTCTAACCCTTACAACAAGAAAAAAACTGAACAAATTGCAAATTTGCTTACCTGAGACATAAACTACTGAGTACTGATAAGAAACCTCAGTTAAAAGATCTTAATAAATTGCTAAAGACAGAATGTGGGCTAGTGTAAGATTGTGAATCCCCTGAGGGGCCCCAAAGTAAGGAAGTTTATACCTTCTACCAGGCTTTTTTTATTTTTATTTTTTTCTAGGAAGCCCACTAGATACTTACAGGGAAGGATTGGGAAAATCCTGAGAACGCTTTCTCTGGTGGTACTGGCTGGGAAAAAGAGCAATTATAAGTCACCTTCTCTATTTCCCCTCCAGACCAAAAACCTTAATCTGTTGGGGAAAGAACAAAAAACAAAACAAAACAAACCCACAAAACAACAACAGCACTAAAGCTAAGGACACTAGTGGAACTGACCCAGGGGAAGGGAACTAACAGCCACAACTGAAAACTCTACCTTCCTTATCTCCCCTAAGGAACAAAAGTCTAATCTACAGAGGGAAGGGCAATAAAAACTGCAGCACGAGAGCACCCATGGAAACCCACTGCAGGTAGGAGAGAAGAAGGCTAGGAAAATAAAACAGCTCTAGGAGGAGCAGGAATACAGGCTACATTCAGCATTAAATATGAGGGAGGGATCAAAACTCTTGTGAAGACCCCACCCTGATAATCAGCCTTAATAAGAACATCAGAGAAGGCCCTGTTCTCCCACCTACTATAACCACCCCCACTAACAAGAAGAGGAGCTGCAAAGACAGACTCTCTGGGAAGCAGCACAAAGGAAAGGAAAAGGCCCAAAGCCAGACAGGAAGCAGTTATGTAGAAACCCCCTTTGATTCTGTTTAAAATAATGTAATACTCCAGAATTAGTCCACACCATAACACAAGGTATCACTGGAGAAATCTAAAGCTTCTGTTGAAAACTTCAACAGGCAGACTTGAAAACTGCCTGGTTGAGTACTGAAGGTGTGCCACACACACGCAGGGAGCCCTTCTGCAAAGACTGGGAGATGTGTGCTTTTTCCCTTTGGCCCCATGTATTTAGGGAAATCTCTGTCAAGCAAAGCTGATAAGCTAAAAAAGCACAATGATGACTTCAATAGCCATATATTACAAAAACTGCAGCCTTTACAAAATTATTTCAGAAATGTCAAAAACAAATAATGACAAGCAGCAATCTTGGTGAGAAAGAGAAAACTGATTTCTAGGGTTGCCACGTATTCAAAAGGGTCATGTCTAGTTTTAAACAAAATATTACAAGGCATGGAAAAAAAACAACAACAGGAAAGTGTGATCCATACACAGGAAAGAAATGAAGAGGAACTGTCCTTGAGCAATTACAGATGATGAACTTACTAGACAAAGACTTTAAATGAACAATGTTAACTATGCTCAAGAGCTAAAAGAAACCATATACAAAGATACTGCAGCCATTAAAAAGTTCATAAGAATGCTAGTTCATAAGGTCATGCTCTTAAATTTGACAAGTTACAGAAATACACCAATTCTTCAAAAACCATAAAACTACCAAACCTCAACCAAGGTGATATAGACAATCTAAATAACTCTACAACCATTAAGTTAATAGCTCCTAAATAAAGAAGTTTCCAGGCCAGATGGTTTCAGTGAAGAACTCTACCAAATATTTCAAGACTAGAGGCATGATGCATGAAATTCGTGCAAGAGTGGGCCTTCCTTCCCCTGGCTTCCGGCACAGGCTTCCCTCTGGCACCCGGAACTGGGCTTCCCTCACAGCCCCAGCTTCATCTGGAAGGTTGCCCGGAAGCTCATCTGGTCTAATTAGCGTATTATGCTTTTATTATTATAGATAAATTAACACTACGTTCACACAGACTCTTCCAGAAAAATACAACAGGAACACACTGCAACTCATTTTATAAGACCTGTTTACTGTGACACCAAAACCAAACATAGATAATACAAAAAAATTAAACTAAAACCAGTATCTCTGAGAAGTTTTGACAAAAAGAAATTCTCAATACCATATTAGCAAATGAAATCCAACAATGTCTAAAAAATTATACACCATGATCAAGTAGAATGTTTTTAAAATTATTTTTATTAATTTCAGAGAAAGGAAAGGAGAGGAAGAGAGGGATAGAGACATCAATGATGAGAATCACTGGTCAGCACTTTTTGATTAATTTAATCTTAGGTTTAATTTTATGAGGTGAGTATTCTTATCATCACCATTTTATAGATGAAGAAACTGGGTTAGCAAGAGGATAAGTAACTTGCCTAAAGTCACATACTAGGTAAACCTAGATGATCTATCTCCAGAGTCTCCTTAACACGCATTATATTACCTTTAAAAGACCGTGGGTTCTGTAGAACAATATGGATTATGATATATGTATCACATATATTTCCTTCAAAAACTTCAGAATTTAATCTTCATATTCCACAAAAGTTAGAAAACCACCCTAAATAATATTAACTATTTTAAACATGTAAATATATTCTGATTGTTTGTTAGAACATGTCAAAAAAACTAGAAATATTTGTTGAATGAAAAACAGAATTTTAAGAATTGCTGTATATGTTTTAATATTAATATTTTTCTATTTTAGAAATCACTGTAATAGATTAAGTTGGCTAATATGAAAACAGTAGTTTAAATACTACTTAGGAAAGAGGTTTTTAAAAATATGAACTTTTAGGTTCTCCCCTATATATCAGATTTTTGAATCTAGAATACTTTGTAGCTAATCAAACCAAGAAACTATCTGAAAGAGTGATTAGTATTTTATTAGACAACATGAGAAACTGAATTGGGCAATTTTGTAGGAGGTGGATTATGAGTTTGAAAAAGAAAATAAAGTACCCGTTATAGTTTTGGCTGCTTGGACATGTGCCTGCTGTACATACTATGTCCCTAAATCTGTTCAGGGTCAAGAATTGAAGAGGTCTGACCAATACACAGCCCATCTTGTAAAACTACAGCCTGAAGCAAGCACTTTTTAAAAAGCATGACACTTTCTAAAGGTTATAAAGAGTAAATAAACCATCAAATTACTCCTCTTTTATTGTTTTTATAAAACACTTAAATCCTTGTAGTCCTAAGGCAGCTAATAAAAAATAAACACTTTTAAGGTTCGATATTCTTGGATACTTTATTGAAGTTACAGATGGGATTTTCTCACCAAATTTAATATTTTTTTATTCATTAACAATTTAATAAGAACTTTTATTAATAACTTTTGAAAGCTGCTTAAAGAATGCATGGAAAATAAAAAGTTCCAAAAAAGTAAATTTTTAATAGAAAGCATGAAGTAAATTTAAAATCCTAATATAGAAGAATATTATAATGTTACTTTCAGCAATGTGAATAACACCCATTGTATCAGCTTTCCATGTAGTATAAACACATACATTCTACAAATCATTATAATCACAGAGCTGTATGATTCCACTCATAGCATAACTAATTTTAAGGGACACTGAAGTGCTGCTTTACCACATATTGTACCATTAATTGCCCAGTTTTCTTTCACGATTTCCTTAGCAAATCATTGCTCTTCTAGATACCCAAATTTCCATTGGCTTTTATTTACTGCTAATGTAAAATTCCAAGATTTACTTCTGTTTAGATATTTAATAAATTTAAAGTGTCCTTTCTCTGAACTCCCACAATGGTTTCTTCATAATCCATAATACACACTATGTGAGAGTATAGTGATTGATTTGTATGGTATGTTTTGACTATTAAAATTTAAACTCTTTTAGAGCAAGACTGAGTAGTTTTTTCAAAGGTTATCAAATAAATGCATATTTTAAAGTTTGAAAGTTCTGTGATAGAAGTCTTTCATTCCCATTGTATAGATAATCTAGCTTAAAAATACTTAAAAATCTGGTTTATAAACTTTCAATCCACTACCAATATTTAGGATCTAATAGATTTTACATTAAACTCTTTTTAAAAAAATATATTTTTATTGATTTCAGAGAGGAAGAAGAGAGAGAG
>NW_005354761.1:635864-638794 GCF_000412655.1 Myotis brandtii | reverse complement strand
GAGAGAGAGAGAGAGAGAGAGAGAAACATCAATGATGAGAATCATTGATTGGCTGCCTCTTGCACTCTCCACCCTGGGGATTGAACCTGCAACCTGGGCATGTGCCCTGACTGGGAATCAAACAATGACCTCCTGGTTCATAGGTCGATGATCAACCAACTGAGCCATGCCAGCGGGGCTACATTAAAGTCTTCAATAATTGGAAGAGCTAACAGTACAGGGCCCATTGTTTTCTATAATGGCAACAATTTTCTGAAGCTGAATCAGAGATAGGTTGAACTGAAGACATAGGTTCTCCAGTTCAATACAATTCCTACCCTATTCCTATCATATGCCACTACCTGAATCCAAAGGAAGTTGAATTTTTGACTCTTCTGCTATTGTTCATCCCTACTCATCAGTTATTTTGTCTATCAGATAAAGGAATTTACCAGAAATGGTGTCTAACTTCTAAAAAGCACACATTATGAATTCAACATAAACTTTTTTTGTTGATTCAGATTGTTTATCTGTAGGTAATTATAATTTAAAATTCTTTTCCCCCAATACAATATTATAATTGCCAAATTAGATCCATAATGGAAAAAATGAGTAAAGTCCCCTTTCTCTTTTGCTAATTCCAGCATAGGTAAGTAGTAAAATGTAGTTCAATTGAGTAATAAATCTCTTTCTTTGACTTTATTACCTATTGTGTTCACTTTTTTGAAGAAACTTTACTATCTAACCCTCTACTATATTGACCAAGTTTATGTTGACTGCATTATTCATTCTAGTTAACTTATTAAATATATATTAATGGAAGAACATTAGACAAGGAGCAAAGAGATCAGAATATCAGTCTCTTAAAATTCTCTGGATTTTAGGTTGGACTAACAGTGATGGCGAACCTTTTGAGCTCGGCGTGTCAGCATTTTGAAAAACCCTAACTTAACTCTGGTGCCGTGTCACATATAGAAATTTTTTGATATTTGCAACCATAGTAAAACAAAGACTTATATTTTTGATATTTATTTTATATATTTAAATGCCATTTAACAAAGAAAAATCAACCAAAAAAATGAGTTTACGTGTCACCTCTGACACGCATGTCATAGGTTCGCCATCACTGGACTAGACGCTATCTCAGGCCACTTCCACCTCTAAAATTTCATGATCCTGCAAAAAGACTGATTATTTAGAATACATCTCTAAGATCATACAGAAAATGAAAGCAAAAAGAGATGATTCTGACAACTGCCATTCACCCATTCACTAGGGGCTAAGAGTGAGGCAGTTCTACCAGCAGTTTTCTGAAGATTGACTTAGTGTTCAGGACCCCACAAAGACGAGGGATTTTGGAAAATATCCCAGGATTTTAGTTGGAAGTCCAAAGAGCTACACTCTTAGAGGGTGGAAATAAACTAACCCTTACAAAAATGGTAACTGAGCCTCCAGTGACCTCAATCTCTGATAGGTAAGACGATCTGCCCATCCTTACTTCCAGAAGCAAAGTAAACCTCTCTAGAGGAAGATAGCATGTAAAGCCTCCAATTTTCTTTGCAATTTTTCATACACAAAGTCATTTAATCAAAATTCACTCTACATTTCAGAAAATAAGGTCAAATAACAAAAAATCATGAGAGAAAAAACAGATAGTAGAAATGGATCTACAAGTCCAGATATCAGAGTTTATAGCCATAGACGTTAAGATATATAAAATAACATGCTCAAAAATATATAATAAAATGAAATTCAGCAGAGAATTGAAAATTACAAAAGAACCAAACAAAATTTAGAAATGAAAAATACAAGAAATAAAATTAAGAGCTCAATAGCTTGAGTATGTCAGCCGATTAAATAAGTGGAAGAGAATATTAGTGAACTAAAAGGACAGAAGAAAATAACCACACTAAAACATGAACAGAAAAAGGAAAATATAGACAAAAAATCAGTAATGATATGGGAGATGTGAACAAGATTAACAAAGTTGGCCAAATTCATATTCATAGAACACTACACCAAAGAAATAGAGAACACACATTATTTTCAAGTTCATCAATGTTGGAATATTTACCAAAATTGATCATATGCTTGACTAGAAAGCAAAGCTCCACAAATACTAAGTGACTGAAATTATATAGAGCGTATTATCTGATACAGTAGAATTATGCTAGAAATCATTTTTTTAAAGTTAACAAAAATAACATTCTCAAATATTTGTAAAAGCAGTAATACATTTCTAAATAACTCATGGGTTCAAAAAGAAATTCTAATGAAAATTAGAAAATAATTTGAACTGAATGATAATGAAAATAAAATATGTAAAAATTGTGTGACCAGCTAAAACCATGCTGAGAGAGGTTTACAGCTTTAAATCCTTTGTTAGAAAAACAAAGTTAAAATTAACTAAATATCCATCATTAAAACTTAAAATTAACTAAATATCCATCATTAAAACAAAAAGAACAAAAAATTAAGTAAAATAAAGAATAAAGCTAAAAGAGATCAATAAAATAAATACACAATAGAATCAGAAAAACCAAATTTAATTTCTTGAAAATACTAACACAATTGGTAAACCCTTAGAGAGAATGATCCAAAATTCCTACTCATTCATAAAATCTCTGTATATCATCATACCTGACCACCATCTTTTCATTAAGGAAGGATAATCTCTATTCCAAAGACTATAAAATTATTTCTTATATTTTCTAGTATTTGTATATTTTTTCTTTACATTTGATATTTGTACTAGTGGCCCGGTGCACAGAATTCGTGCACGGGGGAGGGGGTGTTCCTTAGCCTGGCCTGCACCCTCTCCAATCTGGGACCCCTCGAAGGATGTCCTACTGCCAGTTTATAGGGATCGGGCCTACACCAGCAGTTGGACATCCCTCTTGCAATCCGGGACTGCTGGCTCCTAACTGCTCACCTGCCTGCCTGCCTGCCTG
>NW_005354761.1:624847-635689 GCF_000412655.1 Myotis brandtii | reverse complement strand
CCCACTGGTTGCCTGCTTGCCCCCAACTGCCCCCCCCTGGTCTGCTTACCCCCAACGGCCCCACCCCCCACCAGCCTGATCACCCACAACTGCCCTCCCCTCTTGGCCTCTAACTGCCTCCACCTCGGCCCCGCCACCATGGCTTTGTCCAGAAGAACGTCCGGAAGGTCTCCTGGAAGTAATCCCAGTCTAATTTTCATATTACCTTTTTATTAGTATAGAGGCCTGGGCATGGGTTGGGGCTGGCTGGTTTGCCCTGAAGGGTGTCCTGGAGCAGGGTGGGGGTTCCCTTGGGGCGTGGGGTGGCGTTGGTGAGGGGCCTGTGGTGGTTTGCAGGCCAGCCATGCCCCCATGGGGTGAGGGTCCCTACTGGTGGGGTGTGGCCATCCTGGGTGAGAGGCTGAGGGCTGTTTTCAAGCTGGCCACACCCCCTTCAGGGTGGGGGTCCCCGCTGGGGTGCCTGGCCAGCCTGGGTGAGGGGCTGATGGCTGTTTGCAGGCTGGCCACGGCCCCCAGCGACCTAAGTTCCCAGCCCCTCCTTTTTTTCTTTTTTTTTTCAGCGCCTCCTTGAGTGGAGGGAAGCAGGTATCTGGGATTTATTTACCTTCTAAAACTGAAACTTTGTAGCCTTGAGCAGAGGCCAGGGCGGGCGGGAAGCTTGGCTTCCTCCATCGCCGGGGGCAACCCAAGCCTCCTGCTCGCTCCAGCTCCATGGCCACCGCCATCTTGGTGGGGTTAATTTGCATACTCGCTCCTGATTGGCTGGTGGACATGGTTTGTGGATGTTTCTCTTTTATTAGTGTAGATGTAAAGTATGTATGAATTGTCCAAGTGCCATGTATTGACTTCCTTCCTTTCCCCACTGGATTTATTCTTTTACTGATCTATTTGTTCCTGCAACAATATCACATTTTTAATTATTACAGTACTAGAGGCCCGGTGCAGGAAATTTGTGCACTGGGGGGTGGGAGGGGAGGTGTCCCTCAGCCTGGCCTGCGCCCTCTCCCAGTCCAGGAATCCTGCAATCATTCACCCAGCAGAGGGAGGCCCCACGGGAGGCCCCACCCACCCACTGCAGCGCTGCCCAGTAGCCTGGGCCTCCCTCTTTGGGTGATTGCAGAGCCCCCCGATTGACTGCCCCGCTGGCCAGTGGCCTGGGCCTCCCTCTGCAGGATGATCATGGGGTGATGGTGGGGCCCCCCGACCAATCGCATCCCACACGCTTTAGCTGGCCTGGCGACAGTACATGTCATAGCGTGGTCGTCTTGAAGGTCATTTTGCTGTTTGGCCATTTAGCCAATCTGCATATTACGCTTTTATTATTATAGATTGGAGAAGCCTTTAATATCTGATAGAGCAAGTAGCAATTCTTTTTTTTATTTTCTATCTATACTCATGCATTTTTTTCTAGCTAATGACATGTGACATATAACATTGTATTAGTTAAGGTGTATAATGTGTATATATTAATATATTTTCTTATATATATAACTTTAGAATCATTCTGCCAAATTCTAGGTGACTTATAAACAACAGAAACTTATTTCTCATGGTTCTGGAGACTGGAAGTATGAAATCAGGGTGCCTATATGGTCAGGTTCTGTGTCTGGTGAGAACAGCTTCCCTGTTCATAACTGCATGCAGCAAAAAGGGCTAGAGCTCTGTTGGGCCTCATGACCTAATTACCTACCAAAGCACCACCTCTTAATTCCATCATACTGGAAATTAGGTTTCAACAAATGTATATTGGGGGGACACAAACATTCAGACCATAGCAGATCCTTTGAAGAAACCTCTAGAAATGAAAAATGTAATCCTGGAAAATAAAAACTCATCAAGGTTAGATAGCAGGAAAAAAATCATTTGAAAAGACAATTAGGAAACAACAAAATGAATTACACATGCAATAAATGAAAAAATATAAAAACTATAAAAGAGTTAAGAGTCATAAAAGATAGAATGGGCCATGACCGGTTTGGCTCAGTGGATAGAGCGTCGGCCTGCGGACTGAAGGGTCCCGGGTTCAATTCCGGTCAAGGGCATGTACCTTGGTTGCAGGCACATCCCCAGTGGGAGGTGTGCAGGAGGCAGCTGATGGATGTTTCTCTCTTATCGATGTTTCTAACTCTCTCTCCCTCTCTCTTCCTCTCTATAAAAAATCAATAAATTATATTTTAAAAAAAAAGATAGAATGGTATGATTCAATATGCTACCTAAGGGGAGTTCCAGAACAAGGTAATAGAAGAAAAGAAATAAGGGAAGGCAACACTCAAAAAGATCACAGCTAAAAATTTTCCTACAAAAGGAGTCCCAAGAAACACTGAACAGCTTTGAACAATAGCGATCTCCTGCTAAAATTTTTATACTAGATGTCTCTTTCCTAAAAATTTCAGGGTTATCACTTTAAAACTAAGAATATTTTATTCTTTGAACTCAGAATACTTACTATATACATTTATTTTGTCAATGTCAATTATGTGTTATCTTGTTTCATCATTTAATCATTTCATAGGTACCTAACTCATAACCTTAACAAAAATGTAATCTCCTAAAGAATAGTTTTTTAAATCATCCATAGTGTCTAACTATAGTGCTATCTATGCATTCCAAGGTACTCAACAAATATTAGCTGATTTATCAAGTATGTAACAAACTGAAAATCTACTATATTTTTTGCTTTGGTTTATAAATTCTTATTTCCCATTCCCTGATGTCAACTAAATTTATCCTTTTCTCTTTTGCTTCATTATTTGGACTGTATTTCTTCTTTCTAAATAAGAGGTTATTTTGTTAGGTCTTTTTTTCTTAAACCAAAAATTAAACTGGACAAATCCAGTTCTCTATTAAAATAGCACTTTAAAAAGGTACTTACCCTTCGCATACGTAATTCTTCTAATGCTTCCAGTAAACTAGTTCTGAAATCTAACAGCTGAATGGAAAACAATGTCTCTGAAGAACTTTGAAGAGCAAAGGTAGATGATGAGTCAATCTTAAAATCGTTCTCCATGTTGACATTTATCTTCTATAATGGAAAAAGAAGCATTTTTCTAGGTTTCCAATTAAAAGCACAGTTACCATAAAAATATAACAACTGGTATCCCATAATTCTCCAGGGCTAATAGTGAATAAGTTTTGTCATTACTCCTATTCTGATCTTCATACAAAAAGCACTTAGCAAAACAATGATTGACTTTCGTTTCTCTTCGGCTGATCTTTTCTGTTACTCTAGTTACCTCGAGGACTAAATCTCCTGCCCCTCCCATCCGTCTTCTAAAGGCTGAGCTCCTAATGTAGCAGGCAAGGTTTGGCCCTTCACTAATTGTTATACACCAAAGCTGAGATAAACATTGTGCCTCCTACTAGAGGCAACCAATCAATGTTTCTCTCTCAGAAAGAAATTAGAGGAAAATAAATCATGAAAAGCTTTTCAGAATCAATCTTCCCAGAACTACAAAAAATATGGGTTTGCAAAGAGCTCATTAAGGGCTGCACCAAGACACATCATGGTGAAATAATGTAACACTAGAGCAGTGGTTCTCAACTTTTCTAATGCCGTGACCCTTTAATACAGTTCCTCATGTTGTGGTGACCCCCAACCATAAAATTATTTTCGTTGCTACTTCATAACTGTAATTTTGCTACTGTTATGAACCGTAATGTAAATATCTGATATGCAGGATGTATTTTCATTGTTACAAATTGAACATAATTAAAGCATAGTGATTAATCACAAAAACAATATTTAATTATATATGTGTTTTCCGATGGTCTGTGTTTTCCCCAAAGGGGTCGCGACCCACAGGTTGAGAACCGCTGCACTAGAGGAAATGGAAAGAATTCTATAAGCTTTAAGAAAGGAAAAAAAATTTTTTTTCCATACAAAGGACTAAGAATTACATTAGAGTTTTCAATATCTACAATAAAAATCAGGGTTTGCTTTAGGAGCCCATATACAATGAAAACTAGAATAAAGAAGCTAAGCCTTCAAAATTAGGGGAAAAGATTACCCAATGGAATTTGCTGGCCATGCAAAATGTGAAGGTAAAAGGTATTTTCAGACATGCAGTGTCCAAACTAATTTATCTTCCATGCATCCTTTGTCAGGAAGCTACTTAAAGATTTCTCCAAGAAAGAGTAAAGTATGGGATACAGGGGATCCTACACAAGAGAGGAAAAGGATCCTAGAACTGTGAAGGGGGATACAACGATGATACTGGTGCAGCAAACCCAGAGATCAACCAGACCAAATGGAAGTGGCTTAGTACACTCTGGTAAAAAGTTCCTCAATAGGATGAGATTAACAGATTACCAACTGTTTTTAAATTAGTAATAAGAGGTCTGTATATCTGGGAAAAGTATGAGGATGAGTTAGTAATGAATACATTAAGTCATCAATAGGGGAAAAAAGACAAATGGGTGGGGGTATTGTATAGGTAAGAAAAAATAATCATAGCATACTCCAAAGGTTCAGCTGTGAATAGCATTTATGCAGTCATAAATTACTTATAAAATCAAGATTATGAAATAACTATACGGTGAGGATGGTATGAGAAGGGGGAAGAATTAGAGCAAAGGTGAAAGAAAAGTTAAATCTTCATTTGTCATTATGGAAAGTCATTATATAATGACTAAAATTGGAAAATCAAGATGTAGCAATGATAAGCACATTATTATTTAGAGATATGGAAGCAAATGTATAAAGAATCATCTAAAATAATTTAAGGTAGCTGCTCTGGAGAAAAGTAAATTGCAGGGGATCTTACTGTTTTTCTAAACAAAATTTGTAAAAAAAATTTGTAATTATTTACATTGTGTGTACATAAATGTAAAAAATCCTAAACTAAAAAAATTAGGATTCAAATTTATATAAGCATCATGGTTAAAAGTATAACAATATAAATACCATCAGAAAAAATATAGAAAGGAAATACACTACATTGTTAACTGTAGTTGTCTTTCAGTGATCAAAAGTATGGGATGTTTTCCCCTTCATTCTCCTTTTCTATAAAGTACATATAAGTTCTATAATGAAGAAAAGCACTTTACTGCATATGTTTTAAGTTGGTACAGAATTATTTCAATTGAGAACCTATAGAGAGATATGAAATCAGTTTAGTTGCAAGCAGCATTTCTTATCATGAAAGAGAATAAAAGATTAGAATATATCAATAATATTCACATGCAGTTAACTTCATAAAACTTTTGTTTTAATTATATGTAAATGTAAATACATGTATGTATACTGGATCACAATGTGAAATGTACTTCTTACTATGGGTCACAGTGCAATAAAGTTTTTACAACGCTATTACAAGCAAGCTTGATAAAGTCAGAAATGAACCAGTTTTGTGGTAAATACAGTTTTATGCGCTTCTGAAAAAGACATATGCATGTTTGTAGATTCCTATAACAGAATCCAAAACGTGTGGATTCAAATTCTATCTCCTCTTACTGGCTGTATGACTCCCCTAGAGTTCAGTTTCCTCATCTGCATAACAGGGACAATAACACTTATTTCACAGTGTGTGAGAATTAAATGAGGTAATGTATTTAAGTCCTGGTTTATCACAGAGGTTCAATAGCCAGTGAATAATGAGGATGAGTCCTGGTCGGCGTGGCTCAGTGGTTAGTGTGTCAGCCAGCGCATCAAAGAGTTATGGGTTCGATTCTGGTCATAGGTTGCAGGTTCGATTCCGGGTCCCAGTCAGGGTAGGTGCAAGAGGCAACACGATAGATGTGTTTCTCTCACATCAATGTTTCTCTTTCCTCTCTTTCTCTCCCCTTCCCCCCATTCCACTCTCTAACAACAACAACAAAAAATTCAATAGAAAAAAAAATATCCTCCAGTGAAGATTAACAAAATAAAAAGAAAATGAGGATAATTACATGTACAAAATGTGCCTTTTTGATCATTTAAAAGAGACATGTAATATTTAATTTGAAGCTTCATACTTACTTTACTCTGAACAAATTAAAATACTCTCATATTTCAATGCTATTATTATAAGTATCTCCAAAAATGCATATGCCTTCCCATATTTTGAATCACAACTTGAATAGTTGAACAATGATTCCATATAGGAAAGTAGTCATTACAAAATAATGACTACCCTGGCTGGGTAGCTCAGTTGGTTAGAGCATCATCCCAATACACCAAGGTTGGGGGTTAGATCCCAGTCATGGCACACAAAAGTAACCAATGAATGCATAAATAAGTGGAACAACAATGTGATGTTTCTCTCTCTCTCTCTTTAAAAAATCAATTAATAAAAAATTTGTAAGTATATGAAAAAGCTTTCTTTATTTAAAAAAAAATCCTGAGTATCTTTATTTTTAACACTTGGCTTCTAAGTGTTACTAAAAAAAACTTCTTGTAAATAGTTCAATTATTTTATAGTAATTTATAATACTAAATTTATTGTTTATAATGCAATTATTTATAACAAATATTATAGTTATAATATATTCTATTTATAATCACTTGTTTATAATATTTCATTATAAAATATGCATTTGAAAAATATATTTATTACAAAATGCTTAAAGCATTATAAATATATTACAAAATGATTAAAACATTACCTCAGCATTCACCATATTACTGACTCTATATTTTACAGTATTGCTATTTTTCTTTTAAAAAGTTTTATTTTAAGCACGTAATAAAAATCTGTATTTTACCACAATTAAAAGCCATAGAGGCTTTTAAATCTTTGAAAGTATTTATTTAAAAATTACATCTTAAATACTCTATAGTGGAAAGTAAGTTAGTCTATAATCCTGATAGGGGTCAGAGTAATAACACAAAATGGACAAATTACACTGTCATTCTACTTAAATTATTTAAGTTATTTAATTTGACCTGTAGACAGTCTCTTGTCTTCTCATCATGCCTGACTATTAAGTGGGAGGTCTTCATTCATGATGATCCTTTAATAGAAGCAAAGCTTTCTCCATTTAACCCATGCTGTTATCAATCATGTACAGGGATAAATGAGCCTGTAAGATTTTGCCAGTATCACAAATGACACTGTGACCTGAGGCCAGCATCTTTATTTGCTTCTCCAGTGATTCACTTCAGCAGATATTAACCAATTTTATAATCCATGAAAGGCAAAATTAAAGGACACCATCCATAAAACAGAATAATTCCTATCAGCAACAAAGTGATGTGTGTATTATCTTATAAATTATATGACCATACAGTGTGGTAATGTAATGAAGTAAAGATGGTAATAATCAAATGCCTAGGGCAAACGCTAATATGCATTTAATCACACAGCATGAAGCCGTTTGTCACTACAGTTGAATGCATGTGTACATAAAATACATGAGTCACGTCCTTATTGTTATACTATAACAGCATCAATTTCACACTATCATTTCACATAATAATGACTGTAGCTTTGACATTAGCTAAAACATTAAAAGAGTGTAAACAAAATCAACAATAGCTTTAAAAATACCAAAAAATTGATTTTTCAGTAACTAAAATATTTTTCCCCAAAATTCTTTGTTAAAGAGCTATAACTTCCAAATTTCCTTTTTTAAATAGCCCCTAAGTTGGTATCATCATATCGCCTTTATTCTCAGGAATACTCTTAATACATAAACTAAATGCTAAATCAGTCTTATAAGTGTATCTCCTTCATAAGTAATTATAAATATAAAATTTAGATGTGAAATATGGGTGATATTTGTCACAAAAAGTGAATCCTTGTGTGAAAACTCTCTATATATAATGTATATAAAAGCTAGTGTGCATATTTGAAGAGACAGTGTGTAAATATATTTTAAAAGTATTATATGTACACAACCTAGTGTATGTGTATTTCTTTAAAAGACTGAGAAAAAATTACCGAAGCATGACTCATATTCTATCTTGTATAAGCAATAGTTGTGTTAACCATTATATTGTAAGTTCCTTGATTAGTGTCAAATCTCATTTACTTTTATATCCTCACACTGCCCAATACAATAATTTACAAAAGTCAGGCACTCAATGTTTCTCATACTTCATGTTGCACTGTATTTAACAGACCACTTGTATCCTTTGGAAAGGTAGGGAGTAGGATACTGGGAAACTGAGTCAAATAAAGTCACATATGCAGTGTTTTCTGTAACTGTGATAAACTTTGATAGGTATCACAAAACTAGAAAAGGCCTAGAGAAGAACAATTATATAATGAGGAAAAATGGAAAAGAATCCACATACGAATTTTTAAAATGATTTTACAGACTAGAGGTCCAATGCACAAAATTTGTACAAGGGGCTCGGCCCTCGCAGTCCCGGCTGCCTCGGCTAGCCCTCACAGCCCTGGATGGCCCTCACAGCCTCAGCTGCCCTGGCTGGCCCTTGCAGCCTCGGCCGGCCCTTGCAGCCCTGGCTGCCTTGGCCAGCCCTCGCAGCCCCAGCTTCATCCAGGTCGTCCAGATGGCTGTTCAGTCTAATTAGCATATTAGCTCTTTATTATATAGGACTAGAGGCTCGGTGCATGAAATTTGTTTTTTTTGAGGAGGGGGGGGGGGGGGAGGTGTCCCTCAGCCCAGCCTGCACCCTCTCCAATCTGGAACTACTTGGGGGATGCTGAGCATCCCTCTCACAATCAGGACTGCTGGTTCTAAACTACTCGCTCGCTTGCTTGCTTGCCTGCCTGCCTGCCTGATTGCCCTTAACTGCTTCTGCCTCCCAGCCTGATATTCTCCATTATGTCGATATTAGGAAATAAAATAAACGAATTATGAAAATTACATGAATAACTTACAATAAAAATTTTCACCTAAGATAGTCATATTACAACACAAAAATTTTTACCATAATTATCTACATAATCATTTCCCAAAGTGTATTCTAAAGGGCACACGGTCCATAAGATACATCTCTAAAAACAGGTTCCCTGGTCAAATAAATCTGGAAAATGCTGCATACTAACTCCCCATCTTAGAGATTAACAGTACCATCACATAGTTAGAAGCTGTTTAACTTTAACCCAAATTTCCCAAGTTTATCTTGACCATGGAACACTTTTTTAAAAAATTCATAATGCAAACTAATATTCTCAGGAGCATGTGTTCCAAAGAATGAAATCTGGAAATTCTAATCTGTAAAATTGTTCTATGTTCTCACTTTGCTAGTGTTATGATTTAGGAAAAATAATTTCCCAGTAAGAAACATTATCTCTGCCCTAGCTGGTTTGGCTTGGTGGATAGAGCGTCGGCCTGCGGACTAAAGGGTCTCAGGTTTGATTCTGGTCAAGGGCACATGCCCGGGTTGCAGGCTAGATCCCCAGTGGGGGGCTTGCAGGAGGCAGCCAATCAATAGTTGTCTCTCATCATTGATGTTTCTATCTCTCTCTCCCTCTTCCTTCCTCTCTTAAATAAAAAATAAAAATAAAAAAAGAAACATTATCTCCATTCAACTATTACCAGGACTGATAAAAGAATATTAACTTTATCAACGATATTTACCATTACATCAATCACTTCCTTCAACCACACACAGCCTTATATGTTTACCTTGGTGTGTTCCAGTAATATGTGCTTCAAATAAAAAATAGGACCTAAGTTCTAGTCCAGTAAAACTATAGATTGTGGCTCAAGAAATCAATGTAAAAGGTCTTTTTTTAAAAGACTCTTTTTAAGTGAAAGGCTAGGCTAGCCCTGGCTGAGTAGCTCAGTTAGAGTGTCATCCTGGTTTGATCTCTGGTCAGGGCACATAAAAGAAGCAACCAATGGCTGACTGTGTGGCTTAGTGGTTGAGCATTAACCTATGAACCAGGAGGTCACAGTTCCATTCCCGGTCTGGGACACATGCTGAGGTTGCAGGCTTGATTCCCAGTTGGGGGTGTGCAGGAGGCAGCCGATCAATGATTCTCTCTTATCACTGAAGTTACTATCTCTCTCTCCTTCTCCTTTCCTCTCTAAAATCAATTTTTTTTTAAAGAAGCAACCAATGAATGCATGTATGAATGGAACAAATCAATGTTTTTTTCCCTATTTCTAAACTCAACAGAAAAATGTAAATGAAGGCTAGGCTAGAAAAACACAAAATCCTATATAATGAAGACCTAATATGCTAATTAGACCAAACAGCCGAATGGCCACCGGACAACCTTCTGGATGAAGCCGGGGCTGCGAGGGCCGGCTTGGGCTGCGAGGGCCAAGCCCCTTGAACGAATTTCATGCATTGGGCCTCTAGTAGAAAATATGAGTAGTACAAAGGTAAGTACTGCCTCATGTGTATTTTATTTAAGTTGTATCCACACTAATAAAAGACAAACATGCAAATTGGCCGTACCATCACTATGCCTTAAGCCACGCCCACCAGCCAATCAGAGCGACTATATGCAAATTAACCCAATCAAGATAGCGGCCAGCAGCCACAGAGCTGGAGCGAGCAGCAGGCCTGGTTGCCCCAATGATGGAGGAAGCCAAGCTTCCCAACTGCTGCAGCAGCTCTGAGCTCCACTCAAAGCAACAAAGTTTCCATTATAGAAGGTAAATACCTTCTTTCAGATACCTGCTTTCAGCTGGCTGTGGCCACGGAGCTGGGGCGAGCAGGAGGCTTCCCTCCTGCCCACCCTGGCCGGCTCTGAGCTCCTCTCAAAGCTACAAAGTTTCAATTATAGAAGGTAAATAAATCCCAGAATAAAAAAAAAAGAAAGAAAAAAAGGAGAGGCTGGGAGCTTCCACCGCTGGGGAGCTTGGCCAGCCTGAAAACAGCCCTCAGCCCCTCACCCAGACTGGCCAGGCACCCCAGTGAACCCCCCACCCTAAAAGGGGTGTGGCCAGCCTGAAAACAACCCTCAGCCCCTCACCCAGGCTGGCCAAACCTCCATGGGG
>NW_005354761.1:612999-624314 GCF_000412655.1 Myotis brandtii | reverse complement strand
GGTGGTGGTGGGAGCCTCTCCTGCCTCCTCAGCAGCGCTAAGGATGTCCTACTGCAGCTTAGGTCTGCTCCCCACTCGCAAGTGGACATCCCCTGAGGGCTGCCGGGCTGCAAGAGGGATGTCTGATTGCCAGTTTAGGCCCAATCCCCTGGGGAGCAGGCCTAAGCCAGCAGGTGGTCATACCCAAGGGGTCCCAGACTGCAAGAGGGCACAGGCCAGGCTGAGGGCCCCCCGCCCCGAGTGCACAAATTTTTGTGCACCGGGCCTCTAGTATACATATATTAATATTGGGCTGCATGTAAAATGCATTTCTTAATGTGGGTTGTAATCATAAAAACTTAAGAATGCACCCTGGCTGGGTGGCTCAGTTGGTTAGAGCATTGGCCCCATACACCAAAAGGCTGCTGATTTGATTCCTGGTGGGGGCTGGTACAGGAGACAACCAATTAAAAATTCTCTCTCTCTCTCTCTCTCTCTCTCTCCCCCCTCCCTCCCTCCCTCCCTCCCTCCTCACCTCCCACCTTCTCTTGCTCTCCTTCATCCTCTCTTTCTAAAATCAATAAACATATCCATGGGTGAGGATTAAAATAAAACTTAATGCTATGAGTTAAAAAAAAGTTGGGTTAAACAGACTCCTTTACTGCAGGACTTCTTAGAGCCTTTAATGAATCATCAAGAGCATTTGTGACCACAGGAACCTTTTTTTATTGAAGCATTTTGCAGGACTAGTATTTCTTGGAACACAATTTAAGAAATACTGGCTTTTGGAAACCATGCATACCCAACTGTTTTGAGGCACATAATATAAAACCACTACTCAATTTTTTCCTCTTTCAGAATAGCCACAGATTTCTCATATTAACTGCTGGTTCCTCAAATTGATAATGGTTTTAATTTGATTAGCACAAAGTAGTTAGTACCTGTGTTTCAGTTTTGGCTCTATCACTTATTGGTTTGTTATCGGTTTTGCATTATTATTTATTCTCTTTCCCACAGCTTCCTCATCTATACTAATGAAAGGGTAATATGCTAATTAGTCTGGGTCGACCAGCCATTTTTCGGACATCCGACTTCCTTCCAGACAAAGCCATGGTGGCAGAAGTAGTTAGGGGTGATCAGGCCGGCAGGGGAGGGCAGTTGGGAGCGACCAGGTTGGCAGGGGAGGGCAGTTGGGGGTGAGATCAGGCTGGCAAGGGAGGCAGTGGGGGGGCAAGATAAGGCTGGCAGGGGAGAGCAGTTGGGGGCGATTAGGCAGGCAGGGGAGCAATTAGGGGTGATCAGGCAGGCAGGCAGAGGGGTTAGGGGTGATCAGGCAGGCAGGGAGGCAGAGTGGTTAGGGGCAATCGGGCAGGCAGGCAGGTGAGCAGTTAGGAGCCAGCGGTCCCAGATTGGGAGAGGGATGTCCGACTGCCGGTTGGTCAAACATCCCCTGCGTAGTCCCAGATTGGAGAGGGTGCAGGCTGGGCTGAGAGAACACTCCCATGCACGAATTTCATGCACTGGGCCTCCAGTATGGTATAAAAAAGACTAATAGGAATAGTTAAGTCACAGGTTTTGGGACTTATTTAGGATTAAATGTGAAAATACACATAAAGGAGTTGGTCCAGCACCTGGCATGTAATAAGTATTCACATATGATAGATATCAATCACTATCAGAAGAACACTATTACAGCTTCAGTAATTCTGAAATCCAGTCAAAGCTGAAGAAACTAAAAACACTATGCTGCCACCCAGTGGGCACTATGATGCACTAAGATAGCAGGTTCCTTCCTGCTATTACGTATGAAGCAGTATAAACACGAAAAACTTCTCTCAAGTTTCATTAGCACAATTTACACATCATCAGAGTGGGGAATATAATGTTTAAAAATTCAATAATACTTTAATTCAACCCTGAAACCAGGAAGGGTTATCATAAACACTACAATTGAATAAAGAAATGGGCAGAGAAGGAAACTGTGAAGGGCTGCAGAAAAATTCCCCTCACAGAGGCTGGACTGCTGTTTCAGTCAGGGCTTTTTCCTAAAAGTACAACACAAACACAGCCATAGCATTTATCACATCTAA
The DNA here is from genome assembly GCF_000412655.1 of Myotis brandtii. Classification (NCBI taxonomy): domain Eukaryota; kingdom Metazoa; phylum Chordata; class Mammalia; order Chiroptera; family Vespertilionidae; genus Myotis; species Myotis brandtii. The sequence continues at coordinate 622,245 of NW_005354761.1, read as the reverse complement.
GGCAAAACAGCACATAATCAAAAGTTAAAGGATATCATAGTGGAATCTTCACATTTTCTTCCTAAATCAGTGGTTCTCAACCTTGGCTGCACATTAGAATCACCTGGGAATCTTTTTAAAATCCTGATTTCTGGGCCTCATCCTCCAGAAATTCTGTTTCTTTGTTATGGGGTGGGGCCACAACATTAGTAACAAAGAAACAGAATTTCCGGAGGATGAGGCCCAGAAATCAGGATTTTAAAGATTCCCAGGTGATTCTAATGTGCAGCCAAGGTTGAGAACCACTGTCCTAAATGGAGTCTACCCATTACAGGCACACATGGTTTGACTGGCGTGTTTTGTTATACTTCACAGATGTTGCAGTTTTTATAAACTGAAGGCCAGACCCTCCACTTGCGGAAAGATGACCACTCGCTTTACTGCAGGGGCGGGCACCACACCCCCCATCTCCGGGGCAGTCTGCAGGGGTGGGGGACCGGTCCCCATTAGGCCTGCGAAGTCATTTGGCCTGGCCCTGCCACGCCTTAGGGGGCGACTTAACTAAATGTGTGACCATACACAGCAGGCTCATTTTAAGGCGATAACTGTGCCCGGCCCGCAAATGAAAATAGGTTCCCCACCCCTGAAAGGCTCCCATAAATGCCTTGAGCTCTGATTGTTTCCAAAAGCTAAGTCGAAGGTGAAAACAATGGCAGGAATAATTAAACCTACGATTCACGTTCCAGCATCGGCGGGAAATTCCATTCCGGGCCTGAGCAAGGCTCCAAAAGCTCCAAAAGGCGTGAAACTTCCGACACACAGGAGCTTCCCCCACCCGCCCCGCCCCACGAGGACTCCCACATCGCCAAGGTCAGACCCACCACTCGCCGTTCAAAACGGGCAAACGGGGAGCGCCGGGCCGTCTGACATTTCTCACAAGAATGGCCAGCATCGTTGCCTTGTATCCATAACAAAACGTGAGGTTTCAAAGTAAAACAAACAAAAACCTTAAAGAAAACACCAAGTAAAGACAACATCTGCGCTTTTCTATATGAACAGACAAGGCCCACCTTTCTAACCAGCAGCCTCGAAAGCCCGAGAAGCCCGAGCGGAGTGAGGCCTGCGGGCGATGCTTCTCCGCTCCGGCTCCGGCTCCGGCTCCGGCTCCGGGGGCGGGAGGTCCGTGCGGCAGGAGAGGGAGGGAGAGAGTCATACAGAAGAGAAGGTAAAGAGTTTGGATTTTATTCTGCGTGCAGTTGGAATCCATTTAAAGTTGTGAGCCTCAGATAGAGCCCATAGGACACCCTCTTTAAGCTCAACTTTGGCTGTAAACATGGTCTTGTAGCAGGAGGCGAGCGCGTATCCTGAGGGGGGTGTAGGTAGGTCTCTGAAGGACTGTCACAGAGTGACACGTGGCCAGATAAGAGTTGGAGGAAAGGGAGTGGGTGCAGTGTGTATAGTTAAGGCAGGTATAATTAAAAAGTCTCAAACTGATGAAATTTGAGGGTCAGGTTAGGAGGTGGACTCCAGACCAACACCAGGCTCCTTGCTTGAGCAGTGGGTACCATTTCCTGAGATGGGGAAGACTGGACAAAAATTGGATGGAGTCAGAATTACCCTTGGAAGCCCTGGCCGGGCAGCTCAGTTGGTTAGAGAGCCATCCCGATGCACCAAGGTTGCAGGTTCCATCCTGGTCAGGGCACACACAAGATTCAGCCAATGAATATATCAACAAGTAGAACAGCAAATCGATGTTTCTCTCTCTCTCCCTCTCACTCCCTCTTTCTCTCTAAAATCAATCAATAAAAAAATAATAAAAATTGTACAATCTGTGGAAAGATTTTTAAAAAGCTAATATGTTAGCTGTTTGTTGGGAGCAATGCAAACTGTGTAGATGAGGACAGAACAGACTTCTCTACCTATTTACACTTTTTTGTGTTGGAATCATGTGAACGTGTTATCCATGCAAATATTAAATGTTGATTTTTAAAAAAATATATGTTACTGATTTTTTTACAGAGAGGAAGGGAGAGGGATAGAGAGTTAGAAACATCGATGAGAGAGAAACATCGATCAGTTGCCTCCTGCACACCCCCTACTGGTGATGTGCCCGCAACCAAGGTACATGCCCTTGACCGGAATGGAGCCTGGGACCCTCAGTCCACAGGCTGACGCTATATTCACTGAGCCAAACCGGTTAGGGCTAAATGTTGATTTTTAAGTGAAATAATAAAGAGAAAACTATAGCTATAATCATACTGATGACCACACCTATTCCAACACCTGATATATTTCGGGTCTCCTAGATAAGATAGTTTGGGCTGTGCTACCAAATCTGAAAGTTCCTGTGCTCAGAAGTGGAACCAGCCTGGCCCGCTTTGCTCAGTGATTAGAATGTCGGCCTGGACTGAAGGGTCTCGGGTTCAATTCTGATCGAGGGGACGTACCTTGGTTGCAGGCTCAATCCTCAGTGCCGGTTGGGGAGCATGCAGGAAGCAACCAATTGATGCTTCTCTCTCTATCTCTCCCCTTCCCTTCCACTCTCTGGAATTCAATGGAAAAAAAATACCCTTGGTGAGGATTAACAACAACAACAACAAAAAATTGGCCATATTTCTCAGTAAAAGTCTGTCTGGAACTGTCTTTAGACTCACTGTCGCTTTTCAGGTCTTTACCCAAATATCACTAAATTCGGAAGACCTTCCCTGACTACCATATATACAATAGTAATACCAACATACATACTCTACTTTGAGATTTTGCTTTATTCTCCATAACACAAGCACCATCTAACATGATATATTGGTTTATTGTCTGTATCATAGAACATAAGCTCTGTGAAGACGGAGACAAATTTTTTTTCACTTTTGCATTCCAAATTCTAGCCAAAGCCTCGCATTTAAATGCCAAATAAATGAATGGATGGAATATGACCTTTCAATTTGGTATATGCTAACTATAATAGTTATACTGTAATAATGACTAATATTTACTGATAATTTATCTGTGTCAGACAATGAGCTAAGTGTTTTACATATATTTTCTTGTTTTAGTCTCAAAACAACTCTATTATTATATACTTTTTGCACGCTAGGAAACTAAGGTGTAGAGAGGTTGAGTTGAACTTAATAACCTCTGATACCCTCCTAATTCTATGCAAATTTCCCAATGATTGGTAATATAAAATGGCTTATTCCTAGAAGAGTTATTTGAAATAATTTCTAGAAATTTTTATGCTATTTCTCCTTTTTAATATATTCAATACAGATATTTGCAGTTCAGTGGAAAGCACCTCGGTTTCAACTGAAAATAAAATAAGATTTTAGTTCATCACAATAACTTCATCATTATGTTAACAAGAGCAATGAAATTAAACGGATCCTTTGACCCCATAAATCCACTTTAGAGATAGCATTCCAAGAGGAAAAATCTGAAGGAGACAGGAGGGAAAATAACAATTTGTACAAAGGTGTTTATAGCAGTGCTATTTATAGTAAAGAAAATTTTAAAAGAATCATCCTAAAGTAGTTGGATATGTGGAAAATGACAAAATATGTGAGTCTGAAAAGAAAACCCTATTGAGAAATCTAGAGGGCTCTCCCACTGAAGGGAAGTGTTGCAATAGTGCCCTCCTGTGGACATTCTGAGAACAGCCCCTCAGTAAGGAATTCTGCCAGTTTGAAAAGAAAATACAATTGATAGAACTAGAGGGCTCTCTCCCTGCAGGGAAGTGTTGCAATGGTGCCCTCCTGTGGACATTCTGAGAACAGCCCCTCAGTAAGGAATTCTGCCAGTTCGCAAAGAAAATACAATTGATAGAACTAGAGGGCTCTCTCCCTGCAGGGAAGTGTTGCAATGGTGCCCTCCTGTGGACATTCTGAGAACAGCCCCTCAGTAAGGAATTCTGCCAGTTCGCAAAGAAAATACAATTGATAGAACTAGAGGGCTCTCTCCCTGCAGGGAAGTGTTGCAATAGTGCCCTCTTGTGGGCATTCTGAGAACAGTATCCTAATAAGGAATTCTGCCAGTTAGAAAAGAAAACCCAATTGATAGACCTATAGAGCTTTCCCACTCCAGGGACTTGTTGCAATGGTGCCCTCTTGTGGACATTCTGAGAACAGCACCTCAGTAGGAATTCAGCCAGTTTGAAAAGAAAATCCAATTGATAGAACTAGAGGGCTCTCCCACTGCAGGGAGATGTTGCAATAGTTCCCTCTTGTGGACATTCGGAGAACAGCACCCTATTTTTAAAAATATATTTTGATTTTAGAGTGGAAAGGAGAGGGAGAGAGAGATAGAAACATCAATGATGAGAGTCATTGATCAGCTGCTTCATGCATGTCCCCTACTGGGGGATTGAGCCCATAACCTGGATGTATGCCCTTGACCAGAATCAAACCCGGGACCCTTCAGTCTGCAGGCCAACACTCTATCCACTGAGCCAAACCAGCTAGGGTGAACAGCACCCTATTGATAGACCTAGGGCAGTGGTTCTCAACCTGTGGGTCGCGACCAATTAACAGGGGTCGCCTAAGACCATCGGAAAACACATATATAATTACATATTATTTTTGTGATTAATCACTATGCTTTAATTATGTTCAATTTGTAACAATGAAATTGGGGGTCACCACAACATGAGGACCCCTGTATTAGACCTAGAGGGTCTCCCACTGCAGGGAAGTGTTCCAATAGTGCCTTCTTATGGACATTCTGAGAACAGCACCCTATTGGTAGACCTAGAGGGCTCTCACCTGCAAGGAAGTGTTGCAATATTGCTCTCTGCCAGAGCACAAGGTGAATGGCTGGACATGAAATTCTGTGTGTTGGCCCTTTAAGAGGGTGCCTGCATTTCCAGCCATCTCTCCCTGGCAGACAGAAACCCTGCTGCTTTTCACAACTAGATGTTATGTGGGCACCTTTCTCACTTCTGGTGCTCTTTGCTGGGGAGCCCAGGTTGGGGATTAGACCCCAGAGTCTCAGTGAGATAACTCTCCGGAACTTCAGCTGCTGTCTGTGGGAGCCTGGCCAGACCTTTCGCACCTCCACCCTTCCTACCAGTCTCTATGCAGTCTCCACTTTCCATCTTTGGTTATCAAGGTTATCTCCAGCTAGTCTTCAGTTGATTATTCAGGATGGTGGGTGTTGTTGTTTTTTTTGTGGGTTTTTTTGGTGTTTTTGTTGTTGTTGTTGTTGTTGTTTTGTGTGTGTGTGTGTGTGTGTGTGTGTGTTTGTTTTTTAGTTGTAATTCCAGTTTGGTCCTGGGAGCATGTCTGAGTAGTATCCACTTAATCTGCTGCCATTTTTTAATCTCCCCTCTTGCGGACATTCTGAGAACAGCACCCTAGTAATAGATTAGTTGCAATACTGGCCTCTTGTGAGCATTCTGAAACAGCACCCTACTAAGGGATTAGGCCCAATAGCACCCCCTTGTGTGTATTCTGAGAACAGCACCCTAGTAATAGATTAGTTGCAATACTGGCCTCTTGTGAGCATTCTGAAACAGCACCCTACTAAGGGATTAGGCCCAATAGCACCCCCTTGTGTGTATTCTGAGAACAGCACCCTAGTAATGAATTCTAGGAGTCTGAAAAGAAAACCCAATTGACAGTCCTGGAGGGCTCTTTCCCTTGAAGGCAGGTGTTGCACTAGTGCCCCCCTGTGGATATTCTGAGTATAGCAGTCTAGTAATGAATTCTGTGAGTCTGAATGGGACAACTCAACTGTCATTCCTTCAGGTAATATACCAAAAATTATATACTGGGGCCAATTATGACCCAGCATTGGGAATACATCAGTGAACAAAACAAACAAAAGTCCCACTTCTCTAGAAACTAAAGTTTTTCCTCTCTGGCTGGTCCTGCATTGGTTCAAGTCTTCCATACATAGAACTAGCCTCCTTGTGGCTTGCCAGCCTGCAGCCCCTACATCTCTCTCTGCCCTTTCTACCCGCTGAATTGGACAATGCTCTTGATTGATTTCCCTGGGCCCTGCTCTACTCACCCTCCCCTTTGAGCATATCTGTCTATGCTCAAAGACTTTTAATAGCCTCACCTCCCATGGTCTACATTTTCCTGCCAGAGGCAGCCTTTACTCGAACTGGTTCCCCTACCATGAATGATCTCCTCTATCTCTTTTCTGGCTTCATGGTGTGCCAATGTTTGGGAACCTAAGATCAGTTTCCAGTGAGTCATGCTGTCCTTTCTGATGCCCCCTATCTCCCTCATGGCCCAGTGAACTTCTGGAGGGTCCTACTCATCTCTGTGTAGCACTCCAACTCACACCCTGCACCCAGGTCCTTTCACTGCTCTCCAAGGCTCACAGAGCAGCAGGCTCATTGGTACTGGTGCCCCCTGTGGCCACGAGGAAAATAGTCCCATCTTCCAGCAAAGACTTCCTTGGGTCCCCCCCATTAGTAAGAGTGGAACTCATCAAAGCCAGTGCTGCTGGGTTGCTCCTCAGGGGGAAGCAAGGAGGGTCTGGAAGCAGAGAGCCTTCCCAGTGAACACCCTTCTTCAGCGGCCCAGGTTGGGGTGGAAGTACTCACTACATTGGCTTGGGCTAGGGTGGCTTGGTGCCCAAAATGGGTGGCAATGACTGCAATGAAGAACGCCAGGATGGCAAAGATGGTAAGCACAGCCAGATAGCCCCTGCCACATCCTGGGGACCAAAAATCACAGTTAAGGCAAGCAAAGATTCTAGAATCGAGGAGGGAAGGCGGTCCAGAGTGAGAATAACTTGCCCATGTCACACAGCAAGTTGGTGGCAGAGCTGGAGCTGGAGCCACCCGTCCTGTGCCCTCTCCTCACTCTACCAGGCTGTCTCTCCATTCCCCCCAACCGCATGCTTGGGCCAAGGTCATGGGGTCAATATGCTCATGGGGGTCTAATGGGACTGGCAGGCCCTGCTAAAGCCCAGGGCCTTGGCCTCTTGGCTTCCCCAAGCTTTGGATATGACTCTTCCATTCTCCATGTTTTCCCACTGCTGGGGCATCTGAAAGCACACCCAGTTAGTGACACCAAAATCCATGAGCAGAATGGCCGACCCAGCAAAGGCCGCCATGGCCCTGAGAATGTTCGTCCTTAGGCTGCTGCTCACCTGCACGAGGGAGAGACAGGAGGGAAAGGAGAGAGGGAATAGGTGAGGAGAAAAAGAGAGGTCAAGAAACCCGAGCCTCCTATACCCAGCCCTCCCATGGTTGGGGGTAGTGGCTATTGACTCCAGTTCTTGCTGACCCCTCTCCTTTCCTACTATCCTTCCCCAGAACCTCAGGAGAATGGCCCTATTCTGCATCCAAAGCCTCCATAAACTCCCCAATGCCCGCAGAAGTCACCATTGCCTTCCACAATGCTCTCCAAACTGTAAAAAGTAGTACATATGAGGCTCCCACCGCATATCCAGCCCTATGGATGTCTGGGTGACTTCTGTGTCTCTGTTTCCCCTGGTGGGCCAGGAGTTTCCCTTTTCCCACCGTGCCTGTCTCTGCATACATGCATCAGTGTTTAAGGTTGCCCTGGCTGATTGGTTCCTAAGGAAAAACGAATTCTCTTTCTGGTGGCACATAGCTGGGAGTATGGGCCAGGTGGCCTCTGAAATACACAGAAGTGGTCCGTGGCCTGAGGGTGCAGAGATGCTGGTGGTGGCTGGGGGCAGAAGGTGGGGGGAGTAGAGAGAGGAAATTGCGAGTCTCAGGAATTATGTGACTTTCTTGCTTGGAATTGCCTGGCCCACCAGGAGAAACAGAGACACAGAAAACATCCACAGTGGGCTGGATATGCAGTGGGAGACTCATATGCACTACCTTTTACAGTTTGGAGAGCATTGGCATCTGTATGAGACCACAGATCCTTACCCTTTGAGGGAGGTGTTGTTCTGGCCATTTTGCAGACCAGTAAACTGAGGATCAGAAATCGCAGTATGGTGTGTGGGAGGTGCTGTAGGCCTTGAGGTCAGGGTTATGTGTTAAATATGTTAAAACAGAAGTTTCAGTTGAGACCAGATCCTGGAGTGAGCTGGACACAGAAGGCCGAGAGGGACTTGCAAAAGGCAGGTGGCAGAGGGCCTGCTAGAGGACTTTGACACTCTCACCCCACCCTCCCCTTGGGCTGGAAGAGGAAAAGAACTGTAGAGCGATGTGACCACTGTGTGTAAGGGAGGGGCTGCATCCTGTTTACCCTCAGACCAAAGGGAGAGGCTGGCTTTAAGATTTGGAGAAATTGCTACGCATACCCTGCATTTTGGGGAAGAGTTGTTGGAGGAGGTGCACAGGAGAGAACCCGAGCGATGGGGGTGTCTCTGTAGACCCTGCCCACCACCTCTGCAGAGCAGTCAGCTTAAACACCGCCAGACTCAGGGAGGGTGATGCCAGCTAATAAGAGTAGTAAGTAAGCTTATGTTTCCCTATCCCCTCAACCTCTTCCTTCCATTCTCCAGCCCTGAAGAGGGTGGAAACACAGTTAGCCAGCTAGGGTAGGGGGCCGGGAGGAGGAAAAGATGGTGGAAAGTGAGTGGGGAGCCCACCAAGGCCCCTTTTTACCTGACTTGTGCAGGGCTGAGGATCCAGGTGCCCTAATTCACGTTATGATGTAACACAAGACTGGACACTCTGATGACTAAGTCCGGCTGTCTGCCTCACCTGAGAGCAGCCAGAAAAGCCACGTGACTGCCCCACTTCCACCCTCACATAATCGCTATGAGTGTTAAAATAGAGCTGCTCGTCTAGTGCCTAGCACAGTGCCTGGCGTGCAGGAGGCATTCAATGCTTTTTAGTTTCTGCTGCTGTTAACAACCTTTGGAGGTATGTGCTATTATTCATTCCATTTAGTTCATGAGGAAATTGAACTATGATGTAGGAAAGAGTGAGTAGATGAGATGGGTGGAATCTGGTGGAATCTGGTGCCAGGTAGAAGGAGCCCAAAAACTTCCTCTGTAGTAACTGGTGGGAAGATAGGCTATGGACACAGAAAGATCGAGTCTTCTGATGTATCCAATTTCCTGGGGAAACAGGAAGCAGGTTCATTAAGAGAGAATGAGAATTGCAGAAGAGGTATTGAGATTTTCAGAAAAGAGGATAAAGTATGAAATAGTTTGTCTAGAGGTTTCAAAAGAGTATAGAGTAGGGATATGAAGCATAACGATCAGAACAATTTTCTGGCACTCAGTAGGCAGTCAGTGGGTTAAACCAGGGTTGGGATTTTTTTTAAATAAATCTTTATTGTTCAGATTTTTACAGTTGTTCCTCTTTCTCCCCCTATAGCTCCCCTCCAC
>NW_005354761.1:570454-611129 GCF_000412655.1 Myotis brandtii | reverse complement strand
CCCGATGCCAGACAGTCCAGTTTCTCCCCGTAGGAGTCTGGGTCCCCAGAGTCTCACCGGAAACTGGAGTTCAGAGCAGTCGGGAGCTTGTATCTCCCTTCTGGTTGAAAAAGACAACAGCGTACCCAGTTGCCAGCCCCTTTCTCGCATGCCTCCGTACCTCCACATTTCCACACCTCTGCACCTCCTACTGGACTCAATGTGCTTTTCTCTTTCCTTCTAGTTGTAGAATTTCCACTCAGCCAGCCTTCCCGTGGTTCTGGATGATATTTGTTTTGTCTTTTAGTTGTAGTTTTAATGTGGTTGTGCATGGCAGCAAGTTCAGTTACTTATGCCGCCATCTTGGTTGTACCCCCAGGGTTGGGATTTTTTTTTTTCCAGACAGTACACTGAGGTGAGACAGGGGCAAGGGAGTTGAGAATGATTTTAGTGATGAGCCATGGGAGTCTAATATGAGTGATGAGAGATGGATGGGCTGTAGGTCTTGTTGGAGTTGAGAACTATAGGACTTGGGGCAGGAGTTGGAAAGATAGGAGGTAGAGGTTGAAGAAAGGGACATTGAAACTGAAGTTATGGAGGGGGTGCAGTTGTGGAAAGGACCGGGTTAAGGTATGCCTATGGGAGTGATTGAGGTGGTATGAAAGCAGGGATCACTGAGGAAGAGGAGGACTAGTGTCCTTATATTCAGAGAAAAAGGAGGTCAGAGAAGGTGACGCTCACAGGTGTATTTCTGTTCTCCTTTTCCCTACCTTCCTTTGCCCTATTGGTGTTTGTCCTTCTTTGTGTGGAGCTGATGGTTATAGTAGGAAATGCTCTTTTTTGCCTGGTTGTTTCTTTACCCTCTGCGTTACTTCCTGGCTGGCTTGTGTTTTGTTGAGTAGTATTTTCTGAAACCTGTAACTCAGTCCCATTAGAGATTGGTGGGTGTACCATTATTGAGATTTATTTATTCTACCCTTTTTATTGCCTGTCATGTTCTATTTGTATGAACAGACCCCTTCCCTTAATCATGGTCATGTGCTTATAGCTGTTCCCAGCAGGGGAACCTCTGATTATCAGGGCAAGAGTGGGTGGATCCATAGCCAACCCATTCCCACTGAGTGAGTAGCTCGGAACATTATGATTCCAGGACCCATAGGACTTGATCATCATTGCCATCATCAGCATACTTTCTTTCTGTCCTGGGGCCAGCACTTGGGACATGACAAGATGAGGTGGTCAATAGCATGGAATATGGAGGCAGAGAACATGATTCAAATCCAGCTTCCACAATTACTAGTGGTATGGACTTGGGAAAATTACCTAGGCTTTCTGAGTCCCAGATTTTTCATATTTCTTGTTCTTAAGACATAGATAATGTTACTCTGTAATGTTTGGCTATGAAATGAGATAATGCAAGTTAAACAGCATTGAGCAGAATAACTTGGGAAATATTGAGGCAGGATAGTAGGAAGCAAGAATAGAGAAATTCCTTGATAGGTGGAATAAGGGAAACTGAGACAAAATAATTAAACAAAGCCAAATAATATGAGTAATTTACAGCCAGCTAATGAATCACAAGGTTTTATCTTCCCTAAACAAGGACAATTAGGAGCAAATGGTTTACACATTTCAGTACTTTGTGTGTTCACTCATGTTCACCCTCCTCTTGTCATGAATAGAGAGGCTTGAACATATCAAATGCTCATTGCACTTTTTTTATTCAGTGAGTGAATGATTGGGAGAATGAAGCTGGGGTTGTCTAGACATTTGATCCTCTAACTCATAAGCTCACACAGGTAAGTAAATAAATATGTGCACTGGATGTCCCACAAGTTGATGTCTTAGGGAGGACCTCTTTGCTAAAATCCACTTCAATGTCCTGTCTCCTTTTTAAATAGAGGAATAGCATGATTTACAGGCTGAAGAGAATAAAGTCAAGTGTGCCAACAGTTGGGGAAACACATTCCCTAGTTTGTCAGGGAAGGAAGAAGCTGAATTACAGAAGCCTAGAAAGGGGAGTTCTTCTTTTGGTCCCAGTGAAAGATGCTTCTAGAACTTTTGGCTTATTGGGAGCCCTGAACCACATTGAAATAACTTGGTGGCGAGTTCAATGGTTCTGGATTGGTGTAGATGGTTTGGAAGACCATCGGCCCCTGGAAAAGATAGGCACAGGAGGTACATTAGTGAGAACCGTGTATACAAAAAGGCCTTTAGACATTCTGGGCAGGAAGGGGAGCCTGAAGGCCCAACTGGTCCCCACACTCTTTGGGGCATGTTTACACCCTCTGAAGGTCCTACAAACTCACGCTGTTGTGTGAATGGCGGAGTAGTTGGTTGCCAAAGTGGGCAGACGTGCAGGCAATGCAGAACTCCAGGAGGCTAAAGATGAACAGCACGGCAGAAGTAACTATTCCAGGGGACTAGAATTAGAAGGAACACAAAGTCATGAGTACTGCCCCGGGAGTGTGAAGTTTGGCCCAAAGCATGGCTTTGCAATGGATCATGGCTAGGGCTTTGAGGAAGTCCTCTAACCTCATCTCAGCCTCGTGTAGAAAATATCTCCCCAGGTTATGTGAGGGTTGAATATGTTTGTAAAAGAATTATTTTAACACTTACTACCTGTGTTCTTCTAAGGGAAACATTGTTTAGGGAAACACCTTGATGAGTTGTTTCAGGTATAGGGCACGAGACCTAAGGATGGGGTCTGGAGTGAGACAGTGAAAGAGTGACACTGTTCTGTGTAGGAAGTGAATAGAAATTTGAGTGTAAGGACAAGCCACAGAGAGGAGAAGGAAATGACGGGACCAGAAGGTGGAGTCTGCAGGAAAAAGGCATCTTGTGAGAAATTAAGACATTACAAAACAGGAATGTCTAACCCCCAGGCATCAGTAGTTACCTCCACCATCCCTCTGAACCTTTAGAGAAAGTCAGCTACTAAAACAACCTTCTTGGCTTGTGACCATGGCATTTTGTGGAGAGAAATAATTGGGACTGTCTTTATAGCTTGGGAAAACAATCAGTAAAAGGATCCCCAAATGGAACTAATTCAGCAGTAGATTTCACGTGAGCACCAGGAGACATCTAAGCCAGGGGTAGGGGGAATGTCTGGCCAGGCCCAAGAAATCATTTGGTCTGGACCTGCCATATCAGTGGTTCTCAACCTTCTGGCCCTTCAAATACAGTTCCTCATGTTGTGACCCAACCATAAAATTATTTTCGTTGCTACTTCATAACTATAATGTTGCTACTGTTATAAATCGTAATATAAATATCTGATATGCAGGATGGTCTTAGGCGACCCCTGTGAAAGGGTCGTTCGACTGCCAAAGAGGTCGCGACTCACAGGTTGAGAACTGCTGTGCCAAAGCATTAGAGGTAAGTTAATTAAATGTTTGACCAAATATAACAGGTTAATTTTTAAGTTGGTAATTTTGTATGGCCTGCAAGTGATGTTATAAATATTCAAATGGGCCTTGGTAGAAAAAAGGTTCCCTACCCCTGAATTCTAAGCCCATCCCTTGCTGTTCTCCAACAATGCTCAGGAAAATGGGGTCTCCCACTGTGTCTGGGGAGAGAGTTTGGGTAGAATCCACTTTATCATAAAAGGACAAGAGATGAATGACCCCAATAACCACATGGATTCCAATTACAGGAAATAATAAATATGAAAGTGAAAGTGCATGGCACATGGTAGGTACCAAACAAATATTTGTCAATTATGATTTTTACAACGGCATTGGTGATAGCTGGCTGCTCAGAGAATCCTCTCTTATGGAAAGACCATTCCTCTTCACTTTCCTTTTCTTCCCTCCCTATTTAGTAAGCATTTATTAAACATCTGTTTGCTACAAATAGCTAAGAAAGCATCCTGAGAGGCACAATCTAATGAGGATGGCAGATAAAGATGTAGATAATTATAATTCAAATCAGACATGGTAAGAGGTATAAATGAGTCAAAAATAGTTTCTCAAGGCACTAAGGAGAGATAGTTTCTCAGTAGAAGATTCAGTGATGTAGGTTTGGACATATTTCCAGGCAAAGGGGATAACAGGATGACGATGTCTCAGTCAAGGAATCACAGAAGCTTAGGGTGAAGGGCCTTTTGCAAATGAAGCTGGTCCTTTTCAAATGTATTTTTAACAACATTCTTTCATAAATAAAACTTTCTAATGGGAGGGGAGATAGAGGCTGGGTGAAAAAGGTGAAGGGATTAAGAAGTACAAATCAACAGTTCTAAAATAGTCACAGGGAAGTAAGTTAAAGTATAGCATGGGGAATGTAGTCAATTATACATTGTAATGACTATGTACGATGTCATGTGGATAAAGTCTTTATCGGGGTGATCACCTCATTAATTATATGTGTCTAATTATTATGCTGTACACCTGAAAATAATATAGTATTGTATGTCAAGTGTATTTGGAAAAAAACAAACACCCTTCCATGAGGGAGAAGGGATCCTCAAGCAACTTAGATAGTTATTATTTGGTGAGCATTAATTCATGCTTATTGAGCCCTTGCAGTAACCCATCCTTGGCTGGCTCATCTTTTGTTAAGCTATGAAGTCCAGCCCTCCTTGTTCAGGACTGAGGCAGGAGGAGGGTAGGTGGCCAGAAGGGAAGAATTCTCTTTCCAAGGTCAGACATGGGCAGAAATGAGATTAGAAGTCAGGTGGTAGTGTCTCTAGCCAGTGTGATGACTGAGAAACTGGTGAAAATGGCTGGATTCTGGATTCATTTTAAAGATGAAACCAGCAGGATTTTGTTGAGGAGTTTGCTGAGAGGTGTGGGAAACAGAGAGCAGGTCAATGATTTCACTAAGTTTTTGTCCTCACTGTCTGCAAGGATGCAGTTGCCATCAAACCTGCAAAAGGCAACCTGAGAGAAGGTCTGGGAAGTAAAATCTAGAGATAAGATTTGAATATGTTAACTTCAAGATAGTGAGTGGACAACTGGATACAAGAGACCAGAGTTTGCAAGAGATATTTTGCGGGAAGCTATGCAACTGAGTCATTTTCATAGAGAAAGTGTTTCAAGTCACCAGACTGGATGACACTGCCAAGGCAGGGAGTAGAGAGAGAAACAGAAGATTGAGGACTGAGCGTGCAGAGAAATGGGGTGGTAGCTGAAGTAACCAAGGAAGGTTGGTTTGTTTTTTAAGATGAAAAAACAAAAGTGTGTTTAGATGCTTATAGAAAATCTGTAGCAAGAGGGGGAAAGTGATGTAGACGATATGTGGGGGCAAGGGAGAGAGAAGTAGCACATGGAGTGATAACCTTGAGTGGGCAGAGAGGACAGGGCTGCTGGGCAGAGGGAGTCATTGAATTTACATGGAACTCATCCATAGCTGCACTTTCAGATCTGTTTGGACCAGTGCCCAGAGGACTTGAGATGTGGTGTAAATGCAAAAACAACACTGGATTTCAAAGATGTGGCACCAAATATGCAAAATATTAAGTTAATAATTTTTTAACCCAAATTACATATTGAAATGACATTTTAGATCAATTGGGTTAAATAAATGTACTGTTAAATTAATTTCATCTGTTACTTTTTTTTCATTTTTAAATGTGGCAACTAGAAAATGTTAAGTCACATATAAGGCTTACATTAGATTTCTATTGGATAGCATGGGTCTATATATAGCAAATGAGAATTGGCTCATTTGTCTATGCATATTCTATGGCTGCTTTCACAATGGGTTAAGTACTTGCAACAGAGACCAGATGGCCTGCAAAGCCTTAACTATTCACTCTCCATCCCTTTTCCGCACACTTTTGCTGAGCCCTTTGTCCACAGTAATGGGCAAGAAGGCAAGCATGTGAGTAGAGGTGCAGCTTGTGGGTACGGTGCATTATCTGTATGATTGCATCTAATTCTCCCAACAATGTCATAAGGTAGGAACTGTATTTTTCTTTTCTTTTTTAAAAAATCTTCATTGTTGAAAGTATTACATATGCCCCTTTTTTCTTCCTTTTGCTTCTTAGAGCCTGCCCCCAACCCCCTATTGTTTGTGTCCATGGGTTATATATATATACAAACAAGTTCTTTGGTTGATCTCTTCCCACCTACCCACCCACCCACTGACCTTTGCCTTCCCTTTGAGATTCAACAGTCTGTTCCATGCTTTTATGTCTCTAGATCTATTTTGTTCATTAGATTCCACATATGAGTGAGATCATGTACTACTTGTCTTTCTCTGACTGTCTTATTTCGCTTAGCATAATATTCTCCAGTTCCTCCATGCTGTCTCAAAGGCTAAGAGATCCTTCCTTTTTACTGCTGCATGGTATTCCATGGTGTAAATGTACCACAACTTTTTTATCCACTCATCTACTGATGGTATTGTTTTATAAAGATAGAAACCAAGACTAAGAAGTCACATGCTTAGAGTAACAGCAATAAAGCTACACACTTGAAACTCTATTCTGATTCTGACAACATCTCTGTTTTCTTTGGTGCTTGGTGAAGAGGCTTGGTGGTCAGGCCCTTCCCATGATTTCCTAAACATAGCTAAGCTGGAACCCAGAGGAGCATTGGCCAAGAGGAATACTCACCACACCCCAGTAAAGATAGTAGTTTGGATAGTAATAATGTAGGGGGTTGATAATCAGATCTGTGATGAACAGCGAGATTCCAACCATAGAACAGACTGCACTGATGATGTTCAAGACCAAGCTGCCATTCAGCTGAAGAAGACACAGAGGGTCAGGATGTGAGAGAAAAATGATTGTAGTTGAGTTGAGCATAGATTAAACTTGTGATTCTTAATGTGAATTCCCAGAATCCTAGTTCTGGAGCAAGAGGTATACTATGCAAAAAAGTAAAATGGTGGTGAATTAGCTTTGAAAACACCTGGGCTGAAAAATGTTAAACAGGTATTTTGTGCAGGACTTCTCAGAGCCTTTAACATGGATTATGGATCTTCCAGAGAGGGGACTACTAAATAGATATTTCCACCCCCCTCCCCCAAGTTTATCTAACCATAAAGTATCTCGTGGGACAAGTATCCCCAAGAATAATCTTTGGGAAACACTTGATCCATTTATCCCCCAGGAGATGGGTAGGAAACTTAACCCAAGTGTCTTGGGATGTGACAGGCTCTGATGCTCCAAAATTCTGGTAAATGTGCAGAAAGGCATGCCCAGACTTGACCTTCCCTATGGAGATTTTAAAATAGATCTCATCTGGTTTGGGACTGGTTCAGTTTGGGGCCCCATGCCCCAGATAACCTGCTTGTGAGAGAAGCAAAGGTACTTTCTTAATCCAGTGCTTGGGGACCACCAAGCCTTGCTCACGCTGATTTACAGAGCTTATTTGGCAGGATTCCTTAGGGAAGCTGCGGTCTGAGCCTCCCCTGGCTTCCCTGTAGAAATGTTGGCACTGGGCTCTGTGTGCTCCAGGCAGTCAGTGCCTGCTCTGCTGGAGGGCAGCCCTGCACCCCAGGTAGCTTTTTGCCTCCTCTTGTAAGATCCTCTTAGGAAAGTTATTCTCTGTCTCTCCACACCCTGATGCCTAAATGAAGTTGGTTTTATTGCCCTTCCTTTCCCCGAGTCTTCTGAACTCTTTCCCCAGTTGTGACTCTGGTCAGGTCCATGTGGTCCTGTAAATGAGCATGCATGTCAGTGCTCTGTGTCTGGTTATAAGCAGGTTCAAGGATGAGGAAGGCATTGTGTGTGAGCTTCTTTCCCCTGTTGTGTGTCTCTCCTAAGGGTCCACAGCTGGGAGAGCCTGTCTCAAGATGGGACTTACCAGGCAAGAAGATCTCGGTAGGTTTTCTGATGCCACTGAGAGGGATCCTGAAATGATGAACTGGCACAGAAGAAAGGGCGTTTAGAAAGAGGTTGGGTCAGGGCCCCACCTTCAGGCTTCTGTGTTTCTTATCACACATATATTCTCTCATAAATGCTAGGATCCTCTACTGGGACCTCCCACTCAACTGAGGAGGGAGAGAGGGAGAGAGAGAGAGAGAGAGAGAGAGAGAGAGAGAGAGAGAGAAGAAGGAGGAGGAGGAGGAGGAGGAAGAGGAGGAGGGAAGGAAGGAGGAGAGGGAGGGAGGAAGGGAGGAAAGAAGGAAAGACTATTTTGCACCCCTGACAGGGCAGTGAATTGGGATAAATATATATTTTAGAATCCACTATACCTGGTTTTAAACTCTAACTTGAAACTCATGTGATCTTGGGTAAGTTATTAATTTCTCTAAGTGTATATTTCCTCTTCAAAAAATTGGAAAAACTATTTGTCTTCCTAATCGTTATTGAGATAATCAGGCCCTTGCATCTAGCATTTGGTATATCTTGCCCATGGTAGATCCTGTACATGGTAGATACTCAATAAAATTTCTCCTTTTCTTGCCTTTTATTTTCCCACATGCACATCTTATTGGCCTCCTAAAAGGATTCACTCAGGCATGGGGGCTCTTGAGGGAAGAAGGAAGGGGTTCCGTATTTTCACTGCTTTTGGATATAAGCCCAACATTAGTCCTTACCTGTCTACAATTTGGTGAGTATCTTTA
Organism: Myotis brandtii; assembly: GCF_000412655.1. NCBI lineage: Eukaryota > Metazoa > Chordata > Mammalia > Chiroptera > Vespertilionidae > Myotis > Myotis brandtii. The sequence continues at coordinate 602,633 of NW_005354761.1, read as the reverse complement.
GTTAATCAGAAAAATGTTGCATTTCTGTGATGGCAAATATCAACTATGAGGGCTACGGGGTAGATTGTGTGCATTTATTTCAACACTGATGTTCTGCAGGCATAGTGGCTGATGGGATTCCCTGCTGTCAGTGACAGTCTGAAGGTCATCAGCTATGGTTTAATGGAAGCTTTGCTCAGCCCTACATGAAGTGCTTTTAACTTTGCCTTACTTAACTCCATGATGGCCCACCAAGCACCATTATTATTCCCAGTTTAAGGAGGTGTGGACTGAGGCTTAAAAATTTTAAAAGACACACCCAAGACCATCCAGAAAATAGCATAACTGGAAATAAAATCCAGGTAATTGACTCCAGATCTCATGTTCTTAACCCTCATCCTGCACTCATTCCACCTCAGAGTAGATGCCTGTGCCTTGGAATGGAAATGGGTAATCACAATGAAAACTTACTCTAGCCACCTGTGCCTTGTAAGAAGAATGCCATTTTTCCTATAAGTGGGAAAATTAGCCTCAATTTTATGTTTTCTGCAGACTTTGTAGGAAAGGAAGGAAACAGAAGGCTAGACTTCTGGTGTCTCTGCTGGTCCTTTTAAGGTGCCTAAGAAGAGGGCCTTTGGTTTGGAGGAGGACCATATGATCTTTAGGAGATAGTCCTGTAGTCAAGAAGGCAATGAAGAGCAAAAGTGCCCTTCAGGGAAAAGGGAGGGTGGTGTCATGAGGGCTGACGGGACCTGAGCAGCCTGGTGGAAGGGGAGATGGCCACCAAGGCCTTTGAAATGCCTTAAGAGAATCTAACACTCAATAGGAACTGTTTTGTGGCTGTAGCATTAGTTTTCTCCATTTTCCCAAACTCCACAGAAGTCTGTTATACACACAGGTGTCTGTGGTTGGCTGAGTTCCAAGTCTGGGTCTGTGCTGAACAGAAAGGGCACTAGGAAGAATGTAAAAGGACCATAAAGGCAATACATTGGAGAAGAGAAAGGACCTGTGGTTCTTAACCTTCTAAGAGGTTCCAGATCACCCTGAGAATGTGATAAAAACTATGGGCTTTTTAGAAAAAAAAATCTAATATGTTACTAAAAAATATTAATCTGTGGATTCCAGGTTGAGTCCCTACTGTTTAATTTTAATGACTGTTCTGTGGCTGGGCAGCCACTCTTAACTCCTGGTGGAAACATTTTTCTTCTTGAGCTCTGGCCTTGGGCTTGCGTTGAAGAACATGTGAGCGCTTGGCTGATGGGTAGAAAAAGGTTTCCTGACCTTTGAGTTGGGCTCATTAGAAAAGGTGCCTGCTGTGGGGCAATGGCACCTTACAGGGCTGTCACTTGGTATATGATCTGAATTTTGTCTCCTTGTAATCCATCTTTTGAAGTCTGAACACCCAGGACCTCCAAATGTGACTGTATAGTTGTTTCCAGACTCACTATAGTTGGCCTTATTTTATTTTATTTTTTTTACTTTACAATGGTGTGAAAATGATATGCATTCAGTAGAAACTGTTCTTTGGATTTTGAATTTTGATCTTTTCCCGGGTGAGTTATATGTGCTAAGATACTCTCTGGTGATGCTGGACAGAAGTAGCCAGCCTCAGCTCCCTGTCAGCCATGTAACCATGAGGGTAAACAACCATTCTCTACAGTGTAGTATTTAATGCACTTTTGACGCAGGATATTTTCAATTTACGATGGATTATTGAGATGTAACCTCATCATTAGTTGAGGAGCATTGTATTTGAAGATAGGGCCTTTAAAGAAGTGATTAAGGTTAAATGAGGTCCTATGGGTTCTCATCCAATATAACAGATGTTCTTATAAGAAGAGATATGAGGACAGAGACACACACAGAGGGAAGACCTTGTGAAGACACAGGAAGGAAGACAGTCACCTACACGCCAAGGAGCGAGGCCTCAGGAGAAACAACCCTGCCCACACCTTGATCTTGGACTTCCAGCATCCAGAACTATGAGATAATAAATGTCTGTTGTTTAGCCACCGAGTCTGTGGTATTTGTTCTGGCTGCCCAAGCAGACTTAATGTTCCTGGTGAATAAAGCCTGAGCTGGGTTCACAGCCCGTGTGCTCTCTTGGCTGGAAAACTTCTGTAGCAAAGGACACAACTTGCCAGTGTGTTGGCACTTTCTGGAACTCACTTGCAGGGCCACTTACATTACTTACCAAGATGCCTCCCCAGAAGGGATAGCCTCCGTAGAATGAGACAGCTGTGTAGCCCCCAGGGATGATGGTCCCCATGATGATGCCCAGGCCAATGTGTATCAGGCCGATCAGGATTTGGATGGCCTGTCAAGGGAGCCAGAAGTTGAGAACTTTGTTTCTGAGGCTGGAGCCTACCCACAGCCCCCCACCCCTCACACTGCTTGGCCTCCTTTTTATTTTAAAAAATATTTCCTTTTCTTGGTCTAAAAAGTTATATGAATAATATAAAAATAAAACTTGCCATAATTTTCCCCAACTCAAAGAATTACAATCTCTTACATTTTGGTGTATAACCCTCCATTGTTTTGTGTGTGTGTGTTTTTTTCCCCCAAAATATATAGTGTATTCAAAATGGCCCTGCATATTTAACTTAATAATATTCCATCCCGAACACGTCCCCATGGTATTAAGTATTCTTTAAACATATGTTTTTTAAGGATTTCCCACATTCCATTGCATGGATGATCTGTGAAGTAGTTGGAACAGAGATATTGGGCAGGTAAGATTGTTTCTGTTTTCATATGATAAACAACACTGCGATAAACATCTTTGTAGATAAGTCTTTGTGCTCATCTGTTATTTTGGTGATATTGTTTAGGATAGAAATTTATCTGCATCTCCCCCATCAATGAATATCTTGAAGTTCAGGGCCTCAGAATGAGATATCATTTGGAAATAGGGTTGCTGCTGATGTAATTAGGTAAAATGAAGTGCACTGGAATAGGGTGGTCCCAATATGACTGCTATCCTTTTAAAGGAATGCCATGTGAAGAGTCACAGGGGCACACAGGAGAATGCCAAGATGGGAGTAATGCTGCCACAAACCAAGGACCTACTGGAAGCTAGGAGACTGGCCTGGAACAGATCCACCCCTTGAGTCTTCAGAGGGAGCATGGCCCCATGGATACTATGATCACAAACTTCTGGCCTCTGGAACGGTGAGACAGTACATTTCTAAGTGTTTTAAGCCACCTCATTTGCAGTACTGTATTATGGCAGCTCTAGGAAACTAATACATATTCTTAGCCAAATGGTATATACACATGCATATGGATATGTATATGTGTATATACTACAAAAATGGCAGTGAATACAAGTACATTATTTCCTTAAATTTGCACAAATGGTAGCAAATTACATGCCATGTCTGCTCTTAACCCTCTTATCCGCGCCCCCCCCCCCCCCCCCCATTAATTATATAGCTTGTGGGTATGTCCATATCATTGTACAAGGAGGTTTCTTTTTTTAGCTCCACATTTCTTTCTTTGGATGTGCAATACATTGATATAACCAGTATTACATTGATGGGTATTTCAGTTATTTCTGTTCTTTTTCTATCACAAGACATGCTGCAATAAAAAACCTCATACATGTCATATTTCTCGTGTGTCCCGGCATGGCTGCAGGACAAAGTCTCATAAATGGGATTATTGGGTATTTTTATATCGTTTGACATTACTATGAGTAGTATATGGGGGTGGAGCTAGGATTTCAACCTGAGCATCCTGGATCAGAATCCATGGTCATCATTCAACCATGCAATGAAATGGGCTTCCCCTTTTCCCACACAGGACAGCCATTTTGGGGGAACATCAGTGTGAGCTCTTATCTTGTTCCCATTGGAGAAAGATTCCATTCAAACAAATTGGGTTTAGAATCCACCTTTTGTCTGGCTGGACCCACCTTCTTCCAGAGGCCAGATGGGTCAACATGGATTCTGGCAACAGGACCAACATTCCAATTTACTGCTTCTTTGTTGCTTTTCCTTCTCTTTCCTAAAATGCCCAAGATAGATAGATAGATAGCTGATGATGCTACACAGCTGAGTTTTTTAATAGACCTGAGTTTGGCAAGGCTGGGTCAACTCCAGCCCCACTTGCTGAATTTGGAGTTTCTGTGTTTCTAAGCCTCCTTCCCTGCACTGATTCCAGCCATGTGGCCAGTGCACGCAGTGTGAAATCTCACTTACCCCTAAAACCTTGCCGTCTTTAAAGGATCTCTGGTCAGGTTGCGTATATACAGGCGGCTCCAAACCAGGTAGGTTCCCAGAAATTGTGTGGACTTGGGGCTGGTTGAGTGGATATTGGGGCACCTGAGACATGCTTCCTGGGATCACAGGATACCCATTGTGGGGTGCCATCACAAACACAGTATTGGCCTGGGGGCCGGCTGAAGTCATTGAATTCATGCTGCTAAAAAATAAATGCAATAGAGTCATCTCTCACATGTGCACTAATATTTACATTGAAAAGATGAGCATCTCAACACCCTATGAGTTTATTAATTCTTTTTTAGAGATATTAGATAGCAGTTAGAGAGCACTTTCAAAAATCAATCACAAGAAAACAAGTGAAAAAATACACAAAGATATGTAGGGTAAATAATGTGTTACTAAACAATGAATGGGTTAACAATGAGATCAAGAAAAAAAATAAAAAGATACATTGAAAAAAATGAAAATGAGAACACAACAACCAAAAATCTATGGGACACAGGGAAAGCAGTCCTAGGAGCAAAATTCATAGCATTACAGGCTTACCTCAAGAAACAAGAAAAATCTCAAATAAAAAATATAACTTTATACTTAAGAAACTGAAAAAAGAACAAGCAAATCCCAAAGTGAGTAGAAGGACAGGATAGAAATAATAAAAACCAGAGGTGAAATAAATAGAGTTGGAAAAAAAATACAAAAGATCAGTGAAACCAAGAGCAGGTCCTGTGAAAATATAAAGATCAACAAATCTATAAGTAGACTCCTCAAGAAAAAAAGAGAGAGGCCCTAGCTGGTTTGTCTCAGTGGTTAGAGGTCCCGCCTATGGACTGAAAGGCTCCAGGTTCAATTCCAGTAAGGGGCACATGCCTGGGTTGCAGGCTCAATCCCCAGTAGGGGCCATGCAGGAGGCAGCCAATCAATGATTCTCTCTCATCATTGATGTTTCTATCTCTTTCTCCCTCTACCTTCCTCTCTGAAATCAAAAAAAATATATTAAAGAGAGAGAGAGAGAGAGAGAGAGAACCCAAATAAATAAAATCAGACATGAAAGAGGAGAAGTAACAATGGACACAAAAGAAACACAAAGGATTGTAAGAACAACATTATGAACAACTATATGCCAACAAATTGGACAATCTCCCAGACACGTATAATTTTCCAAAAACAGAATCAGGAAGAATCAGATAATCTGAATAGACAGATCACAACCAGTGAAACTGAGGGAGTAATAAAAAAAATCTCAACAAACCAAAGTCCTGAACCTGCTGGGCTTCACAGGTGAATTTTACCAAACATTCAAAGAACTGACACCTAGCTTTCTGAAACTATGCCAAAAAATTCAAGAGGAGGTAAGACTCCTAAGCTCATTTTACAAGGCCAGCATTATCTTAATTCCAAAACCATATAAAGACACTACAAAGAAAGAAAATTATAGGTAAATATCCCTGATGAGCATAGATGCTAAAATTCTCAGTAAAGTATTAGCAAATCAGATCCAGCAATACATTAAAAAGATCATACACCATGCTCAAGTGCGATTTATTCCAGGGGTGCAAAGTAAGTACAATATCCACAAACCAATAAGTGTGGTATACCACATAAACAATATGATCATATCAATAAATGCACAAAAAGCATTTGATAAAATCCAGTACCCATTTATGATAAGAACTCTCAGTAAAGTGAGAATAGAGGCAACATATCTCAACATAATACAGACCATATATGACAAACCCATAGCCAACATCATACTCAATGGGCAAAAACTAAAAGTGTTTTCCCTCAGATCAGGAACACAGGGATGTCTGCTTTCACCATGCTTATTCAACATAGCACTGGAAGTGCTAGCCTCAGTGATCAGAAAAGAAGAAGAAATAAAAGGCATCCAAATTGGAAAGGAAGAAGTAAAACTCTCATTATTTCCAGATGGCATGATACTGTACATAAAAAAAACCTAAAGACCACCAAAAAACTAGATTTAATAAATGAATTTAGAAACGTAGCAGGATACAAAATTAACACCCCAAAATCCATGGCATTTTTATACACCAACTAAAGGCCTGGTGCACGAATTCGTGCACCAGTGCAGTCCCTCGGCCTGGCCTGTGGGATTGGGCCAAAACCAGCTCTCTGACATCCCCCGAGTGGTACCAGATTGTGAGAGGGTGCAGGACAGCCCGAGGGTGCACAATCGGGGCCGGACAGGGATTGCAGGAGTGCTCCAGGGCATGTCCGGCCCATCTTGCTCAGTCCCAATGGGCCGGACCCCAGCAGCAAGTTCACCTACTGGTCAGAGCATCTTCCCCCTGGTGGCCAGTGCACATCATAGTGAGTGGTTGAGTGGCCTTAGCATATCATTAGCATATTATACTTTGATTGGTTGAACAGCCAACTGGATGACGGGACACTTAGCATAGTAGGCTTTTATTATGTAGGATAATGAACTCTCAGAAAGGGAAACTAAAAAAAAAGACCCATTTACCATTGCAACAAAAAAATCGATATACTTAAGAATAAACTTAACCAAGGAGCTAAAAGACCTGTATTCTGAAAACTACAGGCTGTTAAGAAAAGAGGTAGAGGAAGATATAAACAAGTGGAAAAATATACTACTTTATGGATTGGTAGAATCAACATCGTTAAAATGTCCATACTACCCAAAGTAACCTACAGATTCAATGCAATTTCTATTAAAACACCAACGGCATATTTCACAGACCTAGAACAAACACTCCAAAAATTTAAATGGAACCACAAAAGACCCCAAATACGCCACAGCAATCTTGAGAAAGAAGAACAGTTAGAGGAATCATGATATCAAACCACACTACAAGGCTGAATGAGATTGGTGAAGGGATTAAGCAAAGAGAAAAAAAAAGACTCCTGAGCACAGACATAGTATGGAGACTGCGAGAGGAAAGCGGGGTAGAGGGAGGTAGAAGAGGATAAAAGGGGGATAAATGGTGATGGAAGGAGAGTTGACTTGAGTGGTAAACATACAATGCAATATACAGATGATGTATTGTAAAAATGTATACCTGAAACCTGTATAATTTTATTAACCAATGTCACCCCAATTAACTGGATAAAAATTTTAATTAATAAACAAAACAAGTACATCCTGAATCCTCACATCCACCCAGTTTTACATGTGAGAAAACTAAAGCCCAAAGTGGATAAGTACTACAGAGGGCATTTGTGTATCTCTCATCATTCCTAGCAGGGTGCTTTGCACATAGTGGTACTTGAACATTGCAGAGCTAGAGTCTCCTGGAAAACAGTGAGTCAAATTCTCTCAATTTCTGAAAAAAGTAAACTGAGGCTGGGAGTGTGGACATGAATTCCCCTAGGTCCCAGCCGTGTAAATATTCGTTAAATGGAGATCCTTATCCTCCAAGGAAGCCCATTGCCAGGGCTGAGTATATTCACTGGAGGGTTCATGCTGCTCAATGTTCTAGGTCACTTGTGAATTCTGGTCTGGTTTTAAAAATTTCTTTCTCATTTCTTCTTTTTTTTTAAGAGATACAAAGTAAGTTAAATTTACTTTGCTTATTCCATTGTGCATTTCATTTGAATTCAGAACTCTTGTTTCATGCAGGAAATTTAGAGAAAAAGTAACATACCCGGAAGCAACTTTTAAATAAACCTTAGGTAGAGGTAATGACTCACAGAATCCCATATATGCAGCATAATAGAAATAGATTTGAAGACAGGATGGTATAATACATCCTCAGAAATACTCAAGTTGGCACCTCTGCTGATTAGCCATGTTGATAGGGCTCTCAGTTGTAGAACATTCTAAAATGATATCACACAGAATTGAGTCTCCTATCTGAGAGAGTGCATTCATTTTATCAGGTGAGATTTATAGTCTACTAGAGGCCCGGTGCACGAATTTGCGTACCAGTGGGGTCCCTCAGCCTGGCCTGCGGGATCAGGCCAAAACCAGCTCTCTGACATCTCCCAAGTGGTCCTGGATTATGAGAGGGTGCAGACCAAGCCAAGGTTCCCCACCAGTGCACGATCGGGGCTGGGGAAGGACGCGGGAGGTTGGCCATCCGGGGAGGGACCATGGGAGGGTCCAGGGCATGTCCAGCCCGTCTCGCTCAGTCCCGATTGGCTGGACCCCAGCAGCAAGCTAACCTATCATTCGGAGCATCTTCCCTCTGGTGGTCAGTGCATGTCATAGTGACTAGTCGACTGTCTGTCCTGTGGTGGTCAGTTCATGTTATAGCGAGTGGTTGAGCAGCCTTAGCATATCATTAGCATATTATGCTTTGATTGGTTGAACGGATGAGCATACACTTAGCACATTAAGCTTTTATTATATAGGATTTTCCCATTCTTCAGACACTGCTTGCACTTTCTCCTCAGTACAAACCAATATACATATATTTACTAATGTACTTTACCCTCTCTATAAGAGTCTAAGATCCTAAACAACAGTGACAACATTTGTTAGTTACTAGAGGCCTGATGCATGAAATTCGTACAAGGGCCTTGGCCCCGGCCCCCGCCCAGCACAGGTTTGGATGGAAAGGCGTCCAAAAGGATGTCTGGTCTAATTAGCATATTACGCTTTTATTATATAGATAACAGCTATCTGATAAGTAACTTCATATCATATCACTTTCACTATAGTTTTTTTCTAAGCTGCTCTCACAGATCTTTATACACATAGACCTTAATTTTTATAATAACTCTGTGGGGGAGATAAATATAGTACTACTCTTGTTTTATAGAGAAGGCAACTAAAGATAAAGAACTCTTGTTTCACACAGGAACTTTAGAGAAAAAGTTAAAGCGAATTGTAGTAACATACCCGGAAGCAACTCAATTTCCAATTTAGGGTCCTATGAAGCAGAGAATTTGAACAATTTCTCTGGCCACAAAGTCTTCCTGATTTTTCTTAAAGGATAGCACTTTGTATTAGAAATTATAAATTTAGCAGCTTCAAACAGAATTCATTTATTAGCTCATGTCTGTGTAGGTCAGAAGTCTGGCATGGCATGGCTGGGGTTCCTAATCAGGGTTTGACAAGTCTGAGAGCAAAGTGTCTAACCAGACTGAATTTTTCTTTCTCCTTTTTGGGAACAGAACCCCAAAAGCTAGTACAATAAACCCTGCAATGGGCTCTTACCCACATCCAGAGTTATCGTAAGTATCATGTGGCAGGAAAACCTTATCAGCATCCCTGAGCTACAGATAGAAAACTTTAGATTAGGTATACTCACTTTGTTCTGCCCGTGGCTGTCTCTCTTGCTTCTCTTCCCCCTGGCTTGTTGTGGGCAACTTGCTTTTCCCTGGAAAGAACAAACACACTGGTCTCAGGTGGTTGGTATGTTTAGAAAGATCCAAAGTCCTTCTCCTAGGTGCAGCTGCCTAGAACTCAGCTTCCCCACCCACATTTACTTCCTGTAATTGACAAGGAACCAATTAACCTCAGTTCAATTGGGTAAGTGTTAAATGGTATCCTGTGGAGAAGAAAAGGTTTGCTTGGTGCCTTGGGAGAAACACACAGGAATTGATCAGGTCTCTTTTTTGGGGAACCAAAATAAGACACCCACTGTCTTGGTTTTAGAAAGAACTGCCAAGAATAAGAGAAGATGAGACTAAAGACTGAAATTGATATGGCGGCTGTGTGTCTAGTTTAACCCTTCTCACACATCAAATGCTGTTCATGTCCCTTCTATGGCACCCCTGTCAGTTCTGAACACTTTCAGGAGTGAGAACTTGTAGGTACTCAAAGTTCTCTTGTTAGAGAAAGGTAGTACTGTGAATGGATTATCGTCCCTCTTCACCTAGAGAGAATCGAGTATCCCTGTAAGATTGTCTCTTTACACTGATCCCACCCAAAAGTATGCTCTGGGTAAGCATACTTTTGTGCATTCTTGTATTACTTAAGATCCCGGAAGAAAATAGAAGGCAGTGTTAACATGCTTAATTGAAGAAAGATTAGTGAAGGACCTATTTACAGAAGTCTCAGCAGGTTCATGGGGGACCAAAAGGTCTGTTGACACACTTGGGAACCAATAATAGAAGGAAGCTGTTTCCCTAAGACTTAAGGGACAAGGGGCACAAACCATGTTACTATAGCAGCAAGAGCTGTAGTCAAGGATGTGAGCTGCCTAATAGTGTTACAAGATTCCAGGGCAGGAGGAATAGGGAAACTGAAACAGGAAAGTTAAAATAAGGCCAAACAGTGTGGGCAATTTGCAGCCAGCTTGTAACTAGCAAGCCATTATCTTCCCCACCCAAGGAAACAGAGAAAATGGTTAAAAACAAACAAACAAAAAAACCTCCCTAATGAGAGAATGCAGAAAGGGAGGGAGAAAGGGGAAAGGAAAAAAGGCCATTTTACTCCCTAAGCAGAGACACCAGCAGTCTCAAGGCTTGGCAAGATAAAGTTGTCAGGTGCTTTTCATGAATTGTGGGAAGGCCACAACAAGGTAAAAAAGGGGACCTTGAGATTTAATCTGTACCAAAATATTCAGCAGAGGAATTTTGAAGCCTATAGACAGGAGGGTATATAACACCTCAGACCCAACTTGCTCTTCAGACTAGCTGAGAGCCCATCTATACTTCATAAGCCAGATTTGTAGGTTTGCTTGCCTTGCTGTTGCTTTTTTCAATAAAGATGCATGCTTTAATTGCTTTAGTAAATTGGCTTTTCACAACTCAGTCAAGGTCTCTCGTATAAATTCACTTATATGAGAAGACAAGGATCCGGGTTGGGGATAGTCCTCTCCCACAGGCTCAGGGGGCTGTCCCATCTGGTAACACCTCTCTGGTGTGGGTGAGAGGTGCCTATAACAATAAGAGCTGAGGTCTTTAGACAGAGGAACTCAGCTACTGTGACCAGAAAACGAAGGGTGAACTCTGACTTCTTTCTCCTCCTGAAGTCCAATTTCATTGGCTAAACCACCAGAAGGATCAAACAAAGGTGTGTAGGTGAGTCTGTTCACAGAAGGTACAGAGTTCAGGGTACAGAGCAGGGTAGGGAAGGGTGGTGCTGGCTATGTTTTGCCTGCCTTGCCTTATCTCCCCTCCATCCTTCTCCATGCTCTTGTGTCCCTGGGGACTAATATTTATATGGGTTTCATCAACGGGAACTCTTGCCCTATGGCTTCCGATTGATTTCAAATAATAGGACACCCTATTAGAGGACTGGAGGAGAGAAAGGGCCTATAATTTATTTTCTTAGTTTCCTCCTTGTAGTGTTGTCAAGGTCCCTTGACCAAAGGTCACCACTTATGTTAGCGATCCTCTCCATGTGACTTCCTCCTTCTGAGGTGCAGGGAACCAGTCTTTTCACCTACCTCTTCAGGCTTAGAGGATTATGATTTGCTTCTGCTCTTAACAACTTGGGGGTATTATTCCATCACTTGGGATTTCTCTACATCCTGCCCACATTCGGAGGAAGCCTGTATAAAATGCCCCTCCAGGTACCCTATTTGAATGTTCCATTACAGTCTTATCAGTTACCTGACTGCTCTAACAGCAGAAAATGGATCTGGATGGGCAAATCGGGACTTGTTTGCTTCCTTGGTCTCCCCCACACTGCCCCAAATGGAGGCAAATATGATATGTATGGCTATTTTTTATTTAAAGGGAAAACTTGGAGGCCTCCTCATGCAAATTAACACAGGGCTCCTAATAAATACCTGATGACTTGTCCTCCCCTGGAGAAGACTGGTTCATAGAAAGCTCAGGGCAATGGTGTGAGTATGACTTTTTTCCTGTTGAATGGATACAATTTTCTACCTTGTGGATAAAAAGCAGCGCATATAATCTCCAACTCACCTTATAATTAAATTTTTATCATTGTTAGAGCAAGTTATTTTCCCTCTGTGAAAATCCTTGTGAATTGAGAGCTGGTTGTTGGACTCCAATAGGATATTAGGATGTCAGTAGGGACCAATCTTTTTTATTTAGAGCACTAGAGTTCCAATGCATGAAATTCATGCAAGAGTAGGCCTTCTTTCCCCCAACTGCTGGCACCGGCTTCCCTCTGGCACCCAAGACCCAGGTTTCCCTCGAAGCCCCAGCTTTGTCCATAAGGTCATCTGGAAGGACGTCAGGTCTAATTAGCATATTATGTTTTTATTATTATAGATTATATCTGTAGGACCTGCATATTTTCCAAGAAAAGAACATTGAAGGGAACCAAGATGTATAGAGGTAAATCTGTTAATGTTCTGGAATTCTCAAATTTGAAAGCCTAGTTTCTTCTGGCCCCCAAAAAATGCAAACATTTATAATTCTAATGTCTATTTCTAAGCCAGACTTGTGAAGGATGGAGAAGGAAACATTTTCTTCAGAAGGCTTCCTTTGAATTGGATATTTAAACATTGGGTTGATATTCCATCCTTGGAGGGTATCCTATCCTATATAATAAAAGCCTAATATGCAAATTGACTGAATGGCAGAATGACTGATTGCTATGATGTGCACTGACCACCAGGGGGCAGATGCTCAATGCAGGAGCTGCCCCCAGGCCAGCCAAGGCAGGTGCCACAGGGGCCCCCCCGATAGCCCCCCCGGTCACCCCACAGATCGGCCCTGATTGCCAGCCATGCCTAGGGACTCTACCTGTGCATGAATTTCATGCCTCAGGCCTCTAGTGAAAGAATAAAGCTTGTAAAGTCTCTCAGAGCAGTGCAGCTTTATTTTGATGGGTTTCAAGAAACTATTTAGCACTTTTATGCAAATATAATGTCAAGGCTTTCCAAAACTCCTAAGAAGATAAACCTACTTATAATGGTCTGAGCCCAGAGCCTAATGAATAATTTTCATGGCCTTATCCTATATCAAAGTTTGCAGCAATGTAGCTGCCACATATTTGGCTCTACTGGAGACTTCAAGTCCCAAGAATGATTCACCATGTAAAATAATAGGAGAAAAGGCAATGACACTTATGTTTAATACAGACACCAATACAGCATAATCATATCAGTCTCTATTTGTAACTATCTCATGCAAACAGGTAACAGAACAGAGCTCAGGCACTTTTGACATAAAATCAATTATGAAATTGGAATGAACATGTGAAATACAGGAGTTCATTTACTTTTATTGAACTCTAAAAAGCAATAACGAAGATGTTTTAAAAAATACTTCATATTATTGCCATCTGTGTTCCTTAATCTTATGTGTCAATTGACTGGGTCACAGGGTGCCCAGATAGCTGGTTAAACATAATAGCCAGGTATTTCCCTGAGGATGTTTCCAGGAGTGATAACCATTTGAATTGGAGAACTTAGTAAAGCAGATGGCCCTCCCTAATGTGGATGAACCTCATCCAATCCACTGAAGGCTTGAATAAAACAAAAAGGCAGAGGAAGGTTGAATTTGCTCTCTGCCTGACTGCTTGAGCTGGAACATTGTCCTTCTGCCCTCCGCACTACTGGCTCTCAAACTTTCAGACTCAGACTGGCATCTACACAAACAATTCTATGGCTTTCATGTTTTCAAATTATACCAGCAGCTTTCCTATTTCGTGAGTCTGCAGCATGCAGAGACCAGATTGTGGGACTTCTTAACCTCAACTGTCAGGTGAGCCAACACCTTATAATAAATCTCTTTTATATAAATACTAGAGGCCCTATGCACGAAATTCATGCACTGGGGAGGGTGTCCCTCAGTCCAACCTGTACCCTCTCCAATCGGGGACCCCTCAGGGGATGTCCGACTGCTGGTTTAGGCCTGATCCCTGTGGTATCGGGTCTAAACCAGCAGTTGGATATCCCTCTCACGATCCAGGACTGCTGGCTCTCAACCGCTTGCCTGCCTGCCTGCCTGATTTCCCCTAATTGATTCTGCCTGCCAGCCTGATCATTCCCTAACCACTCCCCTGTCAGCCTGATTGATGCCTAACTTCTCCCCTGCCGGCCTGATCACCCCCAACTGCCCTCCCCTGCTGGCCCGGTTGCCCCCAACTGCCCTCTCCTGCTGGCCTGGTACCCCTCAACTGCCCTCCCCAGCTGGCCTGGTCACCCCCAACTGCCCTCCCCTGCTGGCCTGATCTTCCCCAACTACCCTCCCCTGCTGGCCATCTTGTGGCGGCAATCTTTTGTCCACATGGGGGCGGCCATCTTGAGTGTTGGAGTGATGGTCAATTTGCATATTACTCTTTCATTAGATAGGATCTATCTATCTATCTATCTATCTATCTATCTATCTATCTATCTATGTATCTGTCTATCTATCTATATTATATGTTGTTGCTTTGAAGAACCCTGTACATACATTTTAATATTTTAAACATAATAATTAAAAAATCTCTATTGTGAATATTACCTATTGAAATTATATATTTGGGTTTCCCTGTTGTTTTTCAGTCTTACTCTGAGGGTATCTCCAGGGCTCTACCATACAACTTCGGCAAAGCCTCTTTTATAACCATTTCTTCTTCCAGCACATTCTGATACCCCATTGCTTTTTGAAGGTAATGGTACCCAAGATAACGTTAAGATCATCATGTGAACATATATCTCAACATATGGTGAGGTCTCTCATGGTGCACATATTTTCTAGAATATTTTCACTTCCCCTTCCTATGCCATAACAAAGGGATTGATATTATATTTGCCTTGGTTAATTATGAAAATATTCATGTTCTCTACTTCCACATTCTGTAATTGGACTTGATGTGCCTACACAGGTTAATATTTTATTCTTCTTTCTTCTATATTAGACTAATAAGTCTACTCCTTTATAACTTTATTCAGTTATTTGTTCATTACAGTAGTAATTATTATTCATACCTCTGCTCTTTTTTTTCACAGATGCCTTCTTTTTCTGACTTAAACACAAGTGGCATTGCCTTTTAGGTGTAGAGTTAGATTGTTTGAGATTTTTTTCTTGCTTCTTGAGGTAGGCTTGTAATGCTATGAACTTCCCTCTCAGGACTCCTTTTGCGGTGCCCCATAGATTTTTGGGTTGGTCTGTGTGTATTTTCATTTGTTTCCAGGTAATTTTTTATTTCTTCCTTGATCTCATTGTTAACCAATTCATTGTTCATAACATGCTATTAAGCTTCCATGTGTTTGAATGTTTTCCAGTTTTTTTTTTATTGTAGTTGAATTCTAGTTTCATGAATTTGTTAAGACTTATTTTTGTGTCCTAAAATGTGGTCTATCTTTGAGAATGTTCCAGGTGCACTTGAGAAGAATATATAGTCTGCTGCTTTCGAATGAATTTTCTTTAAATATCATTTAAATGCATCCAATTGAATATGTCATTTAAGGTGGCTGTTGCCTTTTTCATTTTTTGTCTGGAAGATTATCCATGGATGATAGTGGAGTGTTAAAATGCCCTACTATGACTGTATTGCTGTCAATATCTCCATTACAGTCCATCAAGACTTTATTTATATATTTAGAGACTCCTAGATCGGCCCTGATTGCCAGCCATGCCTAGGGACTCTACCTGTGCATGAATTTCATGCCTCAGGCCTCTAGTGAAAGAATAAAGCTTGTAAAGTCTCTCAGAGCAGTGCAGCTTTATTTTGATGGGTTTCAAGAAACTATTTAGCACTTTTATGCAAATATAATGTCAAGGCTTTCCAAAACTCCTAAGAAGATAAACCTACTTATAATGGTCTGAGCCCAGAGCCTAATGAATAATTTTCATGGCCTTATCCTATATCAAAGTTTGCAGCAATGTAGCTGCCACATATTTGGCTCTACTGGAGACTTCAAGTCCCAAGAATGATTCACCATGTAAAATAATAGGAGAAAAGGCAATGACACTTATGTTTAATACAGACACCAATACAGCATAATCATATCAGTCTCTATTTGTAACTATCTCATGCAAACAGGTAACAGAACAGAGCTCAGGCACTTTTGACATAAAATCAATTATGAAATTGGAATGAACATGTGAAATACAGGAGTTCATTTACTTTTATTGAACTCTAAAAAGCAATAACGAAGATGTTTTAAAAAATACTTCATATTATTGCCATCTGTGTTCCTTAATCTTATGTGTCAATTGACTGGGTCACAGGGTGCCCAGATAGCTGGTTAAACATAATAGGTAGGTATTTCCCTGAGGATGTTTCCAGGAGTGATAACCATTTGAATTGGAGAACTTAGTAAAGAAGATGGCCCTCCCTAATGTGGATGAACCTCATCCAATCCACTGAAGGCTTGAATAAAACAAAAAGGCAGAGGAAGGTTGAATTTGCTCTCTGCCTGACTGCTTGAGCTGGAACATTGTCCTTCTGCCCTCCGCACTACTGGCTCTCAAACTTTCAGACTCAGACTGGCATCTACACAAACAATTCTATGGCTTTCATGTTTTCAAATTATACCAGCAGCTTTCCTATTTCGTGAGTCTGCAGCATGCAGAGACCAGATTGTGGGACTTCTTAACCTCAACTGTCAGGTGAGCCAACACCTTATAATAAATCTCTTTTATATAAATACTAGAGGCCCTATGCACGAAATTCATGCACTGGGGAGGGTGTCCCTCAGTCCAACCTGTACCCTCTCCAATCGGGGACCCCTCAGGGGATGTCCGACTGCTGGTTTAGGCCTGATCCCTGTGGTATCGGGTCTAAACCAGCAGTTGGATATCCCTCTCACGATCCAGGACTGCTGGCTCTCAACCGCTTGCCTGCCTGCCTGCCTGATTTCCCCTAATTGATTCTGCCTGCCAGCCTGATCATTCCCTAACCACTCCCCTGTCAGCCTGATTGATGCCTAACTTCTCCCCTGCCGGCCTGATCACCCCCAACTGCCCTCCCCTGCTGGCCCGGTTGCCCCCAACTGCCCTCTCCTGCTGGCCTGGTACCCCCCAACTGCCCTCCCCAGCTGGCCTGGTCACCCCCAACTGCCCTCCCCTGCTGGCCTGATCTTCCCCAACTACCCTCCCCTGCTGGCCATCTTGTGGCGGCAATCTTTTGTCCACATGGGGGCGGCCATCTTGTGTGTTGGAGTGATGGTCAATTTGCATATTACTCTTTCATTAGATAGGATCTATCTATCTATCTATCTATCTATCTATCTATCTATCTATCTATGTATCTGTCTATCTATCTATATTATATGTTGTTGCTTTGAAGAACCCTGTACATACATTTTAATATTTTAAACATAATAATTAAAAAATCTCTATTGTGAATATTACCTATTGAAATTATATATTTGGGTTTCCCTGTTGTTTTTCAGTCTTACTCTGAGGGTATCTCCAGGGCTCTACCATACAACTTCGGCAAAGCCTCTTTTATAACCATTTCTTCTTCCAGCACATTCTGATACCCCATTGCTTTTTGAAGGTAATGGTACCCAAGATAACGTTAAGATCATCATGTGAACATATATCTCAACATATGGTGAGGTCTCTCATGGTGCACATATTTTCTAGAATATTTTCACTTCCCCTTCCTATGCCATAACAAAGGGATTGATATTATATTTGCCTTGGTTAATTATGAAAATATTCATGTTCTCTACTTCCACATTCTGTAATTGGACTTGATGTGCCTACACAGGTTAATATTTTATTCTTCTTTCTTCTATATTAGACTAATAAGTCTACTCCTTTATAACTTTATTCAGTTATTTGTTCATTACAGTAGTAATTATTATTCATACCTCTGCTCTTTTTTTTCACAGATGCCTTCTTTTTCTGACTTAAACACAAGTGGCATTGCCTTTTAGGTGTAGAGTTAGATTGTTTGAGATTTTTTTCTTGCTTCTTGAGGTAGGCTTGTAATGCTATGAACTTCCCTCTCAGGACTCCTTTTGCGGTGCCCCATAGATTTTTGGGTTGGTCTGTGTGTATTTTCATTTGTTTCCAGGTAATTTTTTATTTCTTCCTTGATCTCATTGTTAACCAATTCATTGTTCATAACATGCTATTAAGCTTCCATGTGTTTGAATGTTTTCCAGTTTTTTTTTTATTGTAGTTGAATTCTAGTTTCATGAATTTGTTAAGACTTATTTTTGTGTCCTAAAATGTGGTCTATCTTTGAGAATGTTCCAGGTGCACTTGAGAAGAATATATAGTCTGCTGCTTTCGAATGAATTTTCTTTAAATATCATTTAAATGCATCCAATTGAATATGTCATTTAAGGTGGCTGTTGCCTTTTTCATTTTTTGTCTGGAAGATTATCCATGGATGATAGTGGAGTGTTAAAATGCCCTACTATGACTGTATTGCTGTCAATATCTCCATTACAGTCCATCAAGACTTTATTTATATATTTAGAGACTCCTATATTGGGTGCATATATGTTTACAAGGGTTATATATTCTTGTTTGATTGATCCCTTTAGTATTATGTATGACCTTCTTTGTATCTTTTATAGCCTTTGTTTTGAAGTCAATTTTGTCTAAGTATTGCTACCCTAGCTTTTTTCATTTCCTTTTACATGGGATATTATTTTCTTTACCTTCACTTTTAGCCTGTGTGTATCTTTTGTTCTGAGCTATGTCTCTTGTGGACAACACATATATGAGTCATGTTTTTTTTATCCATTCAGCTATCCTATATCTTTTGATTGAAACATTTAATTCTTTACATTTATGGCTATTATTCATAACCACTTATTTATTACTTTTTTTTTCTTTATACCTATGTTCTTCTCTCCTTCTCAAAGCAGTACCTTTAACATTTCTTGCAATACTAGTTTGGTGGTAATGAACTCCTTTACCAAGTAACTTTTATTTTTTTTGTTTGGGAATGTCTTTATTTCACCCTCAATTTTTTTAAAAATTAAATCTTTATTGTAGAAAGTATTACATATGTCCCCATTTACTCCTATTGATCTCTTCTTGCTCACCCCCATCCCCCGCCCTAGGCCTTCACCATCCTATTGTCTGTGTCCATGGGTTATGCATATATGCATTCAGATTTTTTGGTTGATTTCTTCCTACCCACCCCCTACCTCCACCTTCCCTCTGAAATTCCACAATCTGTTCCATGCTTCTATATCTCTGGATCTATTTTGTTCATCAGTTTATTTTATTCATTAGATTCCACATGATAGTGAGATCACATGATACTTGTCTTTCTCTGACTGGCTTATTTTGCTTAGCCTAATACTCTCCAGATTCCTCCATGCTTTCTCAAAGGGTAATAGATCCTTCCTTTTTTACTGCTGCATAGTATTCCATGGTATAAATGTACTACAACATTTTATCTACTCATTTACTGATGGGCACTTGGGCTTTTTCCAGATCTTAGCTATTGTAAATTGTGTTGCTATAAACATAGGGTTGTGTACATCCTTTCTGATTGGTGTTTCAGATTTCTTAGAATATATTCTTAGAAGTGGGATCACTGGGTCAAATGGAAGTTCCATATTTAATTTTTTGAGGAAACTCATACTGTTTTCCATAATGGCTGCACCAGTCTGCATTCCCACCAGCAGCCTACTAGGGTTCTCTTTTTTCCACATCCTCTCCAGCCTTTGTTATATGTTGATTTGTTGATGGTAGCCATTCTGACAGGTGTGAGGTGATGCCTCATTTTCATTTTAATTTGCATCTCCCTGATAATCAGTGAATTGGAGCATTTTTTCATGTGTCTCTTGGCCATCTATATGTTCACTTTGAAGAAGTGTCTATTTTGGTTCTTTGTCCATTTTTTAATTGGATTGTTTGCCTTCTTTCTTTAAGTTGTATGAGTTATTTATATATTTTGGATTTTAAACCTTTATCAGATGTATCATTGCCAAATATATTCTCCCATAGAGTGGGCTCCCTTTTCATTTTGTTGATGGTTTCCTTTGCTGTGCAGAAGGTTTTTATTTTTATATAGTCCCATTTGTTTATTTTCTTCTAAGTTTCCTTTGCCCTTAGATATGTATCCATAAACATATTGCTACAAGAGATGTATGAGATTTTTCTGCCTATGGTTTCACAATTTACATTTAAGTCTTTTCTCCTTTTTGAGTTTATGCTTATGTATGGTGTAAGTTGGTAGTCTTCCACTTGTTTATATCTTCCTCTATCTCTTTCCAATGTCCTGTAGTTTTTTGAGTACAAGTCTTTTACATCCCTAGTTAAAGGAAGGGAGAGAGATAGTTAGAAACATCCATGAGAGAGAAACATCGATCAGCTGCCTCCTGCACATACCCCATTGGGGATGTGCCCGCAACCCAGGCACATGCCCTTGACCGGAATCGAACCTGGGACCCTTCAGTCCGCAGGCCGACGCTCCATCTGCTGAGCCAAACCGGTCTCGGCGTCCTGTAGTTTTTTGAGTACAAGTATTTTACACCCCTAGTTAAATTTATTCCTAAGTATCTTTTTTTTTGTTGCAATGGTAAATAGGATTGTTTGTTTAGTTTCTCCTTCTGATAATTCATTATTGGAATTTAAAAATGCCATTGATTTGTGGGTGTTAATTTTGTATCCGGCTACATTGCTGAATTCCTTTATTAAATCTAGTAGTTTTTTTGGTGGAGTCTTTAGGGTTTTCTATGTACAATATCATGTCATCTATGAATAATGATAGTTTTATTTCTTCTTCTTCTCTGATTTCTATGGCTAGCACTTCCAATTCTATGTTGAATAAGAGTGGTGAAAGTGGACATCCCTGTCTTGTCCCTATTCTAATGGGAGATGGTTTTAGTTTTTTGCCCATTGAGTGTGATGTTTGCTGTAAGTTTGTCATATATGGCCTTTACCATGTTGAGATATGATCCCTCTATTCTCACTTTGCTGAGAGTTTTTATTAAAAAAAATGGATGTTGGATTTTGTCAAATGCTTTTTTTTGCATCTGTTGATGTGATTGTTTGATTTTTGTCTTTTAATTTATGTGATGTATCATACTTACTGATTTGTGAATATTGTATGAGCCTTGCATCCTCAGAATAAATCCCACTTGGTTATGGTGTCAGATCTTTTCCATATATTGCTGGAACCCATTTGCTAATATTTTGTTGAGGATTTTAACATCTATGTTCATCAGGGATATTGGCCTGTAGTTCTCTTTCTTTGTAGTGTCTTTATCTGCTTTTGGAATTTGGATAATGCTGGCCTCATAAAACGAGCATGGAAGTGTTCCTTTATCTTGTATTTTTTGGAACAGTTTGAAGAGGATAGGTGTTAGTTGTTTTTTGAAGGTTTGGTAAAAGTCCCCTGTGAAGCCATCCAGACCAGGGCTTTTGTTTGATGGGAGTTTTGGGTTTTTTTCTGCATGTATTTCATCAGTTGCTATTGGCCTATTCATGTTTTCTGATTCTTCCTGATTCGGTTTTGGAAGATTGTATTTTTTTAGGAATTTGTCCATTTCCTTCACATTGTCCAGCTTGTTGGCATATAGTTGTTCATAGTATTTTCTTTTAATCCTTTGTATTTCTGTGGTGTCAGTTGTTACTGAACTACTTTCATTTCTGATTTTACTTATTTGGGTCCACTCTATTTCTTCATGATTTCTTGATGACTATGGCTAATGGTTCATCAATCTTGTTTATCTTTTCAAGGAACCAGCTCTTGGTTTCATTGATTTTTCCTTTCTTTCTTTTTTTATTTTTATTTTTAGTCTCTATGTCATTTATTTTTGCTCTAATCTTTATTATTTTCTTCCTTCTACTTACTTTGGGCTTTTCTTGTTGTTCTCTTTCTAACTCTTTAAGTTGTAAGGTTAAGTAGTTTATTATTAATTTTTCTTGTTTTTTGAGGTAGGCCTGTAGTG
The DNA here is from genome assembly GCF_000412655.1 of Myotis brandtii. Classification (NCBI taxonomy): domain Eukaryota; kingdom Metazoa; phylum Chordata; class Mammalia; order Chiroptera; family Vespertilionidae; genus Myotis; species Myotis brandtii. The sequence continues at coordinate 580,771 of NW_005354761.1, read as the reverse complement.
CTATGAACTTCCTTCTCAGGATGCTTTCACTGTGTCCCAAAGATTTTGGGTGGTTGTGTGTTCATTTTCATTTGTTTCCAGAACATTTTAAATTTTTTTTCTGGATCTCATTGGTAACCCATTTATTGTTTAATAACATGATATTTAGCCTCCAGGTGTTTGAATGTTTTTGAGTGTTTTTACTATAGTTTTACTGAAATTTCTAATTTCATTCTGTGATCTGAGAAGATGCTTGATATGATTTAAATCTTCTTAAACTTGTAGAGACTTGTTTTGTGTCCTATTCAGCTTCAATTTTAAATGATAGCCTTGGTGGGTATTCCTACTCCTCTCTTAGGAAGAGATATCCTAGTTCATCTGGGAGCTACTGTTCCAGAGCAGGTCCTATGCCTCTCCCTAGTCGAGACTGAAATTAACCCTGACATTTGGGCCACGCCGGGTAGGGTACGACAACCCATAGAGCCACCCCAGTCCAGGTCCATCTCAAGGATTCAGCCTCATACCCACATCAGAAGCAATATATTCTCAAGCCTGAGACTTGAGAAGGACTCATGGTTATAACAGACAATCTAAAAACATGTAACAGGCCTTGCAATACTCTCATATTAGGAGTGTGAAAACCTAATGGTGAATGGAGGTTAGTTCAGGACTTACCACTAGTAAATGAAGCGGTGATTTCCATTCACCCAGTTGTCCCTAACTCCTACACTCTACTTACCCAAATTCCAGAGGACACAGAGTGGTTTACAGTACTAGATCACAAAGGATGCCTTTTTCTGTATACCCCTGCATCCTGATTCACAGTTTCTATTTGTCTTTGAAGATCCCAATAATCAGGACAGTCAGCTAACATGGACAGTACTGCCCCAGGGTTTTGGGGATAGCCCTCATTTATTTGGGAAGGCCTTATCAAAAGACCTTGGGCAATTCAATTTCCCCAGCGCTAAGATCCTCCAATGTATAGATGACCTTTTACTATGTGCCCCATCAGAGGAAATCTCTGAGGAAGGGACTAAGACTTTACTAAATTTCCTGTCAGAAAAAGGCTACAAGGTCTCCAAAGCCAAGGCCCAGTTTGTTCCCGTTCAGTTAAATACCTAGTCTTAATCTACCAAAGGGAGCACAAGCTTTAGGAGGGACCGGATAGGCCCTATTCTCAAGCTTCCCTCAGCCCCGGACCCTAAAGCAATTGAGAGGCTTCTTGGGCATCACTAGATATTGCAGGCTATGGATTCCTAGCTGCGGAGATTTAGCAGCCCAATATACCAACTAGTTAAAGAGGCACAGAAGGACAGCCTCTCTATTTTAGTCTGGGAACCTGAGGTTGAGCAGGCCTTTAAACAACTAAAAAAGGCCCTTTTACAGGCACCGGCTTTAAGTCTCCCAATAGGCCAGGAATTCAACCTATATGTAACAGAAAGAGGGGGAATGGCCTTGGGAGACTTGACTCAACCTAGAGGAAAGACCCAACAGCCAGTAGGATATCTGAGTAAGGAAACTGATGTTATGGCTAAGGGCTGGCCCTCCTGTTTGTGGGCAGTGGCAGCTGTTGCTCTCCTGATCCCTGAGGCAGTTAAGCTAACTTTGGGATGGGACTTAACAGTATACACCCCCCATATGGTGGTCTCTCTTTTGAATACCAGGAGAGACCTGTGGCTTTCAGATAGCCAACTGTTGAAGTATCCATCTTTTATAAAAACTGCTGTTTGAAATTTTAACCCTGATAGTATGGCTTCTGTCTTAAATAATAAGGAAAATAAGACTACTTCTATTCCAGAGAGGCCATAAACTATGCCCCAGACAGAGTTGTCAGTGCTGACACCCAGACAGTTGCCAGGCCTTGAGATATGGTCTCATGGCCCCTTCCCAACACGCAGGCCTTCTTTCAGCCCACAGAGGTCATAGTCATACATTGCAGGGGGCATCAAAACGGAACAGATGAAATAACAGAGGGAAGTCATCGAGCAGATATTGCAACCAAGGCTGCGACCCGAGAGCCTTGGAAATCTATAGAAGCCCCTCTAGTCTGGGAAGACTCCCTTTGGGATATTAAGCCCTATTATACACAGAAGGAAAAGGAATGGGCTGACTCCCGAGGATATACTCCCCTTTCCACCGGATGGATACGGATAGAGGGGGATAAGCTCCTCCTTCCTAAAGCCAATCAGTGGAAAGTTATACCAGGCATTTCATCTAAGAGATGAAAAGACTAATCAAATAATTCAGCAATTATTTACAGGGAAGGGTCTCCTGAAGACTACCCAGCAAGTAGTCAGGTCTTGTGAGGTCTGCCAAAGGAATAATCCTACCAACCAGGAATTAGTATTACTTGGTCTTCAAAGGAACTGGAGGGTCCCCAGGGGAAAACTGGCAGATAAACTTTACCCACATGCCTAAAGATAAAGAGTTTCTATGCTTCCTCGTGTGGATAGACACCTTCACTAACTGAGTAGAGGCCTTCCCCTGTAAGACTGAGAAGGCACAAGAGGTAGTCAGAACTCTAACTTCAGAAATTATTCCCTGCTTTGGATTACCACACTCTCTCTAGAGTGATAATGGCCCTTCATGCAGGGCCCAGGTTACTCAAGGGGTCTCAAAGGCCAGAAGAAACTAGGCTTTCAAATTTGAGAATTCTAGAACATTAATAGATTTACCTCTATACATCTTGGTTCCCTTAAATGTTCTTTTCTTGGAAAATATGCAGGTCCTGCAGAAACAGTGCTTTGAATAAAAAAAGATTTCAGTCCCTACTGACATCCTAGAATCATCATGAATTCCCCACGCCCAGCTTTCAATTCACAAGAAGCCACGTCTTCTCCAGGGGAGGACAAGTCATGTATTTATTGGGAGCCCTATGTTTATTTGCATAAGTATGTTACAGGCATCTCTCACAGACACCAGAGAAGTGTTATCAGACAGACCCCTGAGTCAGAGGGAGGGGGCTATACCCACCTATACTACATGGTATTCTTGTCATGCCAAAGTGGAGGGAGGAATTTGCCAAATCAAGTACTCATTTGGTTTGCTTCAGTTTTCTGCCCCCGAGCACAGGCCTAATGTGTCTTTCTAATTTTTGTTATGCTGCAACCCCCTAAACCCTGGTGGCAAAATAGAAAAATAAATTCCCAAAGGGACTGAATTCACTGTGATCAATTGGTAGGAATCAAGGACAACCATGCAGCTAAGAGTTAACTGGTAGCAAATGTTACAGTCAGCCCAGAGACTCCAAAAAAGGTGTCATCAGACAGTCCCCTGAGTCAGAGGGAGAGGACTGTCCCCACCTTGATTCTTGTCTTCTTGTATAAGAAGCATAGGCACTCTATCTTGCTACTGTAATCTCTATTCTGTAAAAAATCTGCTGTTTGAGATTTTAACCCTGCTATTTTGGCTTCTGTAAATATTTGCTTGCTTGAATAATAGGGAAAATAAGTTCAACTATTTGACCTTGCAAGCTACTCTGTTGCCGCTTCTAGCTACTCCCATGCCAGGTATTTGTCAATGATCTGAAATGTACTGTGCTCAAGGTTATAAGCTGCCTGCAAAAATAATCTACTTAGAGCTCTTTGTGAAGTCTGCAAAATGTCTGGAAAAAACCCTTATTTGGGGGACAAAGGGACTGGGAGAGGTATAAAGGGAAAACTTCCTCCATGCTGTTTTGCTCAGATTTGGGAGATTTCTCCTTTGAGACTGCTAGCATTATAAAGACTCCTAATTACTACTTAATTTGGCTTATTAAGGCGTCTTATGTCAGCTTGCTGATTTACATTATAACAAAATGAATGCAAATGAGAGACACTGATTGCATTGTGATAAAGCCAATTTATTAAAAAAGTAAAGCATGGCTCAGCTGGTGTGGCTCAGTGGTTGAGCATCGACTCATTAATTAGGAGGTCACAGTTCATTTCCTGGTCAGGGCACATGTCCAGATTTCAGGCTCAATCCCCAATAGGAGCTGTGCAGGAGGCAGACGATCAATGATTCTCTCTCATCATTGATGTTTCTATCTCTCTCTCCTCCTTTCCTCTCTGAAACCAATAAAAAATATATTTTTAAAAAATAATAAATAAATAAATTCTTATTTGAAAAATTAAAGCATGCACATTTATTTAAAGAAGCAAGGCAAGCAATCAATACATTTGGCTTATGAAGTGCAGATAAGCTCTCAGCTAATTTTAAGCACCAGTTGGGTGGGGGTTTGAGACATTATATATCCTCCTGTCTATAGATTACAAATTTTTTCTGCTGAATATTTTGGTACAGATTAATTCTCAAGGTCCTTTTTTACTTTGTTGTGGCCTACCCATAATTTACGAGAAGCACCTGGCAATTTTATCTTGCCAAGCTTTGAGGTTGCTGGCTTTTTTAGGGGATAAAAATAAAAACAAAAAACGTCCCTTTTTTCCTTTTCCCTTCCCCAAAGTGGCTGATTAGTGGTTGAAAAAAGTTTCCTTCTTCTCTCCCCATTTCCTCTATTCTCTAGGTGGAAAGTCATTTAACCATTAGCTCTCAAGCATGCTTAGTTTGGGGAGATAATGGCTTATTATTTATAAGGTGGCTGCAAATTGCCCATACTGTTTGGACTTGTTTGAACTTTCTTGGAATGTTCCTAGCTTTTCATTGCCCTTCATTGGCCTCCAAGTTCTTCCTTTAAATAAAAAATAGCCATAGATATCATGTTTGTCTCCATCTAGGGCAGGGGAGAGGGGGTGCAGGGAAGACCAAGGAGGAAAAAAAGTCCCCACTTGCCCATCCGGATCCATTTTCTGCTATTAGAACAGTTAGGTAACTGGTAAGACTGCAGTGGAACATTCAAATGGGATAATTGGAGGGACATTTCATACAGGAGTTTCCTCCAAATTATGGGCAGGGTGTAGAGAAATCCCAAGTGATAGGATAATACTGTAGCAGAGAATAAAAACCTTATACTACTCTGACAAACCATGAGACTGAATTAGAATGAAATTTACTAAAAAACTAGTAAAAGAACTCACATACTGATAGTTTCCTTATAAGCATATTGCAGTTGCAGTCAGTTCATGCCTGACCAAGGAACAACCCTGACCACAGGAATTTGGGCAAGTGACCAGCAAAATCGCTGCCAGAAATTTTGCCTGAATGTCCTTTTACCAGACACCAGCAGTAAAACTGCAGATGGAGCAATGAAACTGAAAGGTGAAGATGGCTGATTAGCATGTGGTGAGCAGGCAGGCTAAATAGCCATCTCAGACAGTGATTAAAAATATTAAATTTATTTAAGGGAACAGGATGGGGGATGAGATATCCAAGGGGAAGGGCTGCACAGCACCGTGCCAAGGGGACATTGGGTCAATGATGGCAGCACCCAGGAGCTGGAATTTCATCCTTAGATGCAATCACTGGCAGGAAGCTTTTGTCTTCAGTGGTTTTGGGGACTGAGGTGAGCTCGGAATGTGGATGGAATGTAGTGTTCAATCAGATATCTTCAGGACAGTTTCAATTCCTGGTGTCCAGCAAGGTTTCCCTGTTCTGTGGTGGGAAGCTTACAAATAGCCGTTAAGGATTCTTGCAGTACAGTCCTAACATTTCCCTCCTCTTTCTATTTGTTAATAATTATTCTTAACTAGTGGCCCAGTGCACAGATTCCTGCACATTGAAAGGAAATTAATTAGAAGGTGGATGGCGAGGCGGGACTGGGTGAGAGATGGGCCAGACACACCCTGAAGCCAACCTCCCATGGTTCCTCCCTGGCCAGCTGCACTTGGGGCGGTGCTGCAGCTTGAAGGGCATCTGGGAAGTGAGTGGGGTCCCTCTGGCAGGTGGGGTCTTTTGGCTTGGCCTGCAGGGATCGGGCTGAAACTGGTCCCAGAGTATGAGAGTTGCTGTCGCTGGGCAGCTCCTGAGTTGAGCATCTGTCCCCTGGTGGTCAGTACACATCATACCTACCGGCTGGTCGCTTAGCCTTTTATATATATAGATTAGAGGCCCGGTGCATGAAATTTGTGCATGGGGGTGGAGGGGGTTCCCTCAGCCCAGCCTGCACCCTCTTCAATCCGGGACCTCTTGGGGAATGTCCGACTGCTGGTTTAGGCCCGATCCCAGACCACTGGCTCCTAATCGCTCACCGGCCTGCCTGACTGGTCACCCCTAACTGCCCCCACTGCCAGCCTGATCGCCCCAACTGCCCCCCACCCTGGTTGCCCCACGCAGCCTGCTTGTTCAGTCTTTTGGTCATCCCTCACTAACCCCCCTGCTGGCCTGGTTGTAGGCAACCATCTTGGGAGGGCATGAGGGTCAATTTGCATATTACCTCTTTATTATATAGGATGGGGACAAATGTGTCTATCTCTGTCAGTTGTCCTAATAACAAAGCATTCCAGTGCTGTTGGCAGGGATATATAAATAAACAGTTACCTCACATATTAGAAACTTACCAGCTGGCAGCTTAGTATGTCCATTACTATAAGGGAGGGTGAAATGATCAGAATAGTTTATATTATAATTAGAGGCCCAGTGCATGAAATTCCTGCATGGGTAGGGTCCCTATGCCTGGCTGGCCAGCAATCAGGAGGACCGATCGAGGCCTTCCAGATGCCAGCTGGGGCCTCCCTTCCCCAGCTGCCGGCTGCCAGCTGGGGCCTTCCTTCGTTCCGCACCACCCCCTGATGGTCAGCACACATTGTAATGAGTGATCAAACTCCCGGTCTACCAGTCGAACTCCCAAGGGGACGCTTTGCATATTATCATTTTATATACTAGTGTATAGATTATTAGATACTGAAAGAACAACTAGAACACCTGGTAAAAGTCAGACATTCACCACAGGAAGCTACTGCAGCAGCCAGAGAAAACATCCCTGCATCTTCTCCTGAACAGTGGGTCCTAACACATAAAGATCCTTAGATGTGACTTTAACCCCAAAATCAATAGAATGAGTATAAATATGCATATTAGTAGTAGATGTTCCAACTCCTACTAGGCAAGACGTAAAGGTCTGTTCTACATAGGTTCCTCCTGAAAGGCAAAAGTATACCCAAGGCTGAGGAAACCTGTTGAGTGATTAGGTAGGTAAAGCTGACCTTGACACAGCCATGGTGTCATTTATCTCATTTTGCTTCTTTTCTGGGCCTGAAGCTGAAATACAACTGAGGCCTAGATGTTACCTTTAGGGAGGAAAGGGTCAGGGGGTTTAAACTGCCTGAACAGTGACATGAAAGATCCAGAGTCCAGGCCAAATGACAAGTGATATGCTAGGGTAGGAAAGGTTACCCTGGGGGTGAGGTTCTTGTTTTCCCAGTTTTGTTCTTTGCTAGGTGTAGGGTGCAGCTATAGGGTTTTAAGCCTGGGACTGACCTGTTGGCAAAGCCACAAACAAGCCCCAGCTTAAAGGGCATAGTCCTCTTAGCATAATTAGGGTTTACCTTATGATGCTCCCTAGATCTTATCTGGGTAGCTAATGGGCTGTGGGAGGTGCAGCAAGTGCTGCCAAAACAAGTGAAACTCACAAGAACATTGTAACTATGGTGACCACTACCTTGTTTACCTCTGGCTATAAAATAAAGGCTCAGCTTGCCTCTGGATCTCTCTCTGTGGCCTCAGCCAGGCACAGGAAGATCCACCTAGACCCAGCTTATTCTCTTTGTCTGTCTTTTCTTCATCCATTCGCCGCCCTCACTCAGGCTTTCAAGCCCTTGGCTGAGCTGGCTCGGCACAGCTAGGCATCTGGAGCTTTCTATCCTGGTGAGTTTCAGTACCTGGCCCATCCTCATTGTTCTGGGGGGTTTCAGGGTTTACATCCCCCTCCCACCAAGGATTTTTGGCACTGAATTTTTTTTCAGAGAAGAAGGGGTGTCATATCTCTTCTATAACTGCTTTCTGCTGAAAAGGAATGATGTTTCCCTTCAGAGCTAAAAATCCTTGCTCTCTGTAAGAGGGACTATGAGACCTGGGCACAGAAAGAGGTTGTGATGGTGTCTAGGGGTGGTATTTCCTGAGTATAAGTGAAATGAGTTCATGTAGAATTAGGTAGTTAGAGTAAGGGATGGAAGAAGGAGGAATGGTGGAGCTAGCTGAAACATACAAAGAATGTATTTTGCAGGAAATAGGATGTTTTTCGTAGAAGTAAAAGAGAACAATGTTGCAGAAAGGCCAGGAACCAATCAGAGAGCAGCACAGGTAGACATAGAGCAGGCCTTTAGCAGATATAAGGGGAAGAACAGAATGTTTCTACAACAACCCATTTGAATCTCCCTCCCAAGGAGGCACCCTGTGTTTGTTTGCAATAAATTCCTGCCTTGTTTGAACACCTGTGGTCTACGACTTCATTCTTTGATTCTGTGAGACAAGACCCCAGGGAAAATTTCTGCTCTCCAGTTCCTGTATCACAAGTAGGACTTATAACCTGGTGGAGACAAACTGTGGGACAAAAGCTAGAATGACACGAATAGTAATAAATGGTATGGTGGAAGGAAAAAGTTCTGGTTGCTAATTCCAAGTCAAAGAATGAGAGAAAAATGAAACATTAGTTTGGAGGGTTATAGCCAAATATTTAAGGAAAAAACATAAAAAACCACTTCAGGATTTAGTTTAATTTAGCTCGTGTGAAAAATAAACTTTGAAGATCGTGAACTGCAGTCTCACATTTACAACTGTATATATGGAGCCTATTGAAATATAATTTTCCCCCTAAAGTCACCCTCATTTTTATTAAAGAGCCAAATTAAGAGAAATTCATTTACTGTATTGTCTAGTTACAATTTGGCCTGATTGTTTGCATGAACACAATAAGAATAACAATTGATTATGCAGGCTTTTAAAAACCTGATTTGCTGGAACCTCATGATTGATTGAGCTTTAATTAGCTTCTCAGAGCAAAGAACTGAGCCACCTAGTTGACATGAGGTTTTCCTGCAATTGCTATAGACTTGGGTGAATTTCTTAAATTCTTGAGGTCCCCAATGATGTCTTGAGGTTCTCTCCTTTCCATCTTCCAGGAAAGCAACCTTTGTTCCTTACCTGTAAAGACTGCCATGAACCATGTGATTAAGCAAAATACCAGGCTTTTTCTTGCAAGTGGCTTTTGATTGGCTTCAAACAGTTTTGAGAATGCATTCTGGTCTGGTGGTGCTCAGAGTCCAGGCACATCATTTTCAGACATGACATTCCAAAGTCTTGGTTAATAAAACCACAATTGGAAACTGGTCTCATTGAACACATGCAAAGAAATGTATTGCCACGACTCACTTATTAAGAACTGCTAGATTCAGGAGGGATCAAGGAAAGAGAAAAATATAAAAGCTTCCATTTTGTTTATGAAAGGCATAATTTACCAAATTGTCCTAGGGAAATACAAATAAGCTTCTTTATATCTGGAATACACAAAGATTCCCAAAGAACTAATCTTTTGTCCTGATTACTTGCCAATATTTTATGTTTTTAGTCATTCTTCAGAGTTCTATAATTTTTCACTTATTGGGCCATCAAAATGAAAGGTGAACATGTCTGGTTAGCATGGTGGTGCATAGGCAAGCTAAATAGCCATCTCAGACATTGACTTAAAAAATTCAATTTATTTAAGGGACGGATATATCCAAAGGAAGGACTGCATAGCACCATGCCAAGGGGACATTGCGTAGATGATGGCAGCACCCAGGAGCTGGAATTTCATCCTTATATGCAGTGTTAATGTAAAAAACCATTGAAACCTGTAAAGAATTTTTGTGAGTTTATTTGAGCCAAACTGTCGACATATGCCGGGAAGCAGAACCTCAACGAATTGAGATGATGCTCCAGAGAATGGGGAGGTCATATCTTGTTTTTATAAATTACTATCAAAAGGAAAATACCTAAGTGGGTTAACATGAAATCCATTGGTGATAGTTTAAGGAGGTGGAATAAAGCAAAGTGGGGAAACCTCTGGGATGGGATAAAAAGTGAAATGATGGACATATGTTTCTTTTACATAGATGGATACAGGACAGTTTAACATAATTAACAGAACAGTGAGGGAATGTCCTGGTGCCATTTGTTGTGCCCTGAGGGGTCCGGAAAAAAAGGGAAGTTACAAGTTACCCAGACATTTCACAGATCTGTTATCTTAGAGGCAAAAAGACAAATGGGCTCAGTAAAGATCTAAGTTGATCTTTGTCAGGGAAAATACTGGCCTAGGACATGACTACCCACTATAACCTGTTTTTAGTTAAAGTTTAATTTCAGACCATTCTTTGTGGTTACTCTAGGTCTCTGATTTTGCAAGACCACCATGCAGGCCTTCCCTGAGCTTGTCAGGTTAGCATGTGGCCCTTTTAAAAAATATATATAATATTTTATTGATTTTTTTTT
>NW_005354761.1:559106-569652 GCF_000412655.1 Myotis brandtii | reverse complement strand
AACTTTAATTGTTTAATTGTTTTTGTAAATAAAAATGTTATAATTATTGAAAAACAACACCTAAAGTGCATTATGATCTGTAGTTATGATGATTTAAATAACGTGCAGTTTGTCCAAAAACGTGCGGTCCCTGGCGTATGTCTTAGAGATTTCTATGCAGTACGCAATGTGTTAAGACCTAATTGGAGTCGGTGGTCTTATTCTCGCAAATGTTGGTCCACAACATCTGGAGGCCCCCTAAGGAGCAGGAGGCTCTCCTACCTGTTTATGCCGGGAAGGCAGTAAGGATCTATTGAAAGACCTGCAGGAGGTAAGGAAAAGGCGAGATCTCAAAAAGGGGAGTCAGAAGGAGAGCTGGACGCAGCACAATCTCCCGACTCCAGCCAACGGACACGACGGTGTCCGCGGCACCTGGTTAGTGCAACTCTAGGTTGCACGGGGTTGGTTTGTCTGGTCTTTGTTGTGTTGGTGTTTGTCATGATGGGACAAGGGTCGTCTGCTTCCATGTGTACCCCGCTGCAGTGTTTTTGGAAAAAATTTCCAGACTTCAAGGAGCAAGCTGCAGGTTCCGGGCAACCTTAGGTTGCATTTGTCTGGTATGTTTTGTCTTTGTTCTTTGTTGTCTTTGTCTTTGTCAAAATGGGTTAGGGTCAGTCATCTTCATCGACCCCCTATCAGTCAGGCCCACTCCAAGTGAGTGGAAGGGGAGCTTGATCACCTCCCGGGGAAGCCATAGAGCTCCCTCAGGAATTGGGAATTAGTTAGGAATTGGGTGGATTGTTTAAACTCTGAGTGAATGTCTGGTGAAAGTGTGTGAGTGTGGAGGGAGGGGGCCTTGCCCTCTCCTCTCCTTTATGTGGCTCCACGACTTCGGTTACGGAGTCCCAGTGGGCCCCAACCTGCGGTTCCACGATTCATCATATGGCATAACGGTGACTCACCCCCATGTGGAGGTGACCAGGCCCGGGGTTTATACGGGTGCACCTTAGCTAAGACGAATCTAAGCTCCCAAGGGATGTGGCCAGGAAGGCATCTGCATGAGGATATGTGAAAACAGGTCACTCCCTCCCTTGTCTGTCTCTCGCCACTGATCATCATGGGTTCGGGACAAAGTAACTGCCTTGGCTGCTCATTAACTGGTCTGTGTGAAGTGAAAGCTACTTTGATTTATTCTGCTTTTCTGTTGATATGCTTGGCTGAACGTTTGGGCTGGACCCATAATGGTCTGCCAAAGTCTCTTGGCAGGTGCGAGAATTATTTTTCTCAGAGTCTTTTGCTCACTATTAAAGGGGAATCAGCCCACTTAGCTAATAAAAATTTCTGTCTATCAGTTGCTCTTACCTAGGTTGTAAATTTACTGTATTAAATTAAAGTTCTGGGGTAGATTTGAAGGTTATGATGTTAATGCTTTTGATCTGCAGAAATTCTGTGAACGGGAGTGGCCCACTTTCTAGGTGGGATGGCCGAATGTAGGGACTTACGATTTAACCACCACTTTTCAGGTTCACCATATTATCTACGGCCGGCCGGGTCACCCCTACCAAATTCCCTATATTCAAGTGTGGGTCAAAATTTTGACTGAAGAACCAAGGTGGTTAAAAGTTGTCAAAATAAGGAAAAGAAATTGGGACAGAGACAGACAGTCCTCTTGGCTCCGGCCCAAAAGGGCAAAACTCCCCCTGTTCTACAAGGTCCAAGTGAGGAGGCACTCCCTGGGGTCAGGCCTCCCCCGTATACTCCCCCACCCTCCTGTCCAATGGTGGCTAAAGACCCTGACCCGGAACCCCTGCCTCCTCCACAGCCGGTTTCCTTTCCTCTGGAAACACCAGTCCAGGATGTGGCTCCAGTCTCCCCTTCTCACACTAGGCAAGGGACAGCATATGGAGACAGAGAGAGAGAGAGGGTCAGGGCGGAAGAGAGGAAACTTGTTCTGGGTCCGGATGGACAGCCTACATCTGACCAAGACAGATTAGAGGCTGTGTTTCCCTCCAGGCGACCCGACTGGAACCCCTATAGTGACAGGGGAAAGGAGGCTCTCGATCGGTATCGCCAGACTCTATTGGGGGGCATCCGAGCTGCTGCTCGGAGACCCACAAATGTCTCTAAGGTGACAGAGACAGTCCAGGGGCCTAACCCTAATGCTCCGGAAAATCGGAGGGCTGTCAATGTTGCATTTGTTTCCCAGTCGACCCCAGATGTTAGAAAAAATTGCAGAAGTTAGAGGGCTTTAAGGGGAAATCAATCTCTGAGTTGGTTGAGGTGGCCCAGAAGGTTTTTAACAATCAGGGAGGACCCGACGGCAGGTTTAAAAACCCAGATGGTGAAAGTCCTCCTGGCCATGAGTGAGGAAAAAGACCCAAGGGGCCGGAGAGACAACAAGGGCAAAGAAAAGCCTCGAAGGGAGAAAAGAAGTCCAACCCCGGCTTGGGGAAAAATCAGTGTGCATTTTGCAGAAAGGAAGGACACTGGAAAAAGGGAGTGCCCTGAATGTGCAGGGGAACCGACTCCTGTGTTGGTGGCCCAAGGGGCCGGAGAGACAACAAGGGCAAAGAAAAGCCTCGAAGGGAGAAAAGAAGTCCAACCCTGGCTTGGGGAAAAATCAGTGTGCATTTTGCAGAAAGGAAGGACACTGGAAAAAGGGAGTGCCCTGAATGTGCAGGGGAACCGACTCCTGTGTTGGTGGAGGAGGTGGATTAGGGTTGTCAGGGCTCAGCTGGCCCCCGAGAGCCCAGGATAACCCTGACAGTGGTGGTGGTGGTGGGGGGGGGCAAAATGTGGACTTCATAGCACTCACTCAGGCCCTCTAATGGGAAAGGAAAAAAGAGTGAACATTTCAGCTTCCTGAAAACAGCTGCCTTGAACCCGACCACATTCCTCCCTGACAAGGAGGCAGAGGCCCCTTTGCATGACTATGAGGAGACACTGACTACCCTCACTTCCCTCCGCGAGAACCTTGTGGACCAGCCCCTGCAGAATTCGGATGAGACCCTCTACACCGACGGGAGCAGCTTCGTAGAGGAAGGTACCCGGTATGCGGGGGCGGCGGTAGTGGCATGAGGAGGAGCCAAGGGAAATCTACAATCCACCAGGATTAGAAAGAAGCCCTGGTGAGCGCCCCGGCACTCACCCTGCCAGACCTACCCAGGGACTGCAGGGATATATCTCCTCACACTGCCCTTACAGGAGGACATGGGAGCCACCTTAAAGAGGACTCCTAACCTTAGGAGGAAAGGACATTAAAAATGCTCCTGAGATACTTAACCTCCTGGCAGCCATATAGGGGCCAAGGAAGTGGCTAAAAGACCAATAGGGCCCCTAAAAGTTCTCATAGCCCTGCCAGTGTGGCGGCTCCCAGAGAAGCCTACTCATCTGCCAGAGGAGCAGAGGCTAGCTGAGAAACTAAGGACCCAGGAAGGAGAGGCTGGATGGCTAATTCTGCCAGACGGGAGGCCTATAGTGCCAGAAGCCCTGGGGCGGACCATTGCTTCCCAGACCCACTAGAGTACCCACCGGGGGGAATGAAGCTATCAGAACTACTGGGAAGAGAATTTTACATCCTAGAGCTCCAGAAAATATCCCAAGACTTGGCTAGAAGGTGCCAAGTGTGTGCCTGAGTAAATCAAGGGCCCCCTGTTGTGGCCGCACTGGGGCAGCGATTCCGAGGTCAGAACCCCGAAGAACACTGGGAAGTGGACTTCACTGAGATACCAGGAGGATAAGGAGTGTATAAGTACCTGCTGGTTTTCATTGATACCTCTCTGACTGGCCTGAGGCATACCCAACCAAGGTAGAGACAGCACAGGTAGTAGTTAGGAAACTCCTCACTGAAATTGTCCCCCAGTTTGGCCTACCACTATACATGGGGTCTGACAATGGCCCAGCGTTTATCACCAAAGTTACACAATCCATAGTTAAGGCCCTGAGGGTTACCTGGAAATTGCACTATGTTTATAGACCACAAAGTTCTGGACAGGTAGAGAGGATGAATCAGACCTTAAAGGAAACATTAACTAAGTTAAAATTAGAGACTGGTGAAAACTGGGTAAGTCTCCTTCCTTTTGCTCTCCTACAAGGATTGACCCCTTTAAAATAATGTTTGGGCGACCGCCACCATTGGTGCCCAAGTTGGGGGAGGAGGAGGTCGTCCGTCTCTCTACCTGTAATTTGCTTAAGTCTTTGAAGGCACTCCAGCAAGCTTCTACAACAGCCCAAAGGATTGTGAAGGAGGCTCACTGAGAGACTGGACAGAAGGAGGAGCCCAGGGGACCAGAACTACCAAGAACTGGGCTGCCAGATAGACCAGGACCTGAGCACCTTGGAAAAGTCCATAGGGCAACTAGAGGAATCAGTAGGGTCACTGGCTGAAGTGGTTTTACAGAACAGGAGGGGCTTAGATTTATTATTCCTGAAGCAAGGGGGACTCTGCCTAGCCCTGGGAGAAGCTTGCTGTTTTTACACCAACCACTCGGGAGTGATCCGAGAAAGTTTAAGCCAACTAAGAAAGAGATTGGCTGACAGAGCGGAGGCTCGCAAGGCAGCAGGGAACTGATATGAGAACCTTTTCTCCTGGTCCCCCTGGTTGATGACCCTCCTGTCAGCGGTGGCCGGACCCTTACTTTTGCTTATAGTAGGATTAATATTTGGGCCCTGTTTGCTGCGTTGCCTGTTCAATTTTATTCAGGACCGCATCCAGGCGGTCAAGCTTATGGTTTTGCACAGGCAATACTCGCAGCTAGTAGATACTAGCTATGAATCCAGAGTCTGATTCATCCTAAAGACCAGTAGGGAATGTGATGGGCAGGCTTGCTTAGCACCATGTTTGGGAATAGAAATAGATATGTAATCTCTGTATAGAATAGGAAAATTTTTTTAACCAGAGTGTGTTTTTCTTTTAATTAACTTTGTACCCCATGTATCAGGAACTTGATGTTAATCTGTACTTCTTGGAGGCCCGGACACCCTCCAGCCAGGTGTGACACCACACTGGTTTCCATTGAGTTTGTCAAAGAATAGATTGTGGTTAACACCCTTAAATAGGCTCTGAGAGAAAGGCTCGGGGCTGTAGCAGGGTGGGGCTCCCTGAGCGGAGGCACCTATTGCAGTCACTGGCCAGTTCAATAAATCCTCGCTTGCTGCTTAAGACCTAATTGGAGTCGGTGGTCTTATTCTCGCGAATGTTGATCCACACAAGAGGAAGGGAGAGGGATAGAGAGCTAGAAACATCAATGAGAGAGAAACATCTACCAGCTGCCTCCTGCACACTCCCCACTGGAGATGTGCCCGCAACCAAGGTACATGCCCTTGACCGGAATCGAACCTGGGACCTTTCAGTCTGCAGGCCGATGCTCTACCCACTGAGCAAACCGGTTAGGGTGGGCAGGAAACTTTTGTCTTCAGTGGGTTTGGGTGCTAAGGTGAGCTTGGAATGCGGATGGAATGTAGGTGTGTGATCAGGTATCTTCAGGACAGTTTCAATTCCTTATATGGACTGACTCTTGGTGTCCAGCAAGCTTTTCTTGGTCTTTTGTTCTACTGTGGCAGGAAGCTTACACTAAGGATTGCATTGCCCAGCAGTCCTAACAGAAACTACATGATGAAGGGTTCATGTTTCCGCCCTGAGAGCTTTGTTATTCTCTCTTACATGCAGCCATATACAGTACCCCTGAGTGCCCAGTTCATTTCTGTGTCTCCCTGTCCACCAAGCACAATCCTTTATTCTCCACACCAATACCATTAAACACTTATCCAATTGTACTGCATTTAATTGGTCACTTGTCATTCATAGGAAGTAAATGTGGGTGAGAAAACTGAGCTCTAGGGTGTTAGTGACACGCCCTGCCCCTAGGAGGACTTTGTTTTAGATCTTGCTAAACTTATTTCCCAACTGAACCCAGTGTGATAGCTCTTTTGGAAACTTTGAACTAAGTGTTTTTTCTTTCCGGGAATAATAGGTCGCCTACAACAAGCCCTGGGAAAGAGGAACAAGCGAGATTTAGCCACTGGCAGAACAAAGTGAGTATACTTAATCTAATGTTTCTACGGGTAGCTCAGGCATGCTGATAAGGTTTTCCTGCCAAATGAGACTTAGAATAACTGTGGGTGTGAGGATGAGCCCATGGCAGGGTTTATTGCACTAGCTTTTGAGGGTCTGCGCCAAAAAAAAGAGAAAGAAAAACAATTCAGTCTGGTTCCAGCCGTGGGCAAACTACGGCCCGCGGGCCGGATCCGGCCCGTTTGAAATGAATAAAACTAAAAAAAAAAAGACCGTACCCTTTTATGTAATGATGTTTACTTTAAATTTATATTAGTTCACACAAACACTCCATCCATGCTTTTGTTCCGGCCCTCCGGTCCAGTTTAAGAACCCATTGTGGCCCTCGAGTCAAAAAGTTTGCCCACCCCTGGGTTAGACACTTTGCTTTCAGCCTTGTCAGACGCTGATCAGGGACCCCACCCATGCCAGACTTCTGACCTACACAGACATGAGCTAAAAAATGGAGTCTGTTTGAAGCTGCTAAATTTATAATTTCTAATACAAAGTGCTTTCCTTTAAGAAAAATCATGAAGACTTTGCAGCCAGAGAGATTGTTCAAAGTCTCTGATTCATAGGACCCTAAATTAGAAATAATGAAACCTCTATCTTTAGTTACCTTCTCTATAAAACAAGAGTAGTACTGTATTTATTATCTCCCCCACAGAGTTATTATAAAAATTAGAGACCATGTGTATAAAGATCTGTGAGAGCAGCTTAGAAACAAACTACAGTGAAGGTGACATGATACCAAGTTACTTACCAGATACTCAGGGGTAGCTGTTACAATTATAACTTATAAATACTGTCACTGTTGTTTAGGAACTTAAAACCTTATAGAGAGACATCCATGGGGGTAAAGTATTTTAATAAATATATGTATATTGGTTTATGGCATTGAGGAGAAAGGACAAGTAGTGTCTGAAGAATAGTAAAATAGATTAAAAATCCAACCTGATAAAATGCCTCAAAGAATGCACTCTCTCAGATGGGAGACTCAGGTCTGCATGGTAAGGCATTTTAGAATGTTCTACACCTGAGAGCCCTACCAACATGGCCAGTCATCAGAGTTGCCAACTTCTTGAGTATTTCTGAGGATGTACCATCCTGTCTTCAAATGTATTTGTTATGCTACCCTTATGGAATTCTGTGAGTCATCACCTTTATCGAAGATTTATTTAGAAGTTGCTTTTCGATATGTTACTACAACTCACTCACTCTAACTTTTTCTCTAAATTTCCCGCATGAAACCTAAGAGTTCTAAATCCAAGTCAAATGTACCATGGAATAAGCAAAATAAATTTAACTTACTTTGTGTCTCTAAAAAAATAAAAGAAAGAAATTTTAAAAACGAAACTAAAATTCACAAGTGACCTAGAACATTGAGCAGCATGAACCCTCCAGTGAATATACTCAGCCCTGGCAATGGGCTTCCTTGGAGGATAAGGATCTCCATTTAATGAATATTTATATGACTGGGAACTAGGGAACTCGTGTCCACTCTCCCAGCCTCAGTTTCCTTTTCCAGTAATTGAGAGATTTAGACACACTGTTCTCCAGGGGACTCTCCAGCTCTGCAATGTTGAAGTACCGCTATGTGCACAAAACGCCCCACTAGGTATGATGAGAGATACAAAAGTGAGGACACAGCCCTGCCCTCCGTAGTTCTTATCCACTTTGGGCCTCAGTTTTCTCACCTGGAAAACTGGCCAGAGAGGATTCAGGATGTATTTGTAAAGCAGTGGCTGGGTATGTGCCCTCTAACTGCTATCTAATATCTCTAAAACAATAAACTCATAGGAAGTTTCGATACTCAAATGAGTTAATGGAAGCAAAAGTCCTTTTTCAATGTAAACATTAGTGCATATGTGAGGGATGATTTTACTGCATTTATATTTTAACTAGAAGCCCGATGCACGAAATTAGTGCAAGAGCAGGCTTTCCTTCCCCTGGCTGCCAGCACCGGCTTCCCTCTGACACCTGGGACCTGGGCATCCCTCTGGCCACTGGCAGGCACCCGGGACCTGGGCTTCCCTTGTAGCCCCGGCTTTGTCTGGAAGGTCACAGCAAGGGTTCAGGAATCTGGAGAAGGGCTGTGCATAAATGAATAGAGACTAGACAAGAAATATAAATTTGGAAGGCATTTTGGGGGAGCCAGATGAAGGCCGCACCTTCTAGTGAAGTGGGCTCCCTGAATGTCCGGACCCATGGCTTTTTATTCACACATTTTGCCCTTTAGCAAAGCAGATATACATATCAAAAGTACGGCTTGGCAAACAGGAAAAGATTATCAGGTTAGGGGAAATGCCCTCAGCTGTTGGGCAGCAGGAAATAATATGCAGATCTTCAGCCCTGCTGAAGTTGTCCATCAGCCTTCTGATGAACTTCTAGCATTTATTATGCTAACTACTGTACTTAGCCTCCAGCAGCAAGGATGTCTGGAAGGACATCCAGTCTAATGAGCATATTACACTTTTATTATTATAGATATCATGAATTTGATGACTTCAGCAGGCTCCACAGCCAATTCTGTGATTATGATGGCACCCCACCACGGGTATCCTGTGAACCCTGGAAACATGTCTCAGGTGCCCCAATATCCACTCAACCAACCCCAAGTCCACGAAATTCCTGGGAACCCACATGGTTTGGAGCCGCCTGTGTCTATGCAACCTGCCCAGAGATCCTTAAAAGAGGGCAAAGTTTTAGGGGTAAGTGAGTTTCACACTGTGTTCACTGGCCACATGGCTGGAGTCAGGGGTGGGAGGAGGTTTGGAAATACAGAAACTCCAAATCCAGCAAGTGGGGCTGGAGCTGACCCAGCCTTGCCAAATTCAGGTCCATTAAGAAGCTCAGCTCTACAGCATCACCAGGGTCTCCGTGTGGGACCTTGTACTATCTATCTTGGGTATTTTAGGAAAGAGAAAAGCAACAAAGAAACAATAAATTGGAATGTTGGTCCTGTTGCCAGAATCCATCTTGACTCATGTGGCCTCTGGAAGAAAGTGAGTCCAGAGAGCTAGAACGTGGATTCTAAACCCAATGTACTTGAATGGAATCTTTCTCCAATGGGAACAAAATAAGAGCTCACAATAATTTTCCCCCGCAAAGGCTGTCCTGGGTGGGACAAGAGAAATCCCACTACATTACATGGGTAGATGAATACATGCATGGATTCTGATTCAGGCTGTCCAGGTTCAGATCCTAGCTTCACCCCCATATACTGCTCATATCAATGTCAATCAATACAACCTGTATGGAAGGCTTTCTGTATCTGCCAAATTTTAAAATACACAATAATTCCATTTCTGAGACTTGTTTTATTGATATGTCTGTACACATAAGAAATATGACAAGTGTGAGGTTATTTATTGCAGCATGGTTTGTGATAGTGAAACTGGCCCAAATGACCCTCAGGGTCTTTTGCCTGCTGCTGTGAAGCCAAATACATGACACCGTTGCTGATGGAAGGAAAGTGATTTATTTAGGTGCTGACTAACTGAGAAGATGGCAGGCTCATGCCTTAGCAACCATCTTAATGTCTCAGGGTAGGCAAAAGGCTTTTTTTAGGGGGATCATGGAAAAAGGGGCATTAAGGAATGCTGCTGACATTAGTTTTACATTTGAGCTCTCACGTGGGTTCGATGCTCTCTTTCATGTCTGTCAGCATCTGGTATTTTTTCTCTCTGAGTTTTATTTCTGGGGACAGGCTATTGCAGGCCTGGCCAGACATCGGCATCTATTACACAATTATGGTAGAGGCCAGTGAAAACGGGAATTGGAACTGCTTTTGCCTGTGACATGCTTAAATATGAAATTATTAATATTTTAGACTATAAGTTTTATTAGTATACTAGAGGCCTAGTGCACAAAAATTTGTGCACTCGGCGGGGAGGGGGGCCCCTCAGCCCGGCCTGTGCCCTCTCGCAGTCTGGGACCCCTTGGGGGATGACCACCTGCTGGCTTAGGCCCGCTCCCCGCGGGATAGGGCCTAAGATGGCAATCAGACATTCCTCTGGCAGCCCGGCAGCCCTTGGGGGATGTCCACTTGCCAGAGGGGAGCAGGCCTAAACTGCAGTCGGACATCCTTAGCACTGCTGAGGAGGCAGGAGAGGCTCCCACCACCACCGCTGTACTGGCAGCCATCAGCCTGGCTTGTGGCTGAGCAGAGCTCCTCCCATGTGAGAGCGCCCTGACCACCAGAGGGCAGCTCCTGCATTGAGCGTCTGCCCCCTGGTGGTCAGTTTGTGTCATAGTGACCAGTCATTCCCAGTCGTTCTGCTGTTAGGGTCAGTTTGCATATTACCCTGTTACTATATAGGATAGAGGCCTGGTGCACGGGTGGGGGCCGGCTGGTTTGCCCTGAAGGGTGTCCCGGATCAGGGTGCGGGTCCTGCTTGGGTGCCTGGCCAGCCTGGATGAGGGGATGATGGCTGTTTGCAGCTGGTCACACCCCCTTCAGGGTGGGGGTCCCCACTGGGGTGCCTGGCCAGTCTGGGTGAGGGGCTGAGGGCC